>NC_139902.1:33176998-33414498 GCF_905171665.1 Trachurus trachurus
ATGTGATGAGTCTTATTTTAAGATTTGTTTTGACTAGAAATAAGCCAAATGTTCTTGGTAAGAGTTTGAGTTTCTTGGTTTTATTTTTATGTATTTATTTATTTCTAATGAATTTTTGATCTTTGATTTGACGGAGAGTCAAAGAAAAAAGAAAGAAACAGGGGGGAGGGGGTTAGAAAAGTTGGTTTTGTTCTTACTAACTTAACCTGTTAAAATCCAGATCCAAAATCCAAAACGTTCAGAAATCCACGTTCAGAAATCCAATTTATTTCTGTTTTCAACACATTGAGAACAGACTGAACAAGGACAACAAGAGGTCTGAGGGTTAAAACCTGAGGCTGCAGAGGCTCAGACAGCAGAAACTGAAGTCTCATGCAAATCTGCTGCAGTTTGACTGACAAATGTGAGTTTCCATATGAGGAGGAGGAGGAGGAGGAAGAAGTAACTGAAGAGAGCCGACGCCCGACGAGCAGGTGAGACAGAGTTTTACCTCACAGGTGGTTTTTAATTTTAAGAACTAAATTGAACTGCAACAGATTTAATTCTGATCGGACAAAGAGGCGTCGGCCATCTTCATCTTCATCTTCACCTCCATCTTCATCTCCAGGTCAGGATCACACTCACATCATCATTCTGTTCAAACAAGGACAACTAATTATAATCTGATTTGTTTTTGATAATTCTTTATGGTTGATTCATTCATTTATTTATTTATTTAGAATTTAGCTGAACCGTGTTTTATGTATTTCTTCTCTGAGGTTGTGGGAAGTTCCTTTGTGGTGGTGGTGGTGGTGGCAAAGACAAACAGAGTGGAAACTTCTTCATGTGTCAGGAACACATTGGGGAAAATGAATGTCTTTATAAACTTCATTATGTATTTGTAATATTACAACATCTAATATTAAAGTTTTATTCTTCTGTCTTAAGGATCTAAGTTTGTTTTTCTCTGTGGCTCGAAGTTTTTCTGCTTCTAAAAGAATTTATAGCTCATGTTCATTTTTTTTCTCTATTACCATATCAATTATTTTATGGCTACGTACTTTTAAGCTTTTGTGAATTTTCTCTGAACTTGTTGTAAGTGCAGAGAGAACCTGAGGTCTCCTGGTTCAGTCTGATCTGGTCCAACAGATGTGGCTCTCTTCACTGTGACGATGACGTGTGTCGCCCCACAGGTGTTTCCAGGCTCCACCCCCACTGATCCAGGTGTTGCCATGGTTCCCAGTCGGCTCCTGCTGCTGCTGCTGGTTCTGAGCTCAGGTCAGTCCTTTACCTTAATACACACACACACACACACGTTAACAATGAGTTCAGTTACAAAAAGAATTGAAAATGAATGAATGAAAGTTACACACTGGTACACAACTTGTTCTTAATGCTGAATGTTCTTCCATGTTTAAATGCAGTTCTCCCCACTGCTTTGATTTAGTTTGACTTGCAGTGTGCTACAGTATGCAATGGTTCTTCTGGGTAGCTACCTTCACTTTTTCTGGAATCATTTTAAATACAGACTGCGATCCCACTTCTGCAGCTACAGCAGGTTTAGTGATCCCTCTACATACATTTGTGACTTATTTCAGTCGCAGCAGTGTTCAAGAATAAAAACAAAGATACAATGACTCACAATCAACATAGCCCAAATTCTGAAAACAGAGGAGACCAGTCCAAATATTCGAAGTATTGTACTGTGCAATTATTAAAACATACTTCCTACCTCATCCCAGCGGTCTTGGTGCTACAGTAGTTCACCAGTGTGTTGTTGCCTTCTGGCTCCACCTTGTGGCTCCTCATGAAACTACACCAAATGTGTCAGACATGCAATAAAAATAATAAGACTTTATTAAGGACACAATCCAGAGGTCCATAGGAACTCAAAGTACATAAAAGACAGACAATAAAAAAACAACAATTCAACAGTTCAATGTAAAACAAACATCGATCACAAACATAGCCATCATTATCAACCAGATTTATACATGAGGTTGCGTATTACAGCAGAGCAGTTTGGCACCCCAACATTAACAAACATCTTGCTGGCACTGCACCATGGAAGAAGCTTTAAAAGCATCCTCATGCCATCGTTGTAGGCCACATTTAGTCTCTGCATGTTTCAATAAAAATTCTGAATGAACTTTTAGGTAGGCTACTCCTTTAATTTACAGTCCGCTAATCATGTCAAGAAATAGCCAAGAAATAACAGCCAGTTTCATAGTAATATCATGTTCTTTTATAAAGGCAAAAGATTACACATTGTTTGAGAAATAAAAGGCCAGACTGTTTCTCCACCAAGTCCTTGCAATTGACTGTCATTTCTGGCCGATTTCTACGCAATTAATCGTTATTTCTTGGCTATATTTCTCAACATTACTGTGAAATTGACAGTTATTTCTTGGCTATTTCTATTTCTAGACATTATGACACAATTACTTGTTATTTCTTGGCTATTTCTTGACGGGTAACCAACTTTTCTTCTCCAGAATCTGCTGCCGATCCAGAGAACAACACCGGTCTGAACTTTGTGGTCATTTTTCCGGAGAACATCGCCTACTATGTTCCATATGTTGCTAATAACAAGGTCCAGATCACCGCCCTGCACCACGGCACGAGGGTGAGCTTTGAACCGTACGGACAACCAGCGGACATGAACGCCGGACAGTCCCAGGAGTTCCCTCAGAATAAGGAGAGGGAGCTGACGAGGCACCAAACCTCCGACAAGTCCGTCATCATCTCCAGCAACAAGCCCATCGTCGTCCAGGCCGTCAGCAGCAAGCACAACAGCCTGCAGACCGCGCTCGTCATACCCACGGCCAAGCTGGGCACCGAGTACCTCGTCCCGCCGAGACCCACGATCCCCGGGACCACCACCGAGCAGGTCACGGTAGAAGTCACGGAGAGAAACCCGTTCAAGCTCATCATTGTGGCCGCGGGGCAGGAGACCGCGGTGACCGTCGAAGGTAAAAACCCCCAGGAGGTTCAGCTGCAGTCCAATCAGATCGGAACGGTGTGGGTGCGCGAAGAGGACGGGCTGCAGGCGGTGAAGGCCGACCAGCCGGTGGCCGTGCTCTTCGCTCACGCCTGCGCCTACAGGAACAACTGCACCTGCGGGCTGCTCTACGCCGCGCTGCAGCCTTCCACCGGCAAGAAAATGAAGTTTCTAGTTCCTCCTGCTCTGCCGTTGAACACCGACAATGATGAAACGTTCCTGCTGCTGTCGGAGAAGAAGAAACCCAGAACAGTCCCCTTTGACCCCAACTCTCCGAAGGTGGAGGTTTCTGGCACGGCCACCCTGTACCGGCCCGGGCTGCTCCTCCCTCTGATCCCAGAGACTGAATTCGCGCCATGCTTCCTGGTCAACAAGGTCCCCGACACACAGAGCTTTGCTGTGATTGTGGTCCGCAAGGACAAAGTCGATGAGGTTCAGATTGGAGAAAATCCACCAGCGAGTCCACCAGACTGGCAAGACCTGAAAGGGACGGATTACGTCTCGGCTTCTTTGCTCCTGACGGCCTCCAAGAACATCATCTGGCACAAGTCCTCCAACATGGCCGTCTACTTTGTGGGAAAGAAGGACAATTCTCAGTTTGGGAACCCAGCGGCCATCATCACCATGGACCCAGGTAAGGATCATCAGGGTCTCTGCCGAGGTCATAAGGGTCATGAGGTCTGAGACACATCTGAATGCTAACGATTACAAGACAAGTCCTCCAACAAACCACAAGGCTTGACTTTTCTTGTCCTTTAATGAAGTCTTCTTTCTTTTGTTTTATCCTTTTTGTAAAACTGAAAACTATTACAGAGACAGAAACACAACTCAGGATTGGATAAACACTGCTTAAACAAACAGCATTAGCAATAGCACATTTCAACTAGAGAATGCATTTCCTGAAGGAAATACGGGTGAATGCTGAAAGCTGGAAGCTGAATGAGCTGAATAAATTGTTGAAACAATGCTGAATTAAGTGAAGAAACTGAAGAAGCAATCTTGAAGAGATGAAAAAAATATGAAGAGTATGAAATTGAAACTTAAAACTATTACAGAGACAGAAACACAACTCAGGATTGGATAAACACTGCTTAAACAAATAGCATTAGCAATAGCACATTTCAATTAGTATCAACCAATCAAAAAAATGGAGAGAGTTAGCATCTGCTTTAGGGTAAATTTTCCACAAACATAATATATGAAATCTCTATCACAACGTTCCTTACAAAAATCGTTTAATGACTGTCCACATATAATGCTCACAGATAAATATTCTCCAAGGCAAAAAGCATTGAAACAACTTCAGGGATATGAATCCAGAAGTTTGCCTAGCTTGTCTGTGCTCAGTTCAGTTCCAAAACCAACATAGCTGGAACGTAAAGAGCAGAGCACTCACACCGATGTGGTTTCTCACAACCAAAGAACATAAACTTTTTATGACTTTTAACCTGCTCACTTACTAGCTTATTAAAGGGACAACGAGGAGTTTCTATTTGGTTATAAAACAGTCTCACGTTAATGTGGATGAATCTACGTTACCACTTGTTAATGGGCCCATTTTCGATAAATCTATGGTTTTGTCTCTATGGTTATTTTGTTATTATTAGTGGTGGTGGAAATGCTGGGCGAGCCGACCAGCGTTTCTTTACTTTCGGTTTCGTGGCGAGTCATGAGAATAACGTAGCTGAATCGCCGTTTATGGTGGGAACTACGACGGTATGTGATCGTCTTCCAACCTCTGACTTTAATTCTTGATGAAAACATGAGTCTGTCTTGCGCCGGTCAAAAATTTCACGGTGCGGAGGCTCATAAATGTAGTGGGAAACACTTCGCTCTTCCAAAACTCCTTGTTGTCCCTTAACTCCCCTAACTTATTTCACTCAACATTTTAACTTTTTAACTTTTCAAGGCAGCACAGGCACCATTGGACCAGAATCTGAATTGGCTGTTGAGACACAATCGCAAAGAGTCACAAAACAAACAACAAGACAAAACAACAACCACAAAAACACACAATAACAACAACAACAAAGAGACGCCGACAGCCACAGGGATGGGCTCTAATCCAACCTTGTGTTCCAGATGTACGGGGTTGCCCCACGACTCCAGAGGTCATAGAGATCGGACACGAGGCGATGGGCTGGCGCGAGTCTCTGGAGTACTGCAAAGACAAGGACCTGCAGCTGGTCAGCCTCTCCGACAGGGAAGTCTGGGATCAGATCCATGGAAAGATCACCTTGGCCAACACCAACCGTGTCCGGCACCTGTGGATCGGTATGCGCCGCAGCTCCGTGACCGGCCAGTGGTACTGGCTCAACAACGATCGAGTGACCGACACCAACTGGAGGAAGGGGGAGCCCGGCATGGTCCACGACGGCCAGTGTGCCTTAATGAGCGTGCATAAGAACTTTCAGTGGAGCGATGAAGACTGCTGTAAGAAAGCCTTTCCTCTCTGCTACAGGGAGCCCGTCCTCCTGCCCTTTTAGAGGCAGCGGCGAACGTGGCAAGAAAACAAGTTCAAGTCTGTTCCCCCGTCAGGTAGTGATACAAACCCACAGGGTGTCAAAGGGAAAACGGTGGTGATTCCATTGTCCATGAAAACAAAGATTGTCTACCCTAGAGCACTGGAAAAGAGAGTAAGGACAGCATTGGTCCAGTGGAAGCGCCTCCTGATGGAGGAATATGGGTATTGCAAAAGCGCCCAAGAACTGACATCTCTGCATTGGTGGTGAATGAGCAATTATAAATAATTTAAGGACATTTATAGATCACCCACGTTAATAGCATTGAGGACCCTTTACAGATAAACATTAAACCAACACTAAGTAACTTTTCAACCTTCATAAAATATTTTCATAACTTCTGTGATGATACATCGACTTACAACAAGTTGAATGACACCTCTGTCATGGTCTGAGGGGGTCTGTATCATTATGGTCTGTATCTCTTTCTCTGGCACTAAGCAGCTTTGAGGAGCATGGTAGGAACCCTGCTCTCACTTTACTTTCACTTTCACTTTTGCGAGTCACAACAAGGAGGGAGCAGGCAACTTTAGCAATGGATTATGTTTGTGTTTTCACTTTGAAATGATCCACTGGAAACAGAAACTTAGTTTTGATGTCTTCTGTTAATTTTAATGCAGGATATTTACAGGGCTTCATGCTAGTGTTCATGGGAAATGGAGTCTTCCTTCAGGCAAAACACTACCGCTTTGGTCCACAGGCGCCGCCAAACTCAACCAAAACTGAAAGTTCTTTAGTACTGCTTTAACACATAGGCGAGTAAAAAAAAACAAACAAAAAAAACAGTTGTCTACATTATTGTTTCAATCTACATTTTGTAATAAACAAATTCTAAGTGTAATTTGATATGACCAAGACACCTAAAAACAAAAACACGGCCGTTTTCATCAATTTACAAGCAAGTGAGCAACACACATACATTGGAGTGAATGGGTTTTCTGGGCGCTTTTGCAATACCCATATCCTGCCACTAGGGGCGCAAAACCCTTAAACCCTTAAACCCTTAAACCCTTAAACCCTTAAACCCTTAAACCCTTACCACGGGAGTCAATGGTGGTGTCCTTACTCTCTTTTACAGTGCTCTAGTCTACCCTAACCCAAAACCCAAATCACCATCTTTTCTCAAAAACCCAAACCAAGCCATGACCATATTATAGTAGGGTCACCAATGCTTTGGTTTCCAAAAAAGAGCACACTTGGCCTGGCCTCGAGATACTAAATGATACTAGAAGTTGACTCATCACACATACAGAGGGCAGCCTCTCTGGAATTACGTCAAACACAACAAAGTAGCCTACCGTAGTATTCTGTGCAAAGCGCCAGTCAATTTAAAGGTAGGGCTGGAGATCCTGGAAAAACAGTTTGAGTAGGCCACAGTTTGAAAATACACAAGTCAAAAGTCCAAGCCCCTTGCCTCAGACGTCTCTCTGAAGCCTCGCCTCCAGAGCGTCACCCAATGTGAGTGATGCCGATTTCCGCGATACTGTCGTGTGTCGCTAACTTCCCTCCAGCTTTTTCTCGTGGCTCATTCACATGAAAGAAAACACCTGATATAATAAACCAATCAGTATCCAGCTCAGAGCTACATCACCACCTACCAGACTGCAGTATGGTACATTGGATCCCTGGCGTTGGCTTTTCCTCGGTTGTTACTAGTTGAAGACTGGTAGAGCGGTACGAGCAGAGATGGGAGGCAAGGAACAGAGAGATGGCAGTTTGATTGACACATCACCATCCAATTGACTTAAACGTTATGTTCAAGATGATTGGATACTGTTTTTACAAGATCGTCCATCCCACAGGAGACTGACTTTTTTCATTTTTGTGAAAAAGCATTCAATTAATTGGTTGCAATCAGTGTGTGAAGAGGATTTCAAACTATTTTGTAAAAAAAAATGCTCCAGAATAGCAGGATCTCCAACCCTACCTTTAGCATGCTTAATGGTCCCATGGAAAACAATGAAAACCGTACAGGACGCAAAAAGTGGACAGGTCTGGGCAAAAGAAGGGACGTTCGGTCACCCTAGTAACCATGTCCAGTACGTCTGACATGATAGCAGGTTTGATTTCAGGTCAGATCAGAGTGTTCTTGTAAATTTGTGACTCTTTAAACCTCAGATTTTGACCTTTAAAGCAACTATAGAGAACCTTGTCAACACTGTCCTGAGTTGGTCATGGTTATGATATGATTACACATTGAAACCTGGGGAAAACATATCAACGGGGAACAGACTTCAACACAACTTCCTAATATTTTTAATTTCTTTCTCTGACCTCGATCTTTGTACTGGATGAAGTTGGTCTTTCCTGTGTCCTCATAGTCTTACTGTAGTTGCCTGTTGTTATTACTGTAGGTGTTTGATTTAGATTAAACCCAAACTGGATTCAAATCAAATCAATAACGTGAACCCAGAGAAGTAACATGTGATCTGGTGATGTGTTGCATTCAGGAGCCTGCACTGTCCCTTCCATATGTTCTACCGTCAGGCAGGATTTTTAATGTGATTTACATGTTTTTCTGTAATTGAAGAGAACAATCAGTCCACAAACAGAGACTCAGTGTCCTCCCGTAGGGTAAAGACATTAAAGTTATAATAATTATTAGGGATTAATTGAGTCTTTGGTGGACACACTGTCCAACACTTTATATATTCAATTCAAATTCAGCTTTCTCAGGCCAGAATGGACTCTGTTTGATTTGATGTCGCCTTTAAAAAAAAAAATTAAAGTCATCATAATGTGTGAAAGTACATGGCTGTTGTTTCCCTTCATTATTATTATTATTATTATTATGATATACATTATTACTGTATTATAGGCTACAAAGCAAATGCCATTTAAAAACACAATAAAAGTACATTGATGGTACCTTGATATTCTCCATATGCATTAATTAATGTCAAACTGGTCACAAGGTGTCGCTGTTGGACTTGAATCCACAAAACAGTACCATGGTTCACTGTGTCAAGTGTTTCCATAGTTACATAGTCAGCACAGACCTCCTGCAGAGCTTCATATCCAGGTTTTCCTGGAAGAAGTTAGTGAACTGACTCCACTAAGGTTTACTACCCCCCCACCATCTCCAGACTCCCTGTCTGGACTTGTTGAACCACTACACTTCTTCAGAAGCTTCTGCAGGTTCTTGTCTTCTCTGATGAACTGGTCTAGGTCGATGTTGTCCTTTTCCAGTCTGTCTCCGTAGGTGAACAGCACCAAGGTGTGTTTAAGGACATCAGGACTCAGCATGTTCTCCAGAGCTTCCAGACCTTTCTGCTCCAGTTCAGTGAATCTTCCCAGCTGGATGGTGATTAGGCTTGAGACAGTGAGGAAACACCTGAGCTCCAGGACTCAGAGCTGTCAACACATCAGAGAGACACTACAACATGTTCCTGTCTCATGTTTCCATGTGTTGAAGAATCAAGTTCTGGAGACACAGCTGCTTTTAAACATTTGTGTTTATTAACACGCTGAACACAGATACAACACATGTTGGATTCATGATGTTTGGTCCATCAGACTGTTACAGCTCTGAATCAGTTAGAGAGGATATTAACAACATAATAATCATCAATGCCAGGGTTTCCCGCAGCGCTTTCCTGTTAACAACAAAGAGCTGCCGCCTAAACTAACGTCTTAAAAAAATAAAAATGTAGCGATATTCGCTACTCGTCGGACGAGCGCCTTCATTCATCTCCGCATCCTCTCACACACATACACACCACAGAGAAGCGCGCATGCATAACAGCAGCGCGCGTGGTGAAAGCGAAACTTAATACGAACCCCCACCCCCCCCCCCCCCCCCCCCGGACGATCAAGTGATCCGCTCGCGCACAACAGGACAGACACCACCTTAACTAACACATTTTATGGGGGAAACACTGAATGCTGATTAATGACAATGTTCATAATGAATGAAAACAAGAACACGTGATTAATCTATTAACATGAAACTGTCCGGTTGTGAACAGAATATAATAGTTATTTGACATTGAATATCACTGAATGGAACAGGAGCCTGAAGCTGCAACTGCAACTGCAGCTCCCACTCCAGATCCTATTAGACCTCCTATGGCAGCTCCCACTGGACCGCCTACAAGTCCTACTGCAGCTCCAAAATAACCAAAACCAACAGCTGCCCCTACAACAGTAGGAACAACTGAATTGCTTTTCTCTGCCTCTATTCTTGCTTCTTTAGGATCCATATTTGGATTTTCTGTCAGTAGACGTTTCGTTTCTTTTCTGATGACTCTCTCAACTTGTTGGAACATCTCATTGGTGAAGCAGCTTCCTCCATTTCTCTGAACCATTGTGTTGATCTTCTTCAGCAGCTCAGTAACTTGGACACAATTCTTCATGTCTCTGTTGTTGAACACGTGGTATCCTCCATCACACTGGCTGACAAAGCCACAGAGATGTTGATTCCTACAGATCAGTGTTTCTATGGTAACACCATCCGCCTCTAGGTCGTCTCCATGGGTGAACAGGACCATGCTGTACTTTCTTGCTTCTTCTCCAAACATCCTCTGAAGGATCTCCACTGTTTCTTGTTCTTCTTTAGTGAATCTGTTTGGTTGGATCACGATGAGGAACACATGAGGACCAGGAGAAGCAAAACAGACGGCTTTAGCCACCTCTCTCTTCACCTTATCCATTTCCATCCTGGTGTCAAACAGACCTGGAGTATCAACAACAGCCACTTTTTGACCATCAACATCTCCTGTTTCCTTCTTACACTCTGCCGTCACTGAAGATGGAGACAATGTAGATTCAAAGGCTCGTCTTCCTAAGATTGTGTTTCCACAGGCGCTCTTTCCAGCTCCAGTTTTCCCAACAAGTGCAATCCTGAGATCTGTGGGAGAATATTAAAACTTATTATTGACCATTTTTTATTAACAGACTGGCTGTAATCTAAAATTACAGCAGTGTGTCACCAGCCATACTGGGTCCAGAAAACAAACTCACTTCATCACAGTCACTTGAACTCATTTTTCCCCAAGCCTCTGGTTTCACACCAAAGAATTGCTTGACAAGTTGACATCCTGTCCTCATCACCTACATATGCTGCGTCTTCCTACACTGGACATTGATTGGTTTGTAAATAGGCGTGCATATTGTAGTCACAAAGTCACTAAAGCTCTCCTCCTGGCCCTCCTTCGTCTTGCCACAGTTACGTCCCTTTTCAGATGTGGAATCACCAACATTTAGGTTTGTTAAGCAATAACGATAGAGCTAAGCTAATTAATAGTCCACCCTAACGCCACAGTAACAGTGACATTAGGTTTGATAGCTAGGGTTGATAGCTAGCATGCTAGGTTGCTTATAACGATGGGAGCTGACTTTTAACTAAGTTTTTTTTGGACCAAAAATCAAATTTCTCCAAATTCGGATATGTCATCTGGGGGGCCGAGGGGAGTCCAACGCAGAAGGTTTGGTTGAAATCGGGCCGATGGTTTTGGAGAAAATGACCGAGGCGATTTTTGAAGATTTCTAACCCCCGCGGGTGTCGGAAAAGTTTTTTTTGACCAAAAATCAAATTTCTCCAAATTTGGATATGTCATCTGGGGGGCAGAGGGGAGTCCAACGCAGAAGTTTGTTTGAAATCGGGCCAGGGGCGATTTTCTAAGATTTCTAACCCCGGGTCCTATGTTCCCCGGTCCCATACAAAGTGGGGAACATAGGGATGATCCCATAACACAACAATGACGCGCAAAGGATAGGTGCGCTGTCTCCTCCTAGAACCGGCAAAGAAAGGCTGCATTTGGAGGAGCCTTCGAATTGGGACAGGCCTCGCTGTGATGTAATTGGCCTTTGTCATTTTAGCAAATTAAATCTCATTGTTGCCTCCAGGGCATCGTTATGCCCAGCCTGCTTGTAAGAGCAACCATTTGTCCAAGTCTTATCCACTCTGCTGTCCAACTGCTAAACAACACTATGTGAATTTAATCTGAATCTGTAAGAGTAGTGTGTACTTTTTATGTATTTTATCATTTAGCGATAAAGAGATGTACTTTTAATTAAGATATTTTTTCAGAAACGTACATGTAAACTATTATTAGAGCTAGCAGACTTTGCACACAGCTGCCAACCTTTTCTTTTCTTTCTTTCTTTCTTTCTTTCTTTCTTCCTTTCTTTCTCTGTTTTGTTAAGTGGTGCGCAAGCTGCCAAATGGAATTGGCCTTTAAGGGATTAATAAATCTGTCTTGAATATTGAATCCTTCCCTACTTTCTGTGATGACAAAGCTAAAACAACCAGCTCAAACCAAAACACCACGACCATGATCGTTGTAACGTTCATTTCTTTTTAGCATCTGGAATTTTTTTTACCTACTAATGACTCAGCAATGTTGATCTCTAACACATTTCTATACACTGTTATCTGGATCATTCTGGTCTTTATTAGACAGGACTGTCGACAGGGACGTGCACATGACTATAGAGGGGCAGGGGCTCAACATCAGAAAAGGGCAGTATGTACAATTTTTTTCAGGCCTTAATATCAAAATAAATACATTTTATTAAATTACAGTTACTATTTAGTCGGTAGAGAAAGCCTGCACGCCTTCCGACTGCAATCAACCTGCTGGACCAATTTCCCAACTTCCTGAAACAGAGTCATGACTACTGAACTGGTAAGGCCAATATTGTTGGGGGTAACATGGCTTGCAGAAAAAAATCATGTGAGTGCAAGTGCAAAATAGAAGTAGGCGAAGCCTACAGGCTACACATCTATATATGTGACAAAACCAAGAAATGACTACTGTGACTGCTACTGTGCATGTTTCAGAACAGCAGCAAAGTCACAATTACCGGTAACTCAACATCTGGAAACAAATTCAAATAGTCAGTGAAATCAAGCTGAGTGAGTGATTCCTCCTGTTGCTGTTGTTCACTACATTCAGGTGATGTTAGAAAGGAGAGGGGCGGGGCTTAACTCTTAACAAGCAGTTAGCTAAACAAACACAAATGGGCACTTTTCTGAAATGTGACTCATAAGCTGGTTGAATAAGTGGAAGGCGACTTGTCAGAACTGACAAGTAAGTGGTGTTTGTGGTGTTGGTGGCAATAACTCACAATAACTCACAAGGTTCTTATCTATGTGCAACACACGGAGTTATCGATGAGGCAGCAGCTAGTATCTCTCTCTCTCTGGACGTCCATGTGAGGGAGCGCGCACCACGGGGCAGCCCTGCGTATGGTAGATAACCGTGGCATTTTTACAGCGCCGTTGTTTACATCCCCATGCACAACAAGAATGTATTTATTGGGGGAAAAAAACAAAACATGAAAAGGGCACTTTTTAATACGAGGCAAAAAGGGCAGGGGCTCAAGCACTCCTTGGGCCCTATGTGTGCACGTGCCTGACTGTCGAGGTGTGACAGGAAACAGTAGGAGACAATAGGTTAACAGACAACACATAGTACCAACCATAAAATGCTCACACAGTAATCATGAGCTTAATGAGTGGCTCAACGTTAGAATAGAAACAATGTTTCTCTAAATTAAGTCACTAGTTAATAAAACAAGTCCTAATCCTGTAAATAACTTTGAGTAGGTAGTAAATGACCTTACCAAGCTGACGATGAGCCATGTCTGTTGTTTCCAGGTGGAGGATGTGTTGAGTCTCTGCTGCTCTGCTGCAGTGCAGTCAAATACATTCACTTCACTTTCCCCTCTGCTTTATAATCAGCTTTTTGGCAGCTCTGCCAAAGTCCAGCATGCACTGGGAACAGGTCTGACTTCCTGCCAGGAAGGAATGCAAACCAAGCCCCTGTTCCGATCATACAGAGACCCCAAACTCCTGAAGCACCTGAAAACATGGGGGGCTACTGGTCAGAAGGTGAAATGAAGCCAACACTGAAGTACCTGCACTTCTTAAAATGGCAACTTGATTTTGATGGTTCATTTAGATCCCCTTTAGATGCTGAGCTTGTGACTGGTCCAGTCTGGCTCAGTCATGAAGCTCTGAGAGAGAGATGCTAAACATCTGGAGACATCTGACTCTGGAAAGGGGTATTCGTGAATAAGGGCCCTGAGCTCCAGGACTCAGAGCTGTCAACACATCAGAGAGACATTAGAACGTGTTCCTGTCTCATGTTTCCATGTGTTGAACAAACAAGTTCTGGGGACACAGCTGCTTTTAAACATTTATGTTTATTAATATAGTGAACACAGATACATTACATGTTTGATTCCACCAGACTGCTGCAGTCAGTCTGTTACAGCTCTGAATCAGTTATATTAACAACATAATAATCATCAATGCTGATTAATGACAATGTTCATAATGAATGAAAACAAGAACACGTGATTAATCTATTGGCATGAAACTGTCCAGTTGTGAACGGAATATAATGGTTATTTGACATTAAATATCACTGAATGGAACAGGAATCTGAAGCTGCTGCTGCTCCCACTGCAGCTCCCACTCCAGATCCTATTAGACCTCCTATGGCAGCTCCCACTGGACCGCCTACAAGTCCTACTGCAGCTCCAAAATAACCAAAACCAACAGCTGCCCCTACAACAGAAGGAACAACTGAATTGCTTTTCTCGGCCTCTATTCTTGCTTCTTCAGGATCCATTTTTGGATTTTCTGTCAGTAGACATTTCGTTTTTTTCCTGATGACTCTCTCAACTTGTTGGAACATCTCATTGGTGAAGCAGCTTCCTCCATTTCTCTGAACCAGCCTGTTGATCTTCTTCAGCAGCTCAGTGACTTGGACACGATTCTTCATGTCTCTGTTGTTGAACACGTGGTGTCCTCCATCACACTGGCTGACGAAGCCACAGAGATGTTGATTCCTACAGATCAGTTTAACTATGGTAACACCATCCGCCTCTAGATCGTCTCCATGGGTGAACAGGACCATGCTGTACTTTCTTGCTTCTTCTCCAAACATCCTCTGAAGGATCTCCACTGTGTCAAGTTCTTCTTTAGTGAATCTGTTTGGTTGGATCACGATGAGGAACACATGAGGACCAGGAGAAGCAAATGAGACGGCTTTATCCACCTTTCTCTTCACCTCATCCATTTCTTTTCTGGTGTCAAACAGACCTGGAGTATCAACAACAGCCACTTTTTGACCATCAACATCTCCTGTTTCTTTCTTACACTCTGCCGTCACTGAGGATGGAGACAATGTAGATTTAAAGGCTCGTCTTCCTAAGATGGTGTTTCCACAGGCGCTCTTTCCAGCTCCAGTTTTCCCAACAAGTGCAATCCTGAGATCTGTGGGAGAATATTAAAACTCATCATTGACCATTTTTATTAACAGACTGGCTGTAATCTATAATTACAGCAGCGTGTAACCAGAGGGAAACAACAACTGGCTGGAAGTCTTTTTAACTTAAGATCTAACCAGACATTAAATACTGAGTCCAGAAAAGAAACTCAATTCATCACAGTCACATGAACTCATTTTTACCACAGGCCTTGAAGGTTGCTGTGATGCTAACAGGTGCTGCTAATGTGGAACAAGGAACAGGAAGCAGTTTGAGTTTAAGGGCATTTTCACATCTGAAGGCCTAAACAAGGTTCAAGGTGTTTCTGCTCCATTGTCTCTACATCTGATCCAGTTGGTTCTGGTTTATTGCTTGACATGTTGACATCCTGTCCTCATCACCTACATTTGCTGTGTCTTCCTACACTGCACATTGATTGGTTTGTAAATAGGCGTGCATATATTGTAGTCACAAAGTAACCAAAGCTCTCCTCCTGGCCCTCCTTCGTCCTGCCACAGTTTTGTCCCTTTTCAGATGTGGAATCTTAGGTTTGTTAAGCAATAACGATAGAGCTAAGCTAATTAATAGTCCACCCTAACGCTACAGTAACAGTGACATTAGGTTTGATAGCTTGGTTTGACAGCTAGCATGCTAGGTTGCTAATAACAATGGGAGCGTACCTATGTTCCCCTGATTTTTAACCCCCGCGGGTGTCGGAAAAGTTTTTTTTGACCAAATTTCTCCAAATTTGGATATGTCATCTGGGGGGCCGAGGGGAGTCCAACGCAGAAGTTTGGTTGAAATCTAGCATGCTAGGTTTGATAGCTAGCATGCTAGGTTGCTAATAATGACGGGAGCATACCTATGTTCCCCGGGTGCAACTTTCCCCTGATTTATAACCCCTGCGGGTGTCCGAAAAGTTTTTTTGACCAAGAACAAATTTCTTCAAATTTCTCCAAATTCGGATATGTCATCTAGGGGGCCAAGGGGAGTCCAACGCAGAAGTTTGGTTGAAATCGGGCCAGAGGCGATTTTTGAAGATTTTTAACCCTGGGTCCTATGTTCCCCGGTCCCATACAAATTGGGGAACATAGGGATGATCCCATAACACAACAATGACGCGCAAAGGATAGGTGCGCTGTCTCCTCCTAGAACCGGCAAAGGAAGGCTGCATTTGGAGGAGCCTTCGAATTGGGACAGGCCTCGCTGTGATGTAATCGGCCTTTGTCATTTTAGCAAATGAAATCTCATTGTTGCCTCCAGGCCGTCGTTATGCCCAGCCTAAGAGCAACTGTTTGTCCACGTCTTATCCACTCTGCTGTCCAACTGCTAAACAAAACTATGTGAATTTAATCTGAATCCGTAAGAGTGTGTACTTTTTATGTATTTTATCATTTAGAGATAAAAAGATTGTACTTTTAATTAAGATATTTATTCAAAATCGTATATGTAAACTATTATTAGAGCTAGCAGACTTTGCACACAGCTGCCAACCTTTTCTTTCTTTCTTTCTTTCTCTGTTTTGTTAAGTGGTGCGCAAGCTGCCAAATGGAATTGGCCTTTAAGGGATTAATAAATCTGTCTTGAATATTGAATCCTTCCCTACTTTCTGTGATGACAAAGCTATAACAACCAGCTCAAACCAAAACACCACGACCATGATCGTTGTAACGTTCATTTCTTTTTAGTATCTGGAATTTTTTTTTCCTACTAATGACTCAGCAATGTTGATCTCTAACACATTTCTGTACACTCTTGTCTGGTATGACAGAAAACAGTAGGAGACAATAGGTTAACAGACAACACACAGTAAATGAGGGTCTCTGTCTGGAATCAAACCCGCGATCTCCTGCCGGTGGATCACAGCCTGTGTGGGACGTTGCTGTCTGACCACTCAGCCATGTGCTGAACATATTAATATCACATCTAACATAGTACCAAACCTAAAATGCTCATGTCACAGGGTGACAGGTTGAGAGTGTGTGGCTGTGTCTGCCTGCGTACCTGCAGCACTAATTAGTGTGAATGCTGAAAGCACACTATTGTTCTTCTGTTCGGCCATTTTCTTCCGCCTTTTTATGGTCTTCTTATAGTCCTTCATTCCTTGTGCTTTTTCAACAGTTCATATATCAAAACGTGCAGCTTTTTCTGGACTTTATCGGATGTATTCAAATTTTTCATACTTTTTCAAATATTTAACTTTTTCTGATTTTTTTTTCCCCATAGAGAATGCATTGGAACAGTCTTCAAACTCTTCAAATCTTCTTACTTCTTTCAGCCACTAAAGCTTCACCATACTTTCTGCTAGAGACTTCATTCAAATTCTAAGCTGTAGACAAACTTTTTAAGTGTTCCTCTATGACTCAGCTTATTGATATCTTCAACAGTTTCTGATATTTGGCAGTTTTAAAATCATTAAGTTTTTTGACAAAATCCAGCTTTATAATGGGTGTGTGTTGCGTCTAACGAGCAGAGCTAGAGTGGTGACATTGTCAGCCAGAGTGGAGAGAGGCAAAAAAACATTCTAGAGTTTTTCTGGCTAAACTGTCAGCACGGCCACAAATTAAACTCTAGACACATTATTTTCTCCAGTTTTGTAGCCACACTTGTCTTCTGGGTAAAATTCTGGTCAAAAATGCAAAGAGACTTAGATAATAATTTAAAATATTTTTTTAATGCAGCCAGGGAGCTCTCTGCTCTCATTCAGCCCAATGCATTTTTTTCACAGCAGCAGGAGAAGGAGCTCAACTTTGTAACTTGCTGTTAAGTGCTTTTTAATTCGTTTTAATTCACCAAAAAATAGTCACAGGTCACAAAAAGTCCTCTTCTTACTTGGTGTGGCTAATTTCTGCACTTTCCTTACTTATTTCTTTAAGCAGAAGCCAGTGATCCTCTTATTAAATGTTTTCTTTGCCTCTCACATACTGTCTCTGTCTCTAGCCTAGTAGTTAGCTCGCTGGGCTGAAGACCTGAAGGTTGCTGGTTCAAATCTTGCCTCAACAACAATTATAGTGAATTATTTTCCCAGTCCTTCTGATAACTTACTTCATGTTGAAACTGCTGCTCTCAGCCTGAAATTCACAGAAATTTTCATTGTAAGTCATTCAAGCTTGACTCTCAAGCTTTCTTGGTGTTGACACAGTATGTTTCCAACAGGTGCAGCTTTGGGCCTGTTAACTTCAGAGTGAGACAGAGTGCAGCTCATCAACAGTGTGTACACTGTGGCCTAGAGGCAAAGTCAAAGTCTACTGACTATGAGATTGTGGGTTCAATTCCTACCTTGGTCAACCATTTGTATGGTGATCACTGCTTGCACTATTTTCACAAAAAAGTCCTCTACTTACTTGTTGTGGCTCATTTCTACTCTTTTCTTTTTTTTTAAAGCATCATTGCGCTTCGCTGCCCACTATGGGACTTCACTGGCAGAATTCACCTTCCCTCCCCTCGCCTTCAATTGGTTACAGGTGTTCGTTATCTCATGGATTATTTGTACCACATCATCACATTACAATGAATGACAACAGTCTTGGAAACAGTGTGCTCTCTGTGGCGAAGCGGCAGAGTAAAGGTTTAGTGATCATGACATCATGGGTCCGATTCCTGCCTCAGTCATGTCATTGCTTGACTTTACTTGACTGATTCCAACTATTCAGCTGTCACTGGACAGTCTTTGATTCCTCACAGTATAAAGCTGACTGTAACTCAGGTTCTTGGTGGCCATGTGGTTAGTGTGTTAGGTTACCACTCATAAAGTTGTGGGTTCAATTCCTTCCTTGGACATGTTTCTTGCATGTCATTCCGCATGTCTCTGTCAATTTATTCTGCTAATTCAGGGATATACAGGGATTTCTTTTACCCTTCTCTCATTGAATGTAACTATGGTGAAGTGATTAGATCACTGGGCTCAAGACCTGAAGGTTGCTGGTTCAAATCTTGCCTCAACAACAATTATAGTGAATTATTTTCCCAGTCGTCCTCTGTTGACTTCTGATAACTTGCTTCATGTTGAAACTGCTGCTCTCAGCCTGAAATTCACAGACATTTTCATTGTAAGTCATTCAAGCTTGACTCTCAAGCTTCCTTGGTGTTGACACAGTGTGTTTCCAACAGGTGCAGCTTTGGGCTCGTTAACTTCAGAATGAGACAGAGTGCAGTTCATCAATAGACAACAGTCTCTGTGAATGTGTGTACACTGTGGCCTAGAGGCCTAGAGTGAAAGTCTACTGACCATGAAGTTGTGGGTTCGATTCCTACCTCGGTCAAACATTTGTATGGTGATCACTGCTTGCACTATTTGCTAATTCTGCAACAGCGTTCAGCTGCTTTCAGCATTCACACGCATTTCCATCAGGAAATGCTACTTTATCTAGTTACCTGATGCTTTGCACGTGTGTAATTGAGCAGCGCTGGGGGGAGGGCTTTGGGTGCTTCACTCTTTTTCATTCAGAAGCAGCAAGCAGTGAGCAGGCCAGCATGGAGCAGCTCAGCTGACACGGACGAGGGACACGGGCAGGAAAGCCAGGAAGGATCGAGTGCAACCTGACGGTCGTCACGGCTGGAGACGAGTGGGTCTACCTGAGAGCACTTAACACGGCTGTGGAGCGACAGGAATCGCCACTGCACAGAGGGAGGACGCCATCGGCACGCCAGGCCGACCAAGAGGACGCACAGTGCGAGAGAGGGAAGCCGTGGGAGACAGTGGAAGGGTGGGGACGCGTTCCACCCTTCCTCCAGCGTTTGGATGGGGATTATTTTGAGTTGCAGTGAAATTGATTTCTTTAACTTTTGATTACTTTATTTGTTTTGACCCGCCCTGTGTTGGCTTTTGTTTATTTGGTTGAAGTATTAATTATTCCCTCCCCACCAAAACTGTTTGATGCCCTGTAAGCCAAATCAGCTGAAGACTGATGGACTAAACATCCTGACGGTTACCTTGTGTTCTCCTTTCTCTTCCTAAAGTGACTGACTGCCAGTGGTATTGAGGCCTGCTGCCCAAGAGCTCAACTCGTCCCTCACCCAGGAGTAAAACACACTAGACTCTTTTATATGGACTCTTAAAAGTATCTTTTTATTTAATTGATTGTTGTAATAAAATATATATTTTTAGAAGAAACTCCCCTCTGGTCTCTGTTGGTTGTGGTGGTCGCTCCCCTCAGAAAACATTGTGGTCTTGCACCCTGTCTCAGTCACTCCACTCGGTGACACTCACACAGTAATCATGAGCTTCATGACTGACTCAACTTTAGAATAGAAACAATGTTTCTCTAAATTAAGTCACATCCTAATCCTATAAATAACTTTGAGTAGGTAGTAAATGACCTTACCAAGCTGACGATGAGCCACGTTTCCAGGTGGAGGATGTGTTGAGTCTCTGCTGCTCTGCTGCAGTGCAGTCAAATACATTCACTTCACTTTCCCCTCTGCTTTATAATCAGCTTTTTGGCAGCTCTGCCAAAGTCCAGCATGCACTGGGAACAGGTCTGACTTCCTGCCCAGGAGGGAATGCAAACCAAGCTCCTGCTCCGATCATACAGAGACCGTACAGGCCTCCGACCCCAAACTCCTGAAGCACCTGAAAACATGGGGGGCTACTGGTCAGAAGGTGAAATTAAGCCAACACTGAAGTACCTGCACTTCTTAAAATAGCAGCTTGAGTTTGTTTGTTCATTTAGATCCCCTTTAGATGTTGAGCTTGTGACTGGTCCAGTCTGGCTCAGTCATGAAGCTCTGAGAGAGAGATGCTAAACATCTGGAGACATCTGACTCTGGAAAGGGGTATTCGTGAATAAGGGCCCTGAGCTCCAGGACTCAGAGCTGCCAACACATCAGAGAGACATTAGAACATGCTCCTGTCTGATGTTTCCATGTGTTGAACAAACAAGTTCTGGGGACACAGCTGCTTTTAAACATTTGTGTTTATTAATATAGTGAACACAGATACATTACATGTTTGATTCCACCAGACTGCTGCAGTCAGTCTGTTACAGCTCTGAATCAGTTATATTAACAACATAATAATCATCAATGCTGATTAATGACAATGTTCATAATGAATGAAAACAAGAACACGTGATTAATCTATTGACATGAAACTGTCCAGTTGTGAACAGAATATAAGGGTTATTTGACATTAAATATCACTGAATGGAACACTTGCCTCCAGCTACTGCTGCTGCTGACACTACAGCTCCTACTGCACCTCCTACTACACCTCCTATGGCAGCTCCCGCTGGACCACCTACAAGCCCTACTGCAGATCCAAAAGCAGCTCCACCAACAACAGCACTAATAACTGCATTGTTTTTCTCGGCCTTTATTCTTGCTGCTTCAGGATCCATATCTGGATTTTCTCTCAGTAGATGCTTCTTTTCTTCTCTGATGACTCTCTCAACTTCTTGGAACATCTCATTGGTGAAGCAGCTTCCTCCATTTCTCTTGACCATTGTGTTGATCTTCTTCAGCAGCTCAGTGACTTGGACACGATTCTTCATGTCTCTGTTGTTGAACACGTGGTGTCCTCCATCACACTGGCTGACGAAGCCACTGAGAGATTGATTCCCACTGATCAGTGTTTCTATGGTAACACCATCCGCCTCTAGATCGTCTCCATGGGTGAACAGGACCATGCTGTACTTTCTTGCTGCTTTTCCAAACATCTTCTGAAGGATCTTCACTGTGTCTTGTTCTTCTTTAGTGAATCTGTTTGTTTGCATCACGATGAGGAACACATGAGGACCAGGAGAAGCAAGGCAGATGGCTTTAACCACCTCTCTCTTCACCTCATCCATTTCTTTTCTGGTGTCAAACAGACCTGGAGTATCAACAACAGCCACTTTTTGACCATCAACATCTCCTGTTTCCTTCTTACACTTTGCCGTCACTGAGGATGGAGACACTGTGGATTCAAAGACTCGTCTTCCTAAGATGGTGTTTCCACAGGCGCTCTTTCCAACTCCAGTTTTCCCAACAAGTACTATCCTGAGATCTGTGGGAGAATATTAAAACTCATTATCGACCACTGTTGTTAGCAGAGTGTAATCTAAAATTACAGCAATGTGTGACCAGAGGGAAACAACAATTGTTTGGAATCGATGTAATGTGCACTCCTTCAATTTGTTTAACACCCTTACTCCTTGGGCCCAAAATTGACCCCTTTTAAAGATTGAAACATAAATATTACGTATACATTTTTTAAATTATGAATATCATTATTGACTTCCCTCCTCACCATCCATAAAAAAAATCATGAATTTTCCAAAATGTTAACCCCGTAGTTACCAGTTTTAGTGATCAAGGCCCCTGCAAAAAGTTGATTTTATCCCATCCCAAAAATGCAAATTTGAATTTTTTTTTTTTTTTTTTTTGGGGGGGGGGGGTATTGTCTGAGGCTGGAAGTGTCAAAAATTGAGTAAAGCTGTTTTTTTTTTAAGTAACACCTTTACTCCTTGGGCCCAAAAATGTCCCCTCAGGGAGTCACCGACCGGGCAGCATCTGTTGTAGCAGTTGTCGTAGCAGATTTCGAAAATTGTGAAAATGTCACAAATTGTAATATCTAAACAAAAATCTGATAAAACATTAATTACATCTTGACAGCATGGAAATGTTGGTGATTTGTTTTTAGCGATAAGTGTTTTTTTTCATAAGAGAAAATCTGATGTTTATAAATGCCACTCTTACATTGACTGCAGTTGTTCCCATGAGATTGAAAACGTATTTATCAAGAATTGGATGGTATATGTTTACAGTAGCCTACTGTTTACAGTCAAACGTTTTCATGCACTGTAGGCTCAATTTTTGATAAATCAAAAATCTGTGTGGATCGTTTTTGGAGGACAGTCTGAAGATGCTCTCTAGCAAGTTTGGTGACAATTTGTGGGAGGAGGAGATAGGTTTTATAAATTTTACAGATTTTTGAAAATAACAGAGTGATGGACTTCATAATTTGTAATGAGTTTAAGTGGACAAAAGTTTCAGCAGTATTGGGGCAACATTTTGGTGAAGTTTCAAAACTGTAGCATGTACCTTTGTTTTGGTAGAAATTTTCAAAGTTTTAAAATGTAAACGCTTATTGGGGCACAATAAACTAGTATGAGTATGTAAATATGTCGTGATACCTATGTTTTCAAGAGAAAAAGCACACAAAAAATGATTTTCAGTACACAGAAAGCAAAGTTTACATTCACACCACTCTATGGTATTCATAAAACACACCTAAATCATTTTAGCTTCATATTTTTATTGCAGTGTGATAATATATGAATATATGGGTGTAAAAAAAAGTGAAATATTGCCTCTTTAGATGTAAAAAGAAAAATGTCTGCATTTAGTGGAAAACAATAAAACATGACATTTTGAAGGGATTTCAACACGAGGGAATGATGATCAAAAGTAAATTTGCTTTGATCTTTGAGCGGTAAGGATCGATGGTCTGTGAATGTCTCACTGATCCCTTCAATATGATGTGATGGTCGTCTAAAAGCCGGTGTAACATATGCCCGACCCATCCAAAAGCATTCACACTATTGTTTTTCCTCTCCGCCATTTTCTTTATTCTCTTTTTATATTCTTACCACTTTCCGCCTTTTTACAGTCTTCTTCTAGTCCTTCATACTTGGTGCTATTTCAACAATTCATACATCAAATTGTGCAGCTTTTTCTGGACATTATCGGAATGACTATTCTCTTTTCAAATATTCATACTTTTTGCAATATTCAACTATTTCAGATTTTTTTGGGCCGATAGAGAACGCATTGGAACAGTCTTCAAACTCTTGAAATCTTCTTACTTCTTTCAGCCTCTAAAGCTTCAGCATACTTTCTGCTAGAGACTTCATTCAAATTCTGATCTGTAGACAAACTTCTAATGTATTCAACCTGTGTACAACTTTTTCATATCTTGTACCGTTTTTGAGATAAATCCTTTAAAAGCACATAAGGATTTCTGACAAATTTCACACTTTTCAATTAGTGTGTATTGCGTTGGCTAGAGTGAGTGACATCGTCATCAGAGTGCAGGAGATCCAAAAAAGCGACTGGAACTTTTCTTCTGAAACTGCCAGCAAAGCTACAAATGACACTCTACACACAAGAATTAGCCACAGTTTGTAGCCACACTTGTCTTCTGGCTAACAATCTGGTCAAAAATGCAAAGAGATTTAG
Organism: Trachurus trachurus; assembly: GCF_905171665.1. Classification (NCBI taxonomy): domain Eukaryota; kingdom Metazoa; phylum Chordata; class Actinopteri; order Carangiformes; family Carangidae; genus Trachurus; species Trachurus trachurus. The sequence goes on from NC_139902.1 coordinate 33,200,882, forward strand.
AGAATCATTTAAAATATTTTTTAAATGCAGCCTGGGTGCTCTCTCTCTGCCATTCACCCCAATGCAATTTTTTTCACAGCAGAGTAGAAGGAGCACAACTTTGTAATTCACTGGAATGGGCATTATACTTTGTTTGATTTCATCAAAAAATAGTCACAAGTCACAAAAAAGTCCTCTACTTACTTGTGGTGGCTTTCTACTCTATTCTTTTTTTTTAAGCATCATTGAAAAATCTCACATTCATCAAAGTCTGAACCTCTACTTCACCAGAAGTGTTTGAATAGTCCGGTGGTTAGGGTTCCTGCTTTCCAACCACAAGGTCACTGGTTCGAATCCAAGCTGAGCAATCTTGTTATGTTATGTTGAATTCTGCTCTCCTCCCCCACCTTCAATTGGTTACAGGTGTTCATTAAGAGACCCATTAATTGCTAGCGCCACAGTTTACAGCACATCATCACATTACAATCAATGACAACATTTTCCTGTGTGTGCTCTCTATGGCCTAGCGGCAGAGTAAAGGTTTAGTGATCATGAGGTCATGGGTTCAATTCCTGTCTCAGTCATGTCACATCACTGCTTGACTTTTGATTCCAACTACTCAGCTGTCATTGGACAGTCCTTGATTCCTCATAGTATAAACTCATTGTAACTCAGGTTCTCTGTGGCCATAGGGTTAGTGTGTCAGGTTACCAGTCCTGAAGTTGTGGGTTCACTTCCTGCCTTTGACATGTTTGTTTGTCATTCCGCATGTCTTTGTCAATTTATTCAGCATGGTTCAGCAATGGCTTTCAACAATAGGAGATCTGTGCTGTAACTAGCTTATATGTATAGTATTTTGGTTTTGTTTCTGATATTATGGATGTTGTACTGCTAATTGACATTTGCATATGGAAAAAGATATTTGCAAATTGAAAAGTAAATTCTACTTAGCGAAGCTGCACTGAACAGAAGCAAACGGTCGCCTGTCTCATTCTTTGCCCTGTTTTACAGGAACCATATCACTCTGCCTGGGACCTGTTACATTGATCTCTAATACATTTCTATACACTATTATGTAGGGTCTCTCTGGTCTTCATTAGATAGGACAGTTGAGGAATTACAGGAAACAGCAGGAGACAATAGTTAACAGACAGAACACAGTAACTCATGTTCTATGTCTGGAATCAAACCCACGATCTCCTGCCTGAGGATCACAGCCTGTGTGGGACGTTGCTGTCTGACCACTCAGTCATGAGCTGCACATTTTAACCTCACATCTAACATCTACCAACCCCAAAGTGCCCAACACTAATCATGACGTCAATGAGTGGTCCAACTTTAGAATAGAAACATTTTAAAATAAATAAACAAATTATAATCCTGTCAATAACTCTGAGTTGTAAAAAAAAAACCCAAAAAAACCTTACCAAGCTGACGATGAGCCATGTTTGTCTTTTCCAGGTGGACGATGTGTTGAGTCTCTGCTGCTGCTGCTGTGCAGTGAATACATTCAGTTCACTGTCTCTGCTTTATAATCGCCCCACCACACCCCTCCCCAAGATGTTTTGGTTTGCACTTCTTCTTCTACTTTTTATGGGTGAGGGAGTGCACCGCGGACCTTCCGTTACACATTTAAGCAGACCTGCAAACTCCGGAGAGTAAAAAAGGCGACAAGGTCCGAAACCAAACCAACGTAGGGGGGTCTGGAGAGGCCCGGGAGAAAATTTTAGTGATTTTAATATGCAAATTATTTTTGGAGCGTTTTGACACTAGAATTTCTGTGTGAAACAAGGTTCAAGGTTCAAGGTTCGTTCGTTTTATGAAAAACATCAACCAATATTGCATTACATCCATAATTATTATAATGGCTATTTAAATAATACTTATTTTTACACTTACTTATCCAAAATTGGAAGTGTAACTCAAAAAACTGGATTTTACATCTATTTTGAATTTTATTTGAATGCAAATAAAAAGACAAATATTGGATCCTTTTTTTTTTTAGAATAGACTTCAAAATCCTTCTGCTGACTCATAAAGGCAAGGCAAGGCAATTTTATTTGTATAGCCTGTTTTTACAAACAGTTTGTCTCAACATGGCATCATAACAACATCCTCTGTCCTTAGACCCTCACATCGACTGAGGAAAAACTCCATGGAAAACCCTTTTCACAGGGAAAACAGTGAGCAACACCCTCACCATTTTAATGATGAAGCTCCATCCTATCTGAAAGAACTCATTATGCCTTACTGTCCTACCAGAGCACTCCGCTCCCAGAAAGCAGGTCTGTTATACCCCTTTCCCACTGGCCAAAAAACCCGTTTAAACCCGCTAACAATCGGCTTTTGGTGGCAGTGGGAAAGGCGCAATGACCCGCGTCGACCCGTGTCGACGCGGGTCAAACGACTCGGCAAGCGACGTGGGTTAAAATCGCCTTTAATCGGCTCGGCTCCGATCGTCTTGCAGTGGGAACGCCAGACCCGGTTCAACCCGCTAATTTACGTGATGACACTGAACGTTACGTGACGCTACGTCATCGCGCCGGTCGCGTCTCATATCACCAAAACAAAGCTCTGCTCCGCTCTGCTCTCATCCGAGACTGGGATCAAAACATCAGAGAACACTGACCAAAAACGATAGAAAAAAAGAAAAGAAAAGAAGCGACAGTCTGTTTAACTGACGTGTTGTGCCGCGGGGGTCCGTCATCCGGCCGCAGCAGACTCTCTGTCCTCCGCGGTCCTGGTGCTCCAGGTCAGCCAGCCAGAGAGTCTGCCTCGGCGGACGGACACTGAGAGCGGGGCGACTGGTTTATGCTCTGTCTGATCCCCCAGCGGGGGTGACTCTACCTCCCAACAACAGACTGGGAGGTAGAGTCACCCCCCCCCCCCCCCCTCATCCCCTCCCCTCTTCTCATCCCCCATGTCATTATCATTATCTGTCCCTTTGAGACAGACTTTGTTTATAACAACGAGCTATACACATAAAATTGCCTTGCCTTGTCAAACACAGCCTGAATTCCTGTAAACCATGTGACGGCTGCCAAATGATGTTAACTGCATCCTGTTTGTAATTTGACTGGACAAGAGACATTCCATGAGTGCTGGTGTTCCCCGCTGTGTATGTGACCGCCGGGGAACATAAGACCCTGCTTTTCCCCAAAAGGACCCGGGGAACATGCAATTTTTGTACCCATACCTGGAAGTGGAGTTGTGACTGCAGATTTTTGCCTATTTTTGAGTGAGAAGTTGAGTTGTGACTTTGAGTGAGAAGTGGAATTGTCCCATTGGTTGGGTTTAGGCAATGAAGAAAGGAGTTGGCTAAGTTTAGTAAAAAGACCAGAGGATAGACAGGCCAGATAGATAGAGAATCCAGATAAGTAGAGAGAGTCCTTCGACCAGCAACAGCGGGGAACATAGGTACGTTCCCCTTGAATTTTACTCATAGCAGTGTTAGCTAGCGATGTTTACATAGGTATGTGGCACAACGTTAATGTTAAAGCAGAAGTAAGTGGAATGTTTGTGTTAATATAAGTCTTAAATAGTTGTATCTTCCGACAGCAATCACTTACATTGAGTGTTTGGTCTGAAACACGGGTCTGTCAGTCACTCTGCTCTGCTGTAAGCCGAGGAGAAAACTTTCCTTGTATCCTACAACCTTTATCCAATGAGGAGAGAGAACGGCATAAAGGGGCGGTCCTCTCTGTGTGTGCAGCCAAGGGATGCGCGTGAATGTGGTGACGTAGGGACGAGGGCGGGGACTGCTAACTCCATCGGCTGACAGGAAGTTAGACGTGGTCCGTCTAATTAGCGATAATTTAGGGGGCTTTTTGTGGCTGTTTGAGAGAGACAGGAAATGGGCAGTGACAGAGCAAAGAGCTGCCAGGGGTGGAGTTGTTGTTGTTCATGAGACGCTGCTCTACCAGCTGAGCTACACCACGGCCCGTTGCGGTTTAGCTCCAACTCTCAGATCAAACCATCGGCCACTGCTCCGTCTCTGCAGCCCAGAGCAGCTGGAGACCCGAGGTCACAAGATCACTGAGCACAACTAACCAGCTAATGTGATAACAGCTGAGTATAAAGTCAGATTAACACGTAAACAACAGGCCAGAATTTTTTTCCACCAAGTGTTTTGCAATTGACTGTTATTTCTGGGCTATTTCTACACAATCAGTTGTTATTTCTAGGCTGTTTCTAGACATTATGATGCAATTAATTGTTATTTCGTGGCTATTTCTTGACATTTTCACATAATTAAAGGGTGACCAATGAATTTTCTGCACAGGTTTTGAAAAGGAGTGATTTCACTTGAGGACCCGTGTGTTGAAACTTTATTGGACATTTTTTTAACACATGATTAAAACACCCCAGCTCTGTTATACAGCTGTTATTACATATTACATATTACTGTGAGGATCAATGGGGGGGGGGGGGGGGGGGTTACATAGAGTATGGAAACACTTTACTTGAATAGGTATTCATAAGATTGACATAACACTGTCATAAACATCAATGAATACTTATGACAGCTGTCGTTAAGTGTCATTCAGTAAGTTATGTCACTTTTGATGCAAAGTTGACATTATTTGAGATGTTTTTGTTATGAGAACTTGACATAATTTTTTAAAAGTTTGTCCATTAGGTCTGCTATGACAGTTTAAAATGTCTTTATGTCAAGTTGTCAGAACAAGAACATCTCAAACAATGTCAACTTTGCATCAAAAGTGACATAACTTACCGAATGACACTTAAAGCAGAAGTGAGTGATATATTTGTGTTAATATAAGTCTTAAATAGTTATATCTTCCGACAGCAATCACTTACATAGAGTGTTTGGACTGAAACACGGGTCTGTCAGTCCCTCTGCTCTGCTCTGAGCCGAAGAGAAAACATTTATCGTATCCTACAGTTTTTATCCAATGAGGAGAGAGAACGGCATGCAGGGCTGTGTGTGCAGCCAAGGAACGCCGTGAATGTGGTGACGTAGCGACGAGGACTGTTATGGTGCGTTCAAGGAAACTCGTATTTTTCCGACCGTGAAGTGGTACCAGTTCGATCTGGTACGAGTTCACCGGTCGGAAGTTACGAGTGGCCGTTATAGTGACTTTCACCGGTAAAACAGGTCGGAAAAACACGAGTGGGTTGCCTGGAACGCTACAAAGTCGTAAGTTGTGACTTGAAGCTGTAATTTACGATTTCAAAAGCCTGCCTGGAACGCAGCATTAGCGAAAACGACCGGATCACTCACTTCTGCTTTAACGACAGCTGTCATAAGTATTCATTGATGTTTATGACAGCTGTTATGTCATGGTTATCAATCAATCAATCAATCAATCAATCAATCAATCAATCAATCAATCAATCAATCAATCAATCAATCAATCAATCAATCAATCAATCAACTTTATTTATATAGCACATTTAAAAAACCACAGGGGAAGCCAAAGTGCTTTACATTGGGACATAAAAAGATTAAGGTAAAAGACATAAACAGATAAACACAAAGTTTAAAAACAAACAAGAAAAGGCAAGGAAACGAGACATGGACAGAGTAAAGGAACAGACCAGCTCACTGCAAGTGCTTTTATAGGGAGTGACAGATAAAAAAAATAAAAATGAAGGTGAGTTAAAAGCAAGGGAGTAAAAATGCGTTTTTAAAAGAGATTTAAAAACAGGAAGCGAGGAAGCCTGTCGAACATTCAAGGGTAGTTATGACAGTGTTATGTCAATCTGATGAATACCTATTCAAGTAAAGTGTTACCGAGAGTAGAGAGTATTTATCACATGATGTCGGTGCAGGTCACTTCCACCAGCAGCCGACTCCCTGCAGAGCCCCCCCCTGCACCATCCACACCCCCATCCCCACCAGCAGGATGACCTTTGCCCCCACAGACAGGGACAGCAGCAGCAGCAGCGGGGGCGAGGCCCCGGCGGCCACGGAGCGGGGCGGCTGCGGCGCTAGGACGTAGAGCGCGGCCTGGTCTTTGCCCAGCGGGTTGGAGGCGCTGCAGGTGTAGTGCCGGCCCGGTTCCACATCCCTCAGCTGGCTCACCGTGTGGAAGTGGGTCGGCGTGCCCTGGGCCAGCAAGCCGACCAGCGAACCCTCCAGCAGCTCGTCGGGGCCGAGCCACTGGACGTCCGGCAGCGGCGAGCCCTGGACCCGGCACAGAGCCCGGTAGCCGGACTGCTCCCCACCCTCCACCTCCAGAGCCAGGATCTTTGGAGGAGCTGGACACAGGAAAACAGGTGAGTGGTGGTGATGCTGATTCCATGACTCCTGGAAATTTTTTTTTATTGTTTTGCATCATTTATTACTGCTCTTGAACTATTTATTTCATTATTGTCTATTTAACTAGTGTTGTTTTTATTATTACTTGCTTTTTAATGTTGCCGGAGGTATCACAGAGTAAGAATTTCATTGTACTGTGTGACGCTGTCTTCGGTGCATATGATGGGTCCATGCCTATGTTCCCACAGCTCTAACTCTATCTCAAAATTAGGCCCTATATTCCCACTGGACTCTCTCTACCTATCTGGACTCTATCTATCTGGACTGTCTACCGGGTCTTTTTACTAAACTTAACCAACTCTTTTCTTCATTGCTTAAACCCAACCAATGGTGGGACCAAAGGGCTGTGGGAACATACGGCCTAATTTTCAGTGACAACAAAAGTTAGAAATGTGGGAACATAGGAATGACCCCCATATGACAATAAAGATTTGATTTGATTTGAATGCACAGAACCTAAATATCAATAAATATAAAAAGCTGCTAATGGAAACACCAACATTTCGTATCTCAATTTCTGACCCACGGTTCGATACACGATTCGATTCATGTGCTATATACCCAGGGGGCAAAGCAAAAAAACAGGCACGGAGCGTTGGAATGGATGTGTCGCGGTTCTGCCATTTCATTGGCGACACAGGTTCATATCTTCGAGTGTCGCAGTTTCGTTTTCGACACATGTATCGTTACAGGCTTACTGGAGATGCACAGAACCTAAATATCAATAGATATAAAAAGCTGCTAATGGAAACGCCATCTCAAATATTGCTAAAACATTTTTACGCTCCAGGGAGATAGTCCAGAGTTTACTCGAAACAACGTCATTTAGGACATTTTTACAGCCTGAACATTCCTGAATTGAATTTTCCTGGTGCACGCAAACGTGACCGGACTTGCCTAAATAAGGTAGTTTCCAGTAAACTCAGGACTATCTCCCTTCAGGACACTTGGATTGCAGTGGACGAGCAGTGTGGAGGAATCTTTCAAAGTTTTTATGTAGTTTTATGGACGTTTTTGTGTCGGGAACAATGCACGCGTGCATGGCATGACTGCGAGAGTGCGCCCCAGGCAAATTTAATCAAGGACTGTGTAGGCTGTAAAAATGCCCTCAGTGACGTTGTTTCCAGTAAACTCTGGACTATCTCCCTTCAGGACACTTGGATTGCAGTGGACGAGCAGTGTGGAGGAATATTAAACGGTTGTTGTGTAGTTTTATAGACGTTTTTGTGTCGGGCACTATTACTCTCATATAAAGTTTTGGTTGGACTAGGAACCGGCCTCCCGGGTCTCCAGATGCACTTTGAGGAATAAAAAACTACTCCAGAGTATTCATCAGCATGAGGGGGAGTCACTAATGACTGAATTTCATTTTTTGGTGAACTATCCCTTTAAGGACGACGTAGCGTTACGAAGGCCCCAGACCGGTACCTTCCACTCGGAGCCTGGTCCCCATCTTGTCCTCGAAGCTGACGTGTTCCCGTCCCTGGACCTCCACCCTGCAGTAGTAGCGGCCGCTGTCCTGCAGCGTGGCGCTGTTGATGCGCAGCGACAGGTCGTGCTCTCGGGGGTTTCCCTCCAGCCGGTAGCGCTGGTCCTGCTGGGGGCCCGGCTCGCAGGCGGAGGCCGCGGACCGGCTGCTGCAGCGGTAGAGGACGACGGCGCCCTGCCCGTGGCCCAGACGCCACAGCACCTGCAGCGAGGAATGCTGGGAATGCTGCGGGTGGCTGAAGGTGCAGGGCAGCACCACGGGGTAGCCCTCCATGGCCCGGACCTCCGGCTGCACCTTCATGGACCAGCCGTCGTCCCCGGAGCCCAGGGCTGGAGGGGGGGACAGACAGGGAGAGAGAGTTAAAGGGATAGTTCACTCAAAATTGAAACAAATTTGAAACTCATTATCTCCTCCCCCTCATGTGGACTAAGGGCTGGGAGAAGTTTCAGAGTCCTCCGTGGCTTCTCTGAGTTACAGGGGGTCTCGGTGTAGCAGTGCATGTCCATATAACGGTTGCAAATGGATACCAACTGTCTTCTTAACAAAAAGACACACCAAAAAACATCCAAATACCTCCATGCTGCTCGTATGTAATGTCCGTCTTGTATTGAAGTCCCGAAATGCGAAATTGTTCCGAAAAAAATTAAATAAGTCTATATTTCAAGCTTGTTTGTAGCGGAAGCTCCTCTTACTGGTCCGTCCAAATCATGGAGGTATTTTGATGTTTTTTGGTGATTGTCAAAATGTCTTGAATTCTGTTATCTAAACAAAAATCTGATAATACATAAATTGCATCTGGACAGCATGGAAATGTTGGTGATTTGTTCGTAAAGATAAGTGTTTTTCTTCATAAGAGAAAATGTGATGTTTAAAAATGCCACTCTTACATTGACTGCAGTCCTATGAGAGCAGAATTCAACATGTTCTCAAAATTGAGTGTGATGGACTTCATAATTTGTAATGAGTTCATTTGGACATAAGTTTCAGTAGTATTGGAGCAACATTTTAATGAAGTTTCAAAACTGTAGTTCCTAATAAGGTCTGGCTGTTCAAAAGACATTGAAGAAACAAAAAACAGCACAGAAAACAACACAAACACCACATTTTCAAATAAATCCCCAGTGAGTGTGTCCATGCTGCCTGTTGTTTCCTCTTCAGTGTGATTCACAGTCACATTTAACACTCATTATCCAGATGTTGAAAAGTTTGTAAAATGTTTGAGACTGGTCCAACAGGAGGAGGAGGAGGAGGAGGAGGAGGAGACTCAATCAATCAATGAATCAATCAACATATTATTGATCTAAATGTTTGAAAACACATCTGAACAAATATCACAAGAGAAGCTCAGTTCAGAACAGGAGAATCAAAACAATCAATTCACCTTCAGTCTACAGACTGGACCGTCTGTCTGTGAGCAACAGAACCACAGAGGTCAAAGGTCAAACTACACAGGAGTCACCGTGTGTGTGTGTGTGTGTGTGTGTGCTCACCTCCTGAAGCCGATAAGAGCAGAATCACAGAGCGACAGAACGACCAGACGACCATGATGAGACTGAAGACGACAAGGTTTAATGTAAATCTGTGTGTGTGTGTGTGTGTGTGTGTGTGACTCAGAGCCTCCAGACTCAGCTCTGTGTGTTTCCCCCGTTCCTCTTCTTCTTCTTTTTGCTGTTGTTCTCCTTCTATTCTTAGTCTGGAGATGATCTGTTTGTTTCCAGTGAAGAAGAGTCGTCATCCTCATCGTCAGCTGGTAAATTAGTTTCATCAGTTTGATCAGTTTGATCGTCTCCTGAGCTTCGTACTGACCTCAGTCCAGTCTCCTGTTTGTCAGTGAAGGTTTTTCAATCAGCTCGGTGGCGTCCTCTGCTGGTCAGAGTCAGGAACAGCACTGTGGTGTTCAATGTTTCTCCACCAACGACCTGAATGAATGAAAAGATGGGATGAGTGGATGGATAGATTTCTTTATTTCAGACTGAGGGAGATCCAGACCACAGTATAAAAACAGCGGTAAAAATAATTATTGATTAATGAAATTTAAAAGAAAAAAGAAAAAAACAAACAAGCAAAAAAATATCCAAAGCCTTTCACAATGTGTTCAGTGTGTCCCATACAGACGTGTTCGCCAATGGATCCATAGTCTGGATGAGAATCAGACAGAGCTGCGTCCTGGGTTTGTTAAGGCAGCGATGATGTCAAATGTTCAAAAACGAGGAGCGCTACGTGGACTTCTTTCTCAAAACTAGAGGTGGTCTTTGGAGAGGGATCCAAGGGATGTGGAAAAACAAAGAAAAACTCCAACCCCCAATTCCAATCTGCCCCCTAAAGACTCAGGCCCTGAACCCTCACTGACTAAAGTGACGTCAGCTCTAAGTGACAGAGTGTGAGAGTCTGTGAGGGTCCAGATGCTGTAAACATGAATGGAACAGCACTTACACACTCTCACGACACGTTACCTTGACAACAAAATGTTGTTGACTCCGGTCTTGGGCCGATAATTTACCGTACTTTCAACGCGCACAAGGTGTGTGAGGTGGACGGACTCAAAACAAAATGTTCCCGGATCAGATCTGATAAAATCATCATCAATAATCACAAACTGCACGTTAATACTGACAGTAAACTTATTCTTTTTTTTCTTTCTTTCTTTTTTTTGGTTGTTGCTCTTGTCCATTAACAATAAAGAGACCGGCGGAGCTCTCTCTGACTACGTGTGGTAATTTACTTTTTTTTTTTTAACACTTGCGTTCCGACGGCATCTCATGTGTTTGACTTCACAACGCTATAAACTGTGGGTAATTCCCCTACCCAAAGTCAGCATCGGTGCTGACTTACGGTAAGGGGACAGTAAGGGCTCATTCACTGACTCACTGACTTGATGATCTGACAACGGAACAGCCCTCACACACTCACGGACTTCCCGTGAACGCGCCTCTAAGTCAGTGAGTCCGTGAGGGGTCGGATTGGAATTGGGCTCAAGGCACCCTGGAGTTAATAAAAATGCCTTTAATTAATCTGGCATTGTCACAATGACATGTTTAAAATGACTGCGATGCGTTTCAGCATCAAGCCTTCATCAGGGAGTCAAACAGATAATTCAGATATACCAAGGTCTTTTGTCTTGGTGTTTAGCCATAGCCAATGACAAGTCGCCACTCGATTGCTGTGACCCAGAGTGGGTGTTGTCAGCAGCCAACTCCTGCAGAAGGATTATTCTTATTTTTGTGGTCTTTTATCTCTTGTTTTTATGAGGTGAGATTTCTCTTATAAACGCCTCTGGGTTTCTTTAATCTCACCTGCACATCTGGTTTGCTGTTTTTATGCTGTTTTTCTTTCTTGTTAAATTGTGCAAATAAATTAAATCTAAAAATCTAAATCTAAGGGGCTTGGCTATCACCACAGGTAACAAGGCCAAATAAAGAAAAACCAATGGTCAGTATTGATGCATTTCAAATGCATAAAGGGTGCAGATAATAAAAATACAACAATAGATCCTGGGATACAACATTCAATACAACAAAAAATGGTACAACAACAAATGCAACAAAATACACAATGAATACAATCATGGACTAAAAACATACCAGGGCAAATCCAAGGGAAAAAGCAGAACTCACAAAAAAACAGAGAAGTCTAAATCTTCATTCAAGCCTGGATGTTTTGTAGCCTGCAGTTTATAGATCCAAAAAAACTTCCCTTTGATTTAGTTTTCTTTGTCTGTCACCTTTGCGTATGGAGGATGGAATGTGATCTAAGGCCTGCAACGTAGAGGGATTATTGCTATGGAACTCAAGATAGTGTTTGGCCATGGGGTAATTGACATTTCCAGGATGGTGTGTTTGTGTTCTGCCAATCTGTCTTGGAGGCGTCTACATAAATTGATGAATCAAGTTTCTTTGAGGAGACGTATTCTGCCCCTTTTCCACAAATTAAAACAGTTCCGAGGCAATTTCGCAAAACTAATGGCATCATTTGTCAGACACCTGAAGGAACAGCTGGAGAAACAAAACCACGTGGATTTCACCTAAGGAGGCTGAAAATGACAGATTTTTTGTAAATTCTCACATTTTGGAGCCCAGATATCTGTTAAAGAGCCTTCAGAAAGTCATTTTGTCATAAAATGTCCTCTTTAAAACAGCAGAGCAGGTTGATACCTAGTATCCAAGTAGTACTAGTAGTACTAACAAACACATGGCCTTCACTGGAGCTGCAGCAGCTTCATACTGTTGTCATCAGCCACCGTGATCCTCGGGTGCTTCTAACAACACCACATGTGGGCAGTAAACAAAGATGTGCAATAAAGAGTATCATCCTTAGCCATAGACATTCACATAATAGCATTGTTTTGAATGTATTCATATGACAAATACACATATGAACTACAGTATAATATAGGGATGAGAATTAAATCCTGTGAAAGACCCGGGAAGATGACCCTGTGACCTTTTCCTTTGGCGCCACTCTCAGGACAAAAACCTGTACATTGTTTGCAACACAGCTGAGAATGTGTGCGTGTGTGTGTGTGTGTGTGTGTGTGTGTGTGTGTGTGTGTGTGTGTGTGTGTGTGTGTGTGTGTGTGTGTGTGTGTGTGTGTGTGTGTGTGTGTGTGTGTGTGTGTGTGTGTGTGTGTGTGTGTGTCTTCTTTAAAGGCTCCTCCCTCAAACAGGAAATATATTTGCCTCGTGGAGCCAGACTTCCTCTATAATGCAGCTGTAGAGTGAGAGTCTCTGGTCAGTGGGAGGATGCAGCCACAGACTCAGCTCTTCTGTCTCCTCCTGTCTGCCCTCGTCTCAGGTGAGTTCACACCCTTTACCTTCTGTTCAGGCAGGATGGGACCTCTGGTGTCTCCTCTGTCCTCAATGTCCAACTACTGCTGACTCACTGAGAATTAAAGGAGTTTCTGAAGTCTGAACTTAAAAAGAAGGAACAAGTTTATACAAAGAGAAAGAGACGAGTCTGGACCAGAGGAGGAGACCAGGTCCTAGTGCCATGGTCCAAACCCAGATCAGCTTTATGATGAAGCTCCTCTAGAGACGAATCATCAACCAGAGGCTCAAACCCGTCCATCTACTGACATGTTGTTGGGAATGTGTGTTCAGCCATGTGTCCTGAACCAACATTAACTGTGATCTTCCTCTGCAGGGTCTGTGTCAGTGGTCTGGGACATGGTGGTCTCTCCAGAGGTCAATGTCTCCAGAGGACAAGACGTCGTCCTCAGCTGCTCCTTCACTCATCCCAGACAGCAGCGTTATTCAGGACAGATCACTGTGAAGTGGCTGGCTCAGGCTGGAGGACCAGACAGTCTGCCTTTCTTCACCTGTTCACTTAAAAACGACTCGAGTGATCAGAAAGACTGCTCAGGTTCTGTGCTGAGATATTCTCTGGCTGGAGACCCTCGACGTGGGGAACTGTCCCTCCTCATCAGGAAGGTCCAGCTGAGGGACAACGGTCTGTTTTTCTGCAGGGTGGAGCTGGACGGCTCGGGTAACAGCTATGAAAAAGACACAAAGCTGCTTGTAACAGGTAAGACTCACCTGTGGTCACCTCAGACCTGATGGTGTTTGTCCTGCAGACGACTGAAGAGTTTTTATTGTTCGAAGAGAAAACATCAGACGTTTGTTTTCTTGCAGCATCTGTGTTGACGATTGAAGTAAAGCTTGAGCTGACATGTTTGTGTGTAGCAGAAAAATATTCAGTGTCTGTTTGACTTTAGATGCACAAACAGAATCACCACATCTTTATACTGAAACTCTGAAAGCAAGGACATTAGTAGTTCCCTTTCAGACACAAGAGGCTAAAGTTCAACAACAGCACAGAGACTTTTATTTTGTTAACTTCTCCGTGCAGTCATTGGAGACAAAGTTTGATTGACAGCTCACAGTGGGTTGGACATACTTATTACTAACAAACAAACAAAAACCAAAACAAACATCTCTCTACTTGTCCCTCAGGGCTTCTGTACTCTGAAAAACCTAAATATGACCAGTTATTGAACAGTAATCAAACTTTATCAGTAGATGACTCATTTTCTAGCGCAAAATGTTCCAAACCAAATGATCCTGACCAGACAGCTCAGCTGCTGCTGAGGTCACTGGAGGTCAGTCAGAGAGGAAGTGCATGTTTCTATTTTTATGACCTAATTACAGTCGTACAGTCACGTACAGAGCCTTGCAAAAGTATTCATTCATACCCCTTTAACTTTCCACATTTTGTCACGTTACAACCACAAACTTAAATGTATTCTATTGGGATTCTATGTGACAGACCAACACAAAATAGCGCATCATTGTGAAGTGGAAGGAGATGGATTTATGTTTCATGTTCATGTTTTTAACGAATCAAAGACCAAAGTTGAACTTTTTGTCCTACATGCAAAACGCTGCAATGTGTGGAGGAAACCTAACACTGCACATGAACCTGAACACTTTTTTCAACTTTCAAACTTTATTGTCCCCAAAGGGAAATTCATGTTGCAGAAGGGCAAAAAACACAGAACATATAGAGCACATCCACACAAACTCTACACAACATTGAACAACATTGAATGGCAGTACCCCAGAGGGCAAACTGGGAGCTGCTCCATACAATCAAGGTAAAAAATTTTATAAATAAGAGTGTACCATAACTGTTTAGTATTTGAATTAAGTTGGATAATGGCTGGTGTTACTTTGGGGCCCAGGAGTCGTCTCACCTCTTCACCCACAGCCATTGACTTGCTTGCTCTGCTGCTGCTAAAAGGACTTTGATGGCGTGGCGTTGGCCTTGGCCTGGAATCCCAAGGTCCTTAAGTAGCCGGATGGATGACTTGACCACGAAGCCTCTGCAGCCGACTTCCACTGGACAAATCTTGGCTTTCCAACCGCACCGTTTAGCATCAGACGCCACCAGCTCTGCATACTGAAGGCTCTTGCATCTGAAGGCCTCTCTATGATGTACACAGAGCAGAGGGCCAGAGCACGAGATCTGGTCTGAGGTTCGTTGTGGCGATCCCAGATGGGAGGCAGAGCATTTCATTCAGAACTGCCCCCAACTTCCAGTCTTGTGCCCCTCCGAGCTGGCCGATGTCTGATGTTGTAGAGACTATGGCTGGCTTTGCACCTTCTTGGACGAGCACTCAAGCAGATGCAGGATTGAATGATGGAGGAAGCAAGGCATTGATCTTTGTCTTTGCCGGGTCTCCAGAGCAGCTGCAAGTTCACTTACGGACATGATTGTGCTGCCAGACCTAAATCCTGTTGAGAATCTGTGGCAAGACTTGAAAACTGCTGTTCACACACACACTCTCCATCCAATCTGAGTCAACTAGCGCTGCTCTGCAAACAAGAATGGGCAAAAATGGGCCAAAATTGCAGACAAACCCCAAAGACTTGCAGTGTTAACTGCAGAGTATTGACTCAGAGGGCTGAATACATATGCACACCACACTTTTCAGATTTTTATTTGTAAAAAATCTTCAACACCATGTATCAATTTCCTTCCACTTCACAATTATGCTTTACTTTGTGTTGGTCTGTTGCGTAAAATCTTAATGAAATACATTTAAGTTTGTGGTTGTAACGTGACAAAATGTGGAAAGGTTCAAGGGCTATGAATGCTTTTGCAAGGTGCTGTAGATCCATCCATCATCATCATCCTGATGTTCTGATTGGTCTGTTCACAGCCGAGCCTCAGATCCTCAGTCTGTCTGTAGTGGACTCACCCTCCGGTCCAGACGGCGCCCCCCGCTGGCTGCAGTGTGAGGTGGAGGGTCACCCTCTGCCTAAGGTCGTCTGGCTGCTCCCCTCCAGGAAGATGATGGAGAACCAGGTGGTGTTGGATCCGTCAGGACCGTACCGGGTCAGCAGCTCTGTGCCATACCTGCAGGAGGGGGAGGAGCTCACCTGCAGAGCGGAGAACATGGTGGGCGGAGCTGAGAGGACGTACCCCCCCAGGAACAGTCTGGTGGTCATACTGGTGGTGTGTGGTCTGGTCACGGTGCTGCTGGTCTCTGCAGGAGGGATCATCGCCTACCGCAGATACAGAGGTGAGAGTCAGTCATGGTTATGCCTAGTACACACAAATCTCAAACGATTTTTTATCTGTGAGAGACCCCACACATGAACAGTTTTGATCGTATTGTGTGTGGTGTGCTGCAATATTCCAAACACAGCACACCACACACATTGAGATTTTTCAGAATCTTGACCCCACGGTCAGAAAACTCAGAAAGAGATCCGTATTGTTGTAGCTACTCTTTCGGGTCTATTTCCGGAATGGACAATGAGAGCAACGTAATTTTTTTTTAATGAAAGCGGGACACTTCAGCCTTTACAACGATCCCATCTGTGTGTGTCTGTGGCTCTGGACGCCGAGCAGTCAAGCGGCTGTCCAATAGGGACCCGGGTGCACTGTCACGTGACGGGCTGTGAGCGGCGGTCACATGACGGTTTAAACATTGCTGCTCTATTGCCGGCTGTTGCCGGCTATGAGCACTACCGTCTTTGCTATCGGCTATCAGGAAATCTCCTGTGTATGGTAAATGGTAAATGGACTTGCACTTATATAGCGCTTTTCTAGTCTTTTGGACCACTCAAAGCGCTTTACACTGTTGGTCACATTCACCCTTTCACACACATTCATACAGCGCTTGACAGCGCAGAAATCTAACCATTCACACACACATACGTACACCAAGTGTGGGTTCAGTGTCTTGCCCAAGGACACTTCGACATGTTGCCAGGAGGAGCCTGGAATCGAACCACTGACCTTCCGGTTAGTGGACAACCCGCTCTACCTCCTGAACCACAGCCGCCCGGTGTATGTGTGAATGTCTGTGTGAACCTCATGTAATGCCAGGGCTGCACCGTGGCTCTCTGTGGGATTGCCGGTGTTGTGCGGAGAAGTGGCCTCTCGCGAGCATTGTCGGCCCCAACAATCGTAAATATTGAACATGTTTAATCGATTATTGGCGCAGAACGTTTTCCGAGCCGGTTGTCGGGACACCACACACTACAAGAGAATCTCATAAAATAATCTTAAAAGCTTAAGATAATAGGGCGATTTCTGTCCGTGGTCGGAAGGGGGAAAATCGGGGAAAAATCAGCCAGATTATCTTTATGTGTGTGGGAGGCTTTAATCAGTTATTATTATTTTAGGTTCTTATCTAACCCTCTGTCGATCAGTCCTGAGCTGTTGATAACTGATATTCAGCGGCTAAACCGGTAAAATTGTTGCATTTTTCTTTTGGGTTGTTTGTGTTCTCATGGCAACAGTCCCAACTGGTCAGCAGTGTCTAAAATCTGGACCAAGAGCAAACACAATGGGAAAGTTGTAAAAGGGAAGCATACTGGTAGACCAAGGAAGATCTCAAAGCATCAAGACAGAACATTTAAAGCAATATGTCTTGTATTTGTGGCTTTGGAGGGAGGGATCTGAATGAGCTTCATTTGGTTTTAACCACTTCCTCATTTTTTCTCCTGAGTTCGACTTCAAACCTCTATTAATGTAAACACAGACAACAGTATGAGACCCATTAATCTCTTTTCTCTTCCCGTCCAGTTTCGCATCTGCAAAAGGTTTTATTTCTGTATGTGTGCACGGTGATGTCAGCAGGAAACAGTGTCACATATTTCAAGTTCTGAAGTAAAACGACCGCGACAAATTCAACAGAAAAAGATGAAAATCCATTTAAAGCAGAAGTAAGCGATCCGGTGGTTTTGGCTAACCTATTGTCAGCCGATGGAGTTAGCAGCCCCCGCCCTCGTCCCTACGTCACCACATTCACGCGCATCCCTTGGCTGCACACACAGAGAGGACCGCCCCTTTATGCCGTTCTCTCTCCTCATTGGATAAAGGTTGTAGGATACAAGGAAAGTTTTCTCCTCGGCTTACAGCAGAGCAGAGTGACTGACAGACCCGTGTTTCAGACCAAACACTCTATGTAAGTGATTGCTGTCGGAAGATAGAACTATTTAAGACTTATATTAACACAAATATTCTGCTTACTTCTGCTTTAACAAAAAAAAGGAAACAGGCAGGCAGTTGAGTCTGTATGCTGTTATTACTGTCACCATGACAACGGAGATCTTCAAATATACTAAGAATTTCACTGTACTAGCTGTATATGTGACAAATAAAGTACCTTTACCTTTACCTTTACCTTTACTGACTGTACCCCAAACCAGTATCACTGTAACCACGGCAACCAAGGTCAATTTCCTATTCCAGACAGAGAGTTGGATGATAGATGATGGATGGATGGATGGATGGATGATGGATGGATGGATGGATGGATTGATAAAGGATGGATGGATGGATGGATGGATGGATGGATGGATGGATGGATGGATGGATGGATGGATGGATGGATGGATGGATGGATGGATGGATGGATGAATGGTGGATTGATGGAGGATGGATGGATGGATGGATGAATGGCTGGATGGATGAATGGATGGTAGATTGATGGATGGATACATGAGGGATGGATGGATGGTGGATAGATGGATGGATGGATGGATGGTGGATGGATGGATGGATGGATGGATGGATGGATGGTGGATTGATGGATGGATGGATGGATGGATGGTGGATTGATGGATGGATGGATGGATGGATGGATGGATGGACAGACGGTGGATTAATGGATGATGGATGGATGGATGGATGGATGGATGGATGGATGGATGGATGGATGGATGGATGGATGGATGGATGGATGGATGGATGGTGGATTGATGGATGATGAATGGATGGATGGTGGATTGATGGTGGATGGACAGATGGATGGATGATGAATAGATGATGATGACGACTTAGCTGTGAAAATGAAAGTTAACGTCTGTGTTTCTGTTTCTTGTTGGATGCAGTGATGGACGGAGGAGGAGGAGGAGGAGGAGGAGGAGGAGGAGGAGGAGGAGGAGGAGGAGCAGTTGAGGGCGATGCTGAGGCTCAGCTGGTTTACTCTGACATCACTCTGATCAGGAACACTTCCTGTGAGTCCTCCTCTCTTTCAGCTCCATTGATCTGATTGGAGCTCTGTCTCCACCTGATCAGCTTCAGGTCTGATGATGTTGTTTTTATCTCCACAGCGCCGCCTGCTGACCGGAGCAGCTCCTTGAAGGAGGAGGAGGAGGAGGAGGAGCCAGGTGAGTGTGACACTCCTTTCATTTCATTTATCCGTTTATCTGTAATGTGACTCTGCATATTCATGAACATACTAAATAATTAGTTCTAAATATACCAGATTTAGCTCAAGAGCTAATTTCCATCTGCAGACACTGAGCTGCTCACATCAGTCAGACAGGTAACTGATCTCAGGTCACCATCTTGTTTCTCAGGTGTTCTGTACTCGGCCATCAGAGTGAGACGTGAGTGATGTCATCTCTCAGGGACAACTGTCCTCCTAGAACCGGCAAAGGAAGGGATGGATTTAGTAGAGGAGCCTCCGACAGGGACAGGCCTGGTCGCAATGATGTGACATCGGCCTTCAGATGCCGCCTGAGCAGCTGCTGAACTGGGACACAGATTATGAAACAAGTGATGAAGACGTTCCTTTAACCACAGAAACCAAACGGACACCATCATGGACCTTTATCAACATACAGTACTGACTGATGATGAGACGCTGTGCTGATGAGCTCCAGTGCTTCTCTGTCGGAAAGAACATAAAGTGGATGGACAGCTCTGGACAAAATGGAGAGACCACTCCAAAAACATTCTTAATAACTCAGCTTCTCTACATGTTTGGCAGCTGTTTGACTCCAGTGTCTATTGGACTCCAACAGAAGCTCATCTCACTCTTCTTAATGAGGCACTCATCATGTCATCATATTTAATGAAGATTATAAAAAACACTGCTATGATTAAAATTGGGGTTATTCCACCAGTGTTGATTCCTGAACTCTAAGTTAAAAATGAATATGAACTTGTTTTCTTTTGCATTATTATTATTAATAATCGAGGCCCGAAAACACTTTGTTATTTTGACCAGTTGTCATTTTCAGCTAATAAATGCTCTAAATGACAATACTTTTATTTCAAATTTGGGAGATAATGTTGTCAGTAGAATAAAACAAAAGTGCTCATTTTACTCAAACACACACCTGTATGTCTGTGTAAATTCTCATTCTCAGGTCCAAACCAATTGCTGCAGACAGTTTGGCTGCTTTGAATTGGTGTCCTGAAGATGCAGAGACAAATATTAGAAATGAAAATTAGAAATGTTAATGCCTTCAACAGTTACTATGTATTCTGCTTGGGCATATATTTCTTATGACCTCTCCGGGTCTAGTGTCTCCTCCTCCGTGTCTCTAACCCTCCTCTCCTTCATGTGCATTTGTTTTCAACTATGAAGCCGGTGAGAAATCAATCCATGGAGCGATGGATAATGTTATTCATCATCTACCATGTTACCATGTGTATATCTGTGTAGTCTTATCTGTCATCAAAAAGAGATCACGGGTTACGGGTTAGCGCGTTACGTTTGTGTGGCGGTGTCGCCATGGAGACGAGAGCTGGGACACCGGGTCGGAGGCTCTGATCTTACAAGGTTGGTTTTCAGCCAAGAGACGCTCCACTCTCCCTGGAACTAGTTACTAGTCACTGGTTTAACCAGAACTAGGACTCTGGAGACACAATCCTAAATAGTTCCTCTTTAAATCCTCAGAGTTGAGTCTGTGGCTCAGTATCACTAGAGCACTGTAAAAGAGAGTAACGACACCACCATTGACTCCCGTGGTAAGGGTTTAAGGGTTTAAGGGTTTAAGGGTTTTGCGCCCCCTAGTGGCAGGATATGGATATTGCAAAAGCGCCCAGAAAACCCATTCACTCCAATGTATGTGTGCTGCCCACTTGCTTGTAAATTGATGAAAACGGCCGTGTTTTTGTTTTTAGGTGTCTTGGTCATATCAAATTATACTTATAATTTGTTTATTACAAAATGTAGATTGAAACATTAATGTAGACAACAGTTTTTTTATAATTTTTTTTACTAGCCTATGTGTTAATGTTTATCTGTAAAGGCTCCTCAATGATGTTATTAATGTGGGTGATCTATAAATGTCCTTAAATTATTGAAAACACCACACTTGCTCATTCACCAACAATGCAGAGATGTCAGTTCTTGGGCGCTTTTGCAAAACCCATATTCCTCCACCAGGAGGCGCTTCCATTGGACCAATGCTGTCCTTACTCTCTTTTACACTGCTCTAAGTATCAGGTCCTGATGGTGACCCTATGACCTTTTCCATTCGCCACTCTCAGGACAGACCTGTAGATTGTTTGCAACACAGCTGAGAATGTGTGTGTGTGTGTGTGTGTGTGTGTGTGTGTGTGTGTGTGTGTGTGTGTGTGTGTGTGTGTGTGTGTGTGTGTGTGTGTGTGTGTGTGTGTGTAGGTGTGTGTGTGTGTGTGTGTGTGTGTGTGTGTGTCTTCTTTAAATGCTCCTCCCTCAAACAGGAAATATATTTGCCTCGTGGAGCCAGACTTCCTCTATAATGCAGCTGTAGAGTGAGAGTCTCTGGTCAGTGGGAGGATGCAGCCACAGACTCAGCTCTTCTGTCTCCTCCTGTCTGCTGTTGTCTCAGGTGAGTTCACACTCTTTACCTTCTGTTCAGGCAGGATGGGACCTCTGGTGTCTCCTCTGTCCTCAATGTCCAACTACTGCTGACTCTCAGAAAGAAGGAACACGTTTATACAAAGAGAAAGAGACGAGTCTGGACCAGAGGAGGAGACCCGGTCTTGGTACCATGGTCCAAACCCAGAGCAGCTTCATGATGAAGCATCAACCAGAGGCTCCTGCAGTCTGAAACCCGTCCATCTACTGACATGTTGTTGGGAACTTTGCAGCCATGTGTCCTCAGACCGTCAGTCCAGCCTGAACCAACATTAACTGTGATCTTCCTCTGCAGGGTCTCTGTCAGTGGACTGGAGCATGGTGGTCTCTCCAGAGGTCAATGTCTCCAGAGGACAAGACGTCGTCCTCAGCTGCTCCTTCACTCATCCCGATCAGAAGGATTATTCAGGACAGATCACTGTGAAGTGGCTGGCAACTCAGACTGGAAATCAAAAAGCTCAGCTTGTCTACGCCTGTTCACTTAAAAACGACTCAACAGGTGATCGAGGCAACTGCTCAGGTTCTGTGCTGAGACATTCTCTGGCTGGAGACCCTCGACGTGGGGAACTTTCCTTCCTCATCAAGAATGTCCAGCTGATGGACAACGGTCGATACGTCTGCAGGGTGGAGCTGGACATCAAGGAGAACGCCTACCAAAAAGACACAAAGCTGCATGTAACAGGTGAGATTCACCTCAGACCTGATGGTGTTTGTCCTGCAGACATCAGAGTCTGTTGGACTTTAGATGCACAACAAGACTTTATACAGAACCTCTGAAAGTAAATTCATTATTATTATTCTTAGATTAAGTGTTTGTAGTTTCCTTTCAGACACGAGGCTGAAGATCAACAATAACACACAGACTTTTATTTTGTTAACTCCTCCGTGTAATCAGTGGAGACAGTTAAGTTTCATGAGCAGCTCACAGTGGATGGTGTTGACTGATTGACAAAGAAAGGAACAAAAATTAGCTGCTGCTGCTGAAGATCAGTTCACAGGGGAAGTGCATGTTTCTATTTTTGTGACCTGCTTACAGTCGTAGGTTTGACATCACGCACATGTGACTTTAATGAAGTAAAAACACTTGAAGTGTTGGCGATAAACTGCAGGAAATAGATGTAACTGAGTCTCACCATCATCCTGATGTTCTGATTGGTCTGTTCACAGCCGAGCCTCAGATCCTGAATCTGTCTGTAGTGGACTCACCCTCCGGCCCAGACAGCGCCCCCCGCTGGCTGCAGTGTGAGGTGGAGGGTCACCCTCTGCCTAAGGTCGTCTGGCTGCTCCCCTCCAGGAAGATGATGGAGAACCAGGTGGTGTTGGATCCGTCAGGACCGTACCGGGTCAGCAGCTCTGTGCCGTACCTGCAGGAGGGGGAGGAGCTCACCTGCAGAGCGGAGAACGCGGTGGGCGGAGCTGAGAGGACGTACCCCCCCAGGAACAGTCTGGTGGTCATACTGGTGGTGTGTGGACTGGTCACGGTGCTGCTGGTCTCTGCAGGAGGGATCATCGCCTACCGCAGATACAGAGGTGAGGGTCAGTCATGGTTCATCAGTTATTATTATTATTATAAACATATAAATGTTGGTCTCATTGATGAAGTCTAACAACTGTGGTGTAAAACATTAGTTTATTACATTTTATAAAACGGAAAGGTGAAATCCGGCGATCTGATTGGTTGTTAACCGTGGTATAATGAGCATATACCACGGCTACTATTCTAAAGCCTTATCACGGCGTAGGCTATCACTCCGCCTCAGGCACGTATGACTGGTATGAATGGAAGTTGTTGTCATGTATCCATGACAACGGAGTCCGTAGCAAAAGACAGTTGATGTTTTTACGATGTTAAAAAACGGACTAAAGTAGTTGAATTCACATGTTTAAAGTGAACTTTCACCTCCAGAGGGTTAACAATGGTAGAGGGGACTGAGCATTGACTTTCACCTGAAAAAAAGCGGAGGAAAAGACGAGATGCAGAGCTACTTGGAGCTAACGTCTGGAGAGGTGGGACTATTTTTTTCACAGTGAGGCTATTTTATTGGATAATATGTATTTCTGGTTGAATAAAACTACATGAAATTGATTGCGTATTCCTCTCTCATATTGTCATTATTCACGTCGGGCCGAACAACGCCCCTTAGCCGTGGTATAATGAGCATATACCACGGCCTGTCGTGATATATTGCTTAAATATAACATGGTTATGGTACAGGGCCAAGATACTTCATTACTCTAAACCGTCTTTGGTTCTGGTTGGAGGTCAGGGGTGAATTGCATTGCATTGCATTGTGGGATACAGTACAAGATGTAGACTGGTCATATGCATACTGGAGAATTTTCCTGAATCAATACAAGATCCGGGAATTTTTCATATACTGCAGATTTTGCCTTTGTTTGCATACTACATACTGCCTTTAGGCCAGTACGTACCACCAATACAGCCTGTGTTTCTGGTTGTGTGTTTATTGGATGGTTTTTATTGGTTGTTTATTGACTGATTGGCAACTGATGTTTATTTTTTATTTTCTAATTTATTTACTTATTTTTTCTCTTCTTTTCTTGTTTTGCTCCTTATCACAATTAATCTCAACCCATTTACTTTTTTGCTGTGTTGCTGTGTCATGTCTTTCCTGTCTTGTGCTGTGTCCTATATTTATGTTTGCTTAATGTTTGTCACTGGTATTGCACAATAAACAAAACCAAAAAAGTTGGTCCACTTGTAAAAAAAAAAAAAATGCAATGTGAATCGGCCCACACCAAAGCAAGTGAACTAACGGAAAATAAAACAGCTAAGTTAACAGGTTGCAGGTTTGGAGGGAGGGACCTAATGACCTTAGTTAGGTTTTAACCACTTCCTAATTTTTTCTCCTCAGCTCGACTTCAAACCTCTATTAATGGAAACACAGACGACGGTATGTTATCAAACCCTCATTAATCTTTTTTCACTTCCCGTCCAGTTTCACATCTGCAAAAAGTTTTATTTCTGCCTGTGTGCACGGTGACGTCAGCAGGAAACAGTGTCAGTGAGTTCAGGTGTTCAAGTTCAGGTTTGGGTGTTCTTTATTTAATCACATATTTCAAGTTCTGAAGTAAAACGACCACGACAAGTTCAACAGAAAAAGATTAAAATCAATTTAACAAACGGAAACGAAATACACAAATGAATACAGGACAAATATAAATACAGAGGCAGGCAGTTCAGTCTGTATGCTGTATTATTGTCACCATGACAACGAAGATCGTCAAATATTACTGACGGTAACCCAAACCAGCAGGATGGATGGAGGGGTGGGTGGATGGATGGATGGATGGATTAGTGGATGGATGGATGGGTGGATGATGGATGGATGGATGGATGGATGGATGGATGGATGGATGGATGGATGGATGGATGGATGGATGATGGATGATGGATGGATGTGGGTATTCCTCTATCAGCATGTCTTAAAGAAGGGAGTCTATGTCTAAATGGTGGGATGTTGAAGTGGTGGGATGTCGGAATGACAGCATGTAACTGTATGTAGATGGATGGATGGATGGATGGATGGATGGATGGATGGATGGATGGATGGATGGATGGATTAGTGGATGGATGGATGGATGGATGGATGGATGGATGGATGGATGGATGGATGGATGGATGGATGATGTATGGATGTGGGTATTCCTCTATCAGCAAAGAAGGGACTCACATGTTGAGTAACGCACATTTCCTTCTAGAAACCCTTGTCAGAACGGTGGGACATTCACATGTCGGAATAGCGGTATGTCAGAATGGTCCATCCATCCATCCATCCATCCATCCATCCATCCATCCATCCATCCATCCATCCATCCATCCATCCATCCATCCATCCATTGTCTACCGCTTTATCCGGAGTCGTGTCGCGGGGGCAGCAGTCGGAGCAGGGATCCCCAGACTTCCCTCTCCCCGGACACTTCCTCCAGCTCTTCCGGGGGGACCCCAAGGCGTTCCCAGGCCAGCCGAGTGACATAGTCACTCCAGCGTGTCCTGGGTCTTCCTCTGGGCCTCCTCCTGAGGGAGGCGTCCAGGGGGCATCCGATACAGGTGCCCGAGCCACCTCAGCTGGCTCCTCTCGATGTGGAGGAGCAGCGGCTCTACTCCGAGCTCCTCCCGGGTGACAGAGCTCCTCACCCTATCTCTAAGGGAGCGCCCGTCACCCTGCGGAGGAAGTTCATTTCGGCCGCTTGTATCTGGGATCTTTCGGTCATGACCCAGAGTTCATGACCATAGGTGAGGGTGGGAACCACGACGGACCGATACAACGACTGCATTACTGCGGTCGTCGCACCGATCCACCTGTCGGTCTCGTGCTCCATTCTCCCCTCACTCGTGAACAAGACCCCAAGATACTTAAACTCCTCCACCTGAGGCAGGAACTCTCCCCCGACCTGGAGGGTGCAAGCCACCTTTTTCCGGTCGAGAACCATGGCCTCGGACTTAGAGGTGCTGATTCTCATCCCAGCTGCTTCACACTCGGCTGCAAACCGCCCCATGCATGCTGAAAGTTAACGTCTGTGTTTCTGTTTCAGGAGGAGGAGGAGGAGGAGGTGCTGAGGGCGACGCTGAGGCTCAGCTGGTTTACTCTGACATCACTCTGATCAGGAACACTTCCTGTGAGTCCACCTCTCTCTCAGCTCCATTGATCTGATTGGAGCTCTGTCTCCACCTGATCAGCTTCAGGTCTGATGATGTTGTTTTTCTTTGTCTCCACAGCGCCGCCTGCTGACTGGAGCAGCTCCTTGAAGGAGGAGGAGGAGGAGCCAGGTGAGTGTGACACACAGAGACTCTGAGCTGATGACATCAGTCAGACAGGTAACTGACATCTTGTTTCAGGTGTCCTGTACTCGGCCATCAGAGTGAGACGTGAGTGATGTCATCTCCCAGGGACAACCCACCACACACACCTGTCACCCTGAAGTAGAGGATGTGATGTTGTCTGTAAATATTTAGCTCCATTTGTTCTTCTCTTATTTGTCACTGATGCTTATTTTTTTTTTAAATAAAGGCTTGTTTCTGTAACTCACCTCTTGTTGTTGTGATGTTTCCTGGTGTTTGGAAGAAGTGGCGTTCGGATGCTGTGGGACATGAGAGCATTGTCAGACTCAGTATGATTAGATATATACAAGACAGGAGGATGTCTCTGTCCAACCAGACAGGAGCGGGGTTCTAAAAATAATCTTGAAAACATAGAAAAAGCACGGACATCCCAAAATCTTAGCGCTGGATGCTGGACACAAAAAGTCAATAATGAAAAAGGAAAAATCCGCACACCAATAAATGTATTATCACCCAAGGGGAGTAACGTTACTCCCCTTGTTCAGCAGGCGGCGCTGTGGCGACAAAAACATCATCAGACCTGAAGCTGATCAGGTGGAGACAAAACTCCAATCAGATCAATGGAGGACCCTTCCTCATACTAAGTCCTTGAGCCCGAAACGTTACTCCCCTTGGGTGATAATGAATTTTTGCTCTGGAGCTTTTGCTGGTGTGCGGATTTCTAAAAATAATCCTCACAGAATTCATGAGTCGTTATCATCTGTGCCTTTGAGTCTAAGTTTAGTTTCCTGTCTGAAAACCTTGATGTCAGATCAGACTGTGAGACATAAGACGGCAACTTGAAATAACTGCAGAGTCAGCTCCTAAAATAAATGATGAAACCTTAATTTCCCCACCCCATCATCATCCTCACTGTTGAACACAATTGTCTTGACTTGATGCCTCTCTGTTGCAGCCTGCAGCAGCTGAGGCGTTTAGGGAACGTCCGTAAATTGTAGCTACATGAAATAACCTTGTTATAACAGACAGTAAATGAATACATAGCTCCCCCCACAGGTTCCTGAAGCTCACACTGAACTGACTATCACTTCCAGCTAATCCATATATGGTCAAAGAGGAGGGGCCTGTGTGGAGCTGAGACTTTGGTGCATACACTTACCCACTCACCCCTCTGTCCTCCATACCTTTGGGCAAGGCAAGGCAATTTTATTTGTATAGCTCGTTTTTAACAGTTTGTCTCAAAGAGCTTTACATGGCATCATATCAACATCCTCCATAACTCCATAGAAAACCCTGTAACGCCGCATTATGTAATAATGTAATAAATCTTCACGTCATTATGTAATAACGCTGCATTTTGTAATAATCTGCCACATTTTGTAATAAAAATCTTGAACGCAATATGTAATAAACTTTGCCGCATTTTGTAATAAGTTGTTACATTTTGCATCACTTATTACATATTGCGGGTGTTGCACATTTTTATGAAGAAAATGTAATAATTTGGTGCATTATGTAATAAACCACCAAAATGGATGTCTTAATTAGAAAAAACATTAACAATAATAATTCGGCGAAGGCTCTTGTCACCAGAGTCTCCCGGGTCACGCTGCTCCTCCGCCCCGCTGAGCAGAGCGGTCTCCTCCGACAGCGGGATGGTAACCGCTCCGCGTCCCCCCCCCCCCCCCCCTTGCCCACCGACAATAATACGCCCGGGTCATGTTCGTCTGTGGAGGGATGACATGGACCACGGTCCGACTGGAGCTCCAGGCCGGGTCCAGCTCTGCTCCAGCAGCGGCAGGGGCAAGCTGGGGGGATCGAGCTGTGGGATTTCATCGGGCTGATGATGCTGGAAGTGATTTTGCCTCTGATTTTCACCAGATTTAACATTTTATCAAAATTTGTCCAGCTGATCCATTTAAATGACTGAAATATTATCATCATCTGCAAGCAGCAGCTGTAAAACGAGAACCAGTCCCAGAAGCTCCAGGCCCGGAGAACCAGAGAGGGGACCCTCCCAGAGCGCTCCCCAAGATTGGTGCATCGCTGCCCGGGTAAAATACGTGAGGAAGAGCGTACATTCTACCAGGGCTCCAGGTGTGCGGAGGGGGGGGGGCAATGGGACTCATCGCTCATTATTAATAATAATGCACAACTGAAAGGTGAGTGTGAGGGTCCTGTGTGTGTGTGTAGGTGAGTGAGTGAGTGAGGTGGTGCAGATGTGGCAAGTTGAAGAGGGCCCAGGCGGGGATTGAACCCACACCTCCCGGGTCAGAGTCATGCGCGCTTGCCAGTCACCCAAAGGGACATCCCCTTGGCCAAGTAGCCAGGGCACATGATCAATTGGAGGCATAGTGACAGGAACCGTCAACTGTCACACAGAGGAAGAAGTGAGAGCTGTCTGATAAAGTTTGTTATGTTGTTGTATAGTTACGTTGGGTCGGACGCTACAATATCAATAAAAACATGTGCTTAACATAGACGTCGGACGCGAAATAGCCGCGGAGCGGAGGCAGTTTCCTTTAACAGATTGTGCCAGATGCGCCAGAGCGCGCACCTCTGTGCCAGGCTCGTGCTCTGCAGCGATTTGTTTATTCATCTTAACAGAGCGCGAGCGAGATTAACACACACATTCACACAGGCTACACACACATACGGGCTACACATGATACACATACCCACACACACACACATCTGAGGGGGCCGAGGCGCTTGTCGAGCGGCACGGAGAAATGCGCATCTGGTGGCGTGCCCCCCAGGGTGCTCAACCTGGTCAGTGGGTGCTCGAGCACTGGAGCACCCACTGAATCGGCGCCTATGTAATATGTTTGATGCCCTGCCCTGAAAGCGGTAGCCTATTATAATGAATACACTTATATTTGATTTAGATTTGACCGTCCTACTGGTTTTAGAAATTAATTCATATTTATGATTCATGCATGCTGGTATGCTTAAAGTCAGTGTTGTTCTGATGGTCCTAATGTTTTTTTTTTCTAATTAAGACATCCATTTTGGTGGTTTATTACATAATGCACCAAATTATTACATTTTCTTCATAAAAATGTGCAACACCCGCAATATGTAATAAGTGATGCAAAATGTAACAACTTATTACAAAATGCGGCAAAGTTTATTACATATTGCGTTCAAGATTTTTATTACAAAATGTGGCAGATTATTACAAAATGCGGCGTTATTACACAATGACGTGAAGATTTATTACATTATTACATAATGCGGCATTATTACATAATGCGGCGTTACAAACCCTTTTGACAGGGAAAACTAGGAGAAACCTCAGGGTTAGCAATGGGCAGACGTGCAATAGATGTTGTATACAGACAAGAAAACAAAGTGCAAACAGGTGAGGAAATAACAGGATATATTCTGCACAGACTATAACACACACAAGTGTGAGAGGATTTACAACAGTGAGTTTCTGCAGAGCTGCACAGGGCGTTAACACCCTCAAAGCTTCTGTTATAAATGTGATGTGACCTCATTCAAAGACTTCCTCTTCAGGTACTCTGAACAAGAAGTGGTAAATATTGGACTTCCTGAAAATACAACATTTCAGCCCCTAAATTGTGTTTCTAATCTTCGAGTCATCTGAAGATGTGGCAGCAAACTCTGTGTCTTCTGTCCGTGATCGTCACAGGTAAGATGATGATGATGATGATGGTGATGATGATGATGATGATGATGATGATGATGATGATGATGATGATGATGATGATGATGATGATGATGATCTGTGTTCAGGGTAATGGATGGATGGATGGATGGATGGATGGATGGATGGATGGATGGATGGATGGATGGACCATATATGGTCAAAGAGGAGGGGCCTGTGTGGAGCTGAGACTTTGGTGCATACACTCACCCACTTGTCAGTCAAAGAGGCCCCGCCCTCTGTCCTCCATACCTTTGGGCAAAACAAGGCGATTTTATTTGTATAGCTCGTTTTTACAAACAGTTTGTCTCAAAGAGCTTTACATGGCATCATAACAACATCCCCCATAACTCCATAGAAAACCCTTAACAGGGAAAAATTGGAGAAACCTCAGGGTGAGCAACGGGCAGACGTGCAATAGATGTTGTATACAGACAAGAAAACAAAGTGTAAACAGGTGAGGAAATAACAAGTGTGAGAGGATTTACAACAGTGAGTTTCTGCAGAGCTGCACAGGAGCGTTAACACCCTCAAAGCTATAAGTTATAAATGTGATGCGACCTCATTCAAAGACTTCCTCTTTAGGTGTCCTGAACATAAAGTTTTAAATATTGGACTTCCTGAAAATACAACATTTCAACCCTTGTGTTTCATCTTCGAGTCGTCTGAAGATGTGGCAGCAAACTCTGTGTCTGTCCGTGATCGTCACAGGTAAGAGCCGTTGATCTGTGTTCAGTGTGATGGGAACATTTAATAATAAATTTACACAGCAGGGACCACCTCACCTGGTTTGTTGTTTCCCAGCTGTTGTCTCTCCTGCTTCCTGTTGTGCTGTTTCATGACATCATTTTTAAATCACAATTTCCTGCTTGATTAAACACATTTTATAAATAACTGAAACATGACATTAAGTGGTCCTGATGTGATCTTCCTCTGCAGGGTCTCTGTCAGTGGACTGGAGCATGGAGGTCTCTCCAGAGGTCAATGTCACCAGAGGACAAGACGTCGTCCTCAGCAGCAACTTCACTCATCCCAGACAGCAGGATTATTCAGGATGGATCACTGTGAAGTGGCTGGTTTATTCTGGAAATCAAATCGCTCAGTCTGTCTACATCTGTTCACTTAGAAACGACTCAACAGGCGATCACAGCGACTGCTCAGGTTCAGGACTGAGATATTCTCTGGCTGGAGACCCTCGACGGGGGGAACTGTCCCTCCTCATCAGGGAGGTCCAGCTGATGGACAACGGTTTATACATCTGTAGGGTGGAGCTGGAGGGCCAGTGGAATGCTTACCGAAACTACACAAAGCTGTATGTAACAGGTGAGATTCAGTTACTGATCCAGATCATCTCAGCCAGTGACCTGCTCAGTGTTTCAGTCTGTGTTGGGTGGTGACGCTGTGTAAATAGTGGGTCATAGGTCAAAGCCCAATGAAATGCAAGAAAGGTAAGTGTATTGTGGCAAGTGAAGAGGGCCCGGGCAGGCCTCGAACCCCAGACTCCTGGGTAACAGTCATGCACGCTAACCACTATGCCAAAGGGACATCCCCTTGGCCAAGTAGCCAGGGCGCATGATCAATTGGAGGTATAGTGACAGGACCCTCAACTGTCACGTTATGAGAATGAAAAAAATTTCAAAATAAAAGTTTACTAAAAAAAATTCAATTACATCCATCACAACATTCTGCAATAAAACTCTGTGCTGCCTTTCTCATCACAAATAAATAAATACTCAAATTAAAGGAGCATTTTAAACATAGAGTAGACTAAAAATACAAAAATTGTGAAACTATTCAACCTATCTTTCATTCATAAATGATGTCTCTTACTGTCATATTAAAACTGCCTAATCCTAACCCTGAGCTGGATTTCTGCCTGACTCATGTTTGCTCTGTCTGACTGTGTATTCTTTGAAAAAATGAAAAAAGGAAGAGCGCGCACACTCAAAAAGAAAAAGAAGCATGTGTGTCTTTCTGATGTCCACTGTACCAGTGAGGCAATAAAGACATCAGAAAAACACTTAGTGTTGCTGGCTTTTTGTTCTTTTTGATTGTGTATTCTTGTCATATCAGTGTTTCACATGTTGGTTCAGCATCAAACCAAAAACCACTTCCTCCTCTGAGAGTCAGTAAATACAGACACAAGAGCAGGAACCTGAAGACATG
Source organism: Trachurus trachurus (assembly GCF_905171665.1). Taxonomy (NCBI): domain Eukaryota; kingdom Metazoa; phylum Chordata; class Actinopteri; order Carangiformes; family Carangidae; genus Trachurus; species Trachurus trachurus. Next base: position 33,232,870 of record NC_139902.1, read on the forward strand.
AGTCAGAGTGAGGCAGATGAGATGATAACACCAAAGAAATGGTCCGGTCCATTTTACAAGTACAAGTTTATTCAGGGATAAAGATTGTAAATATGTTGCAATATTTACAGTTACGGGCATGTAGGGCGCAAAGGTGTTTCAGTCCCTGTGAAAAAGCTTTTTGATGACCATAACTCAAAGTAAATCTACATCATCATCCTGATGTTCTGATTGGTCTGTTCACAGCCGAGCCTCAGATCCTGAATCTGTCTGTAGTGGACTCACCCTCCGGTCCAGACGGCGCCCCCCGCAGGCTGCAGTGTGAGGTGGAGGGTCACCCTCTGCCTAAGGTCGTCTGGCTGCTCCCCTCCGGGAAGAAGATGGAGAACCAGGTGGTGTTGGATCAGTCACGACCGTACCGGGTCAGCAGCTCTGTGCCGTACCTGCAGGAGGGGGAGGAGCTCACCTGCAGAGCGGAGAACGTGGTGGGCGGAGCTGAGAGGACGTACCCCCCCAGGAACAGTCTGGTGGTCATACTGGTGGTTCGTGGCATGGTGGTGGTGGTGCTGCTGGTCTCTGCAGGAGTGATCATCGCCTGTCTGAGTCACAGAGGTGAGCTGGAAACACAACACTGATGAGGGAAACTAGAAAATATATAGGTTACTTCTGGTATACTCGCTTTTACCTACATTATACTATATATAAAATAAAGCCCCAAGAAATTAAGGCTAAAAAAATACGAGCGTTGAATCAACTTCCGTCCCCACAGTGCAGGTCTGCAACGAAGGGCCCTCACAGTGCAGGTCTGCAGCCAGACCCCTCTCGAGACCTGAACTACGACGGAGACTCAACAAAACCTTTATCCATTTAAACAAAACAAACTAGAGCAACAGCAACTGTCATTTGCATATGGTGTTTTATACTGATTGCATATACATTGGGGTTTTTAGGTGCTGTACTGTACAAGCAAATCTCATATTGTCTCTGTACAATGACAACAAAGACATTTTTAACTGTAAAATTAGTGTAGACCTATTCAAGATTTACGTTTGGGCAACACTGCCCTGTACTAGAGTGCTGGAATAAGAGAGCAATGACACGCATTGGTCCAATGGAAGCGCCTCCTGATGGTGGATTATGTTTAGGTATTGAAAAAGTGCCCAAGAACTGACATCTCTGCATTCATTGTTGGTGAATGAGCAAGTGTGGTATTTTCAATAATTTAAGGAAATTTCTAGATCACCCACGTTAATAGCATCATCGTGGACCCCTTACAGATAATTATTAAAATATAGGATAGTAAAAAAAATGAAAACAAAAAAAACAGTTGTCTACATTAATGTTTCAATCTACATTTTGTAATAAACAAAATATAGCCTAAGTATAATTTGATATGACCAAGACACCTAAAAACAAAAAGACGGCCGTTTTCATCAATTTACAAGCAAGCGGGCAACACACATACATTGGAGAGCCTCCTGGAGAAAATCAAAAGAGAGCTGCAGTTTCTCGGTGGCCAACTGTACAGAGTCAGCAATGCAATACAGAATTGTGTCGTCTGCATACAATTAATTAGTAATACAAATGGGCATGCCAGTCATTCAGGGAAGAAAGAATATCATCGCTATAGGTGGTAAAATAATAATAGTATATAAAAGTATAAATTATACTTTTATATACAGTCTATGGAGGTCATTATATATTATATATGTTATACTGTATCTGACGCTCGGCTCAGATGCAGATGTTGTGTATGTAGTTTGCTCTGTAGTTCAGCCCTCAGCTCTCAGTTTAAACCAGAAATTCTCATTCAGAAAAAGGAGGATAACGTGAAGTAAAGGTGACAGACTGAGTTAGTGTTGGATTATATTGGTTATAGATTAAAGAGAGCAAATCTAAATATGATGGATTTTGGATCAATGTCAGTATGAAAACAAGTCAGACTGAGTCCCAGGTGTTTCTCTCTGTTTCTGTGAAGTGAAGCGACGCTCTGACTGTCCTGATGGTGGCGCTGTAGAGCTGGAGCTGGTTCCCACGGTGCAGTAGATCTTCCTCCTCCTCCTCCTCATCCTCCTCAGCACATGAACATGATGTTGACAGAAACCAGACGCTGATGGTTTGTTTTGTGTTTTGTGATTAAATAACTTTCTCCAATAACTGGTTCCAGTGGTCGACTGTGATTGGCTGAGCCCTGTTACATCACTGTTATTGCACCACACACACTCAACATTTAACCACTGCCACAGATGGTTTCAGACTAGAATGATGTCACACTGTCTCCAGCCAATAAGGAGCTTGATTTTCTGCCTCTGCACTGGTTTCACATTTGGGCTGATTCTGAGAAAACGGTAGCTCCTATCAGAAAAAGAAGCAGACCGTGGTCGTCGTTAGGACTTCCTGAATGCTTTGATATGACTTTGGTACTTTTACAGTTAATTTTGGTGTTTGATAGTAAATATTTTGGTGAACAGTTTAAATTCTGTAAGTCTGCATTGTTGGGCACATTGTTAGAGGACAAGTTTGTCTACATCTGTGGGAAAAATCATGTAAATTATGTTTGTGTAAGCCTCTAAATGCAGCTATTTCATAACTGTAGAGGTCAGTGCTGCGAGCGTTAGCCCCATGGCACTAACCCAAACCCACCATCTATTCTTGCGGTGTCCCCCAAGGAAGCATTGTAGGACCACTCATTTTTTTTTAATTTATGTTAATGACATGAAATGAGCCTGTAACTGTGATCTTTTCCTTTTTGCCGATGATGCAGCATCAGGACAAAGAGAAGACAGAGAAATCCCTTAAACCTGGTCCACACATAAAGATAATCTGGCGGATTTTGGCCCGGTTTCCCTCCTCAAACGTCCAATTATCTGATGGCTCTAAACATTGTACTACCAGATGATCCTGTGCTGTGAGGTGTTAAATGAGAATTCCGGCCATTTTTGACCCCTAAATCATTGTCCTGATGGTCACGCAGTGTTGGGGGGAGCATTGGGGAACCTATGGGGGCAATTCTTTCAACCACAATAAACACTCAAAAAACAATCAAATTCCAAAACACACAATTTGCGGACCGATGGGCACCATGGCTGGAAATGGTGGGGGAGGGATGGGGTTAGGTGAGGGTGGAATACGGTTAAAGTCCATCAACCTGTGCACCAGGGCAAAAAAAACATTGCTGTCTTTGTTTTATGATCTAGCAGAATGTTTGTATATATATACTGTATATATATGTATATTTAAAAAAAATAAAAATGTAACAACTGATATAAGTATTCTTCTGTGGCGGCGTTGTTCAATAAAAAAAACTGTATATTGTAGAGTATAAACAGTATAAACTTTGTGTTTTTGCATGTAGCCACTCACCTCAGATAGCCCAACTCTGAAACATCCCAGAAAGACATTACTATCCCATCACAGAGCGCCTGCTCTCCCCACCACAGAAACAAACACTTTGTCCTTGTTGTGATGATTTCTTTACTAAAATAAACGGTGGAGCAGTGCAGTGGTGATGTCCATAATATCTCTGACAGTTTATTTTTGTAAAGAAATCATCACAGTTTAGGGTAACAGGGTAACTCAAACATAAAGAGGGTGAAACATATTACAACTCACAAATGGTTAATACACAACAAGGCCTGATATCTTGGTGGAAAAGGCAGGGGGTGGGGACATCGCAAGTGGTTGAAACACAACAGGATTGAAACTGCCAATACAGCCGTCACTTCCAACCAACCCGTATATGGTCAAAGAGTATAGGGCCTGTGTGGAGCTGAGACTTTGGTTACCCACCTGTCAGTCAATGAGCCGCCCTCCATCCTCCATACCTTTACAAGGTGTAAACAGGTGAGGAAACAACCTGCAAGGAAATTATCTGCACAGAACAAAACTCACACAAGTCTGAGAGGATTTAAATTCAGAACATAAAACAATGAGTTTCTGCAGAGCTGCACAGCTACATTAACACCCTCAAGGTTTCTGTTATAAATTTGACCTCATTCAAAGACTTCCTGTCATTAAACAGTTAGTAAGTGTTTCACTTCCTGAAAATACAACATTTCAACCCTGAAGTTGTGTTTCTTCGAGTCGTCTGAAGATGTGGAAGCAAACTCTGTGTCTGCTGTCTGTTCTGTCTGTGATTGTCACAGGTAAGAGCCGTTCATCTGTGTTCAGGGTGATGGGAACATTTACATCATGTCAGAGGTCCAACTTGTATCCATGTTTTAACTTGTCGGCTGCTAAATTATGGATCAACAAATGAATGAATGTTCACTATTTCATTTAATAGCTGCAAGCATCAGCATTGGCTTATGTTATTATGGCCATCGGCCATTGTGTAGTAATGTAATGTAAAGGTCTTCTTTGCTTCAAGCCCTGTTTACTCTATGAATCAAGAAACCACGGCAGCCCTGAGGCTGAAACATGACATTAAGTGGTCCTGATGTGATCTTCCTCTGCAGGGTCTCTGTCAGTGGACTGGAGCATGGAGGTCTCTCCAGAGGTCAATGTCTCCAGAGGACAAGACGCCGTCCTCAGCTGCAACTTCACTCATCCAGAGCAGCAGGATTATTCAGGATGGATCACTGTGAAGTGGCGGGTTCAGGCTGGAGAATCCGACACTCAGTCTGTCTTCACCTGTTCACTTAGAAACGACTCAACAGGCGATCACAGCGGCTGCTCAGGTTCAGGACTGAGACATTCTCTGGCTGGAGACCCACGACGGGGGGAACTGTCCCTCCTCATCAGGGAGGTCCAGCTGATGCACAACGGTCGATACGTCTGTAGGGTGGAGCTGGACAGGTCATGGGACGGCTATGAAAACTTCACAAAGCTGCATGTAACAGGTGAGATTCAGTTACTGATCCAGATCATCTCTCAGCCAGTGACCTGCTCAGTGTTTCAGTCTGTGGTGGGTGGCGTTTTTTCCGCCAAGTGAGCGCCAAACTCCATAGGATCTGAATGGAAAGTAGACACTCAGAGCGCTAAAAGCGTGTTTGGTGGACACGGCCAGTAACTGCAGTGTTGCCAACTCCTCAGTAAGGAAAGTCGCTATTGGCTGAGGCAGACAGAAACGCTGAGAAAAGGGTGATTTTCTGCCTCTGCACTGGTCTTACATTTGGGCTTATTCTGACTAAACAGTAGCTCCTATCAGAAGAAGAAGCAGACTGTGGTCATCGTAAGGACTTCCTGAACGATTTGATGTGACTTTGGTGTTTCTACAGTAAATATTTTGGTAACACTTGCGAGTTATAAATAGGGGTCCCTTCTGCTTCTCTGAGTAAATCTTTGTATTAGAGTTAATGAGGAGCAGAGACAGACGTGGCTGCACTTAGAGGCTCACAGTTTAAATTCTGTAAATCTGTCTGCTTTGTTGAGTACATTCTTAGAGAAAGGACAAGTTTGTCTACAACTGTGGAAAAAATCATGTGTGTAGAGTGTAAACTGTGGCTGTGAGCAGCGTGGAAAGAGAAACGTTTTAGATAACTTCAGACAACTTCTCCCACTCTAGCTGATAATGTCACCCACTCTAGCCTGAACATTCCATGCAATACACACCCGTTATAATCTCAACACTTCTCCAAATATGGTCATGGTCATTGAACAGTGATTGATCAAAAACTAGAAAATTTCCTCTGGCAAATTTAGATAGGGCCACGGGGGCTACGGCTGGTGGTACCATCTCTGTCAACATGGGAATCAAACCCACAAGCTCAAGTTGAGACACAGATGATCATCTCTCACTGAGCACTGATACTGAGGAGCTGTAATAACATTAATTAAGACACTTGTGTTGTGTTTGACAGATGCAGGGCCTCTGACAGTGGACTGGAGCATGGTGGTCTCTCCAGAGGTCACTGTCTCCAAAGGACAAGACGTCGTTCTCAACTGCAACTTCACTCATCCCAGACAGCAGAGTTATTCAGGACCGATCACTGTGAAGTGGCGGGTTCAGGCTGGAGAATCCGACACTCAGTCTGTCTTCACCTGTTCACTTAGAAACGACTCAACAGGTGATCACAGCGACTGCTCAAGTTCAGGACTGAGACATTCTCTGGCTGGAGACCCTCGACGGGGGGAACTGTCCCTCCTCATCAGGGAGGTCCAGCTGATGGACAACGGTCGATATGTCTGTAGGGTGGAGCTGGACAGGTCATGGGACGGCTATAAAAAGAACACAAAACTGCATGTAACAGGTGAGATTCAGTTACTGATCCAGATCATCTCTCAGCCAGTGACCTGCTCAGTGTTTCAGTCTGTGTTGGGTGGTGACACTGTGTGAACATGCTGAGGTCACACAGGGTGGCAGTGGCTCAGGTGGTAGAGCGGCTCGTCCAATGATCAGAGGGTTGGCGGTTCGAATCCAGCTCTGTCCCGGTTGCTGCCGTAGTGTCCTTGGGCAAGACACCTTACCCACCTTGCTCCTGATGGGTCGTGGTTAGCGCCTTGCATGGCAGCTTCCGCCATCAGTGTGTGAATGTGTGTGTGAATGGGTGAATGTGATGTACTGTAAAGCGCTTTGGGTATCGTTCAGGTATAGTAAAGCGCTATATAAATACAGACCATTTACCATTTACCATTTTAAACTGCTGATGTCACTGACTGATGAATGTTAAACTATAAGCTGTTGTCTTGTCTGTAAAAACATCTATTGCACGTCTGTCCATCCTGGGTGAGGGATCCCTCCTCTTTTGCTCACCCTGAGGTTTCTCAAAGCTGGTTTTTCCCTGTTAAAAGGGGTTTCCATGGAGTTTTTCCTCAGTCGATGTGAGGGTCTAAGGACAGAGGATGTTGTTGTGATGCCATGTAAAGCCCTTTGAGACAAACTGTTTGTAAAAACGGGCTATACAAATAAAATTGCCTTGCCTTGCCTATTGTGGGTGTGGTTATTGTCTGGGTCTAGCACACCCAGATGGTCCACCCTAATCTGCAGAGACCAGTTACAAACCCAGAGCAGGGTTTCCTGTCATCACTGTTTGTCTGATTGTGTCTGATAAATTTATCACACATCAGTATTTCCTGTGATGATTTGGCATCAAACCCAAAAACACTTCCTCCTCTGAGATTCAGAGTGAGCTGGACGTCCACATCCTCTCTACACTACATTACCATGTAACCAAACAAACAACTTCACATGGTCAGTGACCAGTCAGTGAGGTCAACTGTTTGTTTGTTGTTTAGCTAAACTGTAAAACTGGGATTAGAAATTAATACGATTATTTAATTAAATTGTAACTTAAAACAAAACTTGTTAACATTAGTTAGTTGTAAAGTTAAATTTAGTCAGTGGTTTAATTAGCTCATCTTAATCTTGAGGCTAAAGTTAAACTACTTTTATTCAGTTATTTAAACTGTAAAGCTCAAGTTAGAAAATAGCAGTTTATTAACTCTTTTACTGCCAAAGACGAGTTATCTTGATGAAAAGCCAAACGTAGATTGCTAAGGACGACATACTGTATCTTGTCTTAGGCTTTTTTTAATTGCAACGTCATGCTGCATGTCTTGTCCTACTCCTCTGTGAAGATCAGACTTGTATCATCAAAATAAAGTGCAGAAAAACACATTTGGATTGAGAGATATAAAAGTATAATGAATTTATCGCACCCTCATTTACTTCACATTTCACATTAATTGCGTCCGGGGGGCGAGGCTGACTCCAGACTCGTCCGGTGCAAGATCAGAGACAGCAGCAATTTTAGCAATTACAGTTTACAGTGTGTTAGGGACTAGGACTACGGATAACGGCTTTTTGTTTGTACCGAAGGCCAGAAGCCGAAGAGCCCAGAAGCCCAGACTCAGGATCTGGCGATCAGACACACACACAAAAAAAGTTGTAACTCTAAAATTTTAAAAAAGGCTGGAGTGTTAGCCTCGTAAACCAGCCTCTCGCGGAAATGCATTTCATTTCATTTCTGAGGGAGAGTCTGGCCTCATTCCCCCTGTAAGCGTTCGGGGTGGGCGGGAGCTGGGCGGGAGTAGTAGCGTTGAGAGACAACCCCATTCAGCCAATCAGCAAGTTGGTGTAGTGACGGGGCTTTGCACCAGTCGGTCCCTGATTGGCCAACGTGCTGTGTCAATCACAGCGGTGACGCTGATTGGCTCGGCCTTCTGAGGGTTTCAGGCCAAACGCTTACAGCGGGAATGAGGCCATACTCTCCCTCAGAAATGAAATGAATTGCATTTCCGGGAGCGGCTGGTTTACGAGGCTAGAGTTGTGTGTGTCAGTCATTAAAATGTTTTGTCATCTTTTATCATCAAAAGTCATTTGTCAGTGTTGATTTTGTTGTTGTTTACAAGAGAACAACTGTACAGACACTGTACAGGGGCGGCAGTGGCGCAGGTGGTAGAGCGGGTCGTCCAATGATCAGAGGGTTCCCGGTTGCTGCTGTAGTGTCCTTGGGCAAGACACCTTACCCACCTTGCTCCTGATGGGTCGTGGTTCGCGCCTTGCATGGCAGCTTCCGCCATCAGTGTGTGAATGTGTGTGTGAATGGGTGAATGTGATGCATGATGTACTGTAAAGCACTTTGGGTATTGTTTCAGGTATAGTAAAGCGCTATATAAATACAGACCATTTACCATTTACAGATGTTGAGGTGTCACTAAAGCAACAATTGTACTGGTACCTGAAAATGACGGCCAACACAAAAACTGCTTTTTCTCAAGATTTTGGTGCCAAAAGTCATTCCGACCATTGGAGGCAGAAATTGTGGGGATGACAGCCGTTTGATAGAAGATTAGGTGTTGCCATTTAGACAATAAGAGGCCTATGTGGGACTGGTGGGATGTTGGAATGGTGGTTCCCCCCATCCACACCAAGGCAAGGCAAGGCAAGGCAATTTTATTTGTATAGCCCGTTTTTACAAACAGTTTGTCTCAAAGGGCTTCACATGGCATCGTAACAACATCCTCTGTCCTTAGACCCTCACATCGACTGAGGAAAAACTCCATGGAAAACCCTTTTAACAGGGAAAACCAGGAGAAACCTCAGGGTGAGCAACAGAGGAGGGATCCCTCACCCAGGACGGACAGACGTGCAATAGATGTTGTTACAGACAAGAAAACAGTTTACAGTTTGTCACAGAATGTGCGGAATATGGAAATGTTAGCAGGGGTTGATGAGGGCAGTCTCTGGTGAGGGGAGGGGGGGGGGGGGGGGGGGGGAGGGCCGGGCAGCTCGATGGGAGGACTGGGTGGCAGACTGGTCCATGGGAAGGGAGGGGAGGCCGGTCTAACAGCAGGGGAAAGGGTGGGAGGGGGGCGATGTAGGCGGCGGCTGGTGCAGAGAGATGGAGCTCCGGTGGATCTGCGGAAACACAGAGAGAGTGCGAGACACCAAGGCCAAACTACAAAGTACAACAGAAAATGACAGTTCAAAAATATACTGAGGAGAGGAGAGGAGAGGAGAGGAGAGGAGAGGAGAGGAGAGGGATCTGTGTATCCAGATGTGTCCCCAGCAGTCTAAGCCTATAGCAGCGTAGCTATAAAATGGTTCAGAGCTACCTGAACCAGCCCTAACTAAAAGCCCTGTCATAAAGGAGGGTCTTAAGTCTAGACTTAAATGTAGTTAGAGTGTCTGCCTCTTTGACCCATGGAGAGAGCTGGTTCCACAGTAAAGGAGCCCGGTAACTGAAGGCTCTACCTCCCAGTCTGTTTTTAGAGATACTGGGAGTCACTAACAGACCTGCGTTCTGGGAGCGGAGTGCTCTGGTAGGACAGTAAGGAATGATTAGTTCTTTCAGATAGGTTGGAGCTTTATCATTAAGAGCCTTATAAGTCAGCAGAAGGATTTTGAAGTCTATTCTAAATCCTACAGGAAGCCAGTGGAGAGAAGCTAAGGTGGGAGAGATGTGCTCTCTCTTCCTAACTCCTGTCAAAACTCTCGCTGTGGCATTCTGGACCAGCTGGAGACTCCTTAGAGAGTTTTTCGGACATCCTGACAGGAGAGAGTTGCAGTAGTCTAGCCTAGAAGTGATAAATGCATGCACTAGTTTCTCAGCATCACTCTGGGAGAGGATATTCCTAATCTTAGTGATACTGCGCAGATGGAAGAAGGCGGTCTTAGTCACGTGTTTTATGTGGGAGCTGAAGGAAACACCATCATCCTGATGTTCTGATTGGTCTGTTCACAGCCGAGCCTCAGATCCTCAGTCTGTCTGTAGTGGACTCACCCTCCGGTCCAGACGGCGCCCCCCGCAGGCTGCAGTGTGAGGTGGAGGGTCACCCTCTGCCTAAGGTCGTCTGGCTGCTCCCCTCTGGGAAGAAGATGGAGAACCAGGTGGTGTTGGATCAGTCAGGACCGTACCGGGTCAGCAGCTCTGTGCCGTACCTGCAGGAGGGGGAGGAGCTCACCTGCAGAGCGGAGAACGCGGTGGGCGGAGCTGAGAGGACGTTCCCCCCCAGGAACAGTCTGGTGGTCGTACTGGTGGTTCGTGGCGTGGTGGTGGTGGTGCTGCTGGTCTCTGCAGGAGTGATCATCGCCTTCCTGAGTCACAGAGGTGAGCTGGAAACACAACACTCATCACACAAGTCAGTGACACCAGGTTCACACTTGAATGCAAAAACTTGAAGGGACATTGTGCAGGAATAGGATAGGTGCATTAACAAGTTCACCACTCGGGTTACTACAGTCAGCACAAGGCAAAACAACACACGTGACAGTATGCTGTCATGGCGATGTCGTAGTGTTTACCTGAATTTTACCGGCTTTCTCTCGTCGAAATGTGGAAATGGCATCCGGTTTGTTTCCGACGGTCGTCTGCCGTCTGCCTCCACGTGAATGCAGCGTCAGGGTGACCCTCCATCCTTCCTCACACCATACCTCCGGTGAGTTTCCATGGTTACCTATGGTCACGCTGCCATCACATGGCAGCCAGCACAAGCGTACCCGCTCCATGTTTGTATGAATGATATGAACGGCAAATTCAAAGCTTACCAGAACACTTCAGTTTGTTGATGGGGGGGATTTCCCTTTAATATGTCAGACTGAGTTTATATTGGATTCTAATGGTTATAGATTAAAGAGAACAAACGTCAATACGTTGGCTTTTGGACTTGATTTTCTGATCGATCGGTTGTTGTGGATCAATGTCTGTATAGTCAAACTGTTCTCTCTGTCTCTTTGTCTCTGTGAAGGGAAGCGACACTCTGACTGTCCTGATGGTGGCGCTGTAGAGCTGGAGCTGGTTCCCACAGTGCAGTAGAGCTTCCTCCTCCTCCTCCTCCTCAGCACATGGGCATGATGTTGACAGAAATCCCTTTTCATTAACAAAGGGAGCAGATTGGACTGTCAAATTGGACTGTCTGGTATTACATTCAGTGTCCAAGGTGAGGGAGAAAGTCTTATTTGAACAAATTAAAGTATATATTTTTGGGGCTTTTTTGCCTTTAATGGAAACCAAAGTCGTCTTATGTGTGGGGGAAGCCGACAATTCAGAGTCACTGACTGCGTGACAGAAATATACAAATATTTGTTCTGAGACTGAAGAACGTAACTTTTTTAGTCAATGTACAACGTTCAAATTAGGGCCAATGGTGTGAATTATTGGAAATATTATACATTTCTAGAAAAAAAGTGGTACAATTTCTCCAAAAACTTTGAAACTTTTCTGGAAACAGTGTTGAATGTAGGTAGCCAATAAGGAACCGAGCTGACTGAAGAACACGGACCAATATGGCTGCCGTCTTCATGGCTACCATGGTTGTGGCTAGATGCAGGAAGCTAACGCCCTAGCAAACATGCAATCTTTACTTAGCTTTTTAGCTGTGCCTAAACCCAAACAATGGCTTCACTTGCTTTTTGCTTTTTGTTTCCTATTTTACACCTGGACACGTCAGTTTGACTAAACTTCACCAGTCGGGAGTTCTCGACGAGATTTGGTGAGATTCTACGTCACTTCCTGCAGCTCATGTAGCTACGCCATCTAGCCACAACCGGCTACCATCAACAAACTTTCTTCTTCTTGGTTTGGTTTTTTAACAGTTAAACGGTTATTTTGGTTGAACTGATTTATTATTTTACTTAAAAGTAAAGGGATGGTTAAGGGGAATCAGAGTCAAGTGGTTTTGATATTAAGGTTTCTTTCAATAAGACTGTGCTTTGTTATATGGTTATATTTAATTGTTCACATTTTGAAACAGTTTTCTTGATTCTGAACTGTAGGCTAATTGTAATTTGAAATTGTTCCCAACCATTGCAGTGTGTGAGGCACACCCACACTTTCCCTTCATGGTCATTGCACACACACACACAATAGGGACCACAATGGAAACAAGCCGATGGCTTCATTGTGTTCTTATCCCTTTGGCAGCAGTTGTGTCGGTGTATGTGTAGTAAGTAGTGGAGAGCAGGGATGGTTCACTCAGTTTAGTCCTTTATCTTCCATATGTGAAGAAGTAGCAGCCTGTTGCAACACAGACACATTCAGAAGGAAAAAACTCATTATGAGGCATGAAAGTATTTCCCCCTCCTTTTATTTTTGTGACAACATCGCCTGCTTTGTAGTTAAATGGATAGTTCAACATTTTATCAAATTGGCCCATTGCCATAATCCCTATAGTCATAGCAGTAGGTTCGTTACCTTTAATTGTCGGTGCAAGCTATTTTTAGAACGGCGGAGCAGAGCCGTGAGCTGCTCAGAGCTACGCTACGGAGGCTCATTATGGGATTTCTTTGTTTCCCTCATCAAATTCATCAAATACACAATCCAACAACTCCACAACGCTCTGGTGGACAAGTTGTGACCTGCACATTCACCACGCTATGAGATAATAACACAACGTTACCACACAGAGTTGTTTTAGAGGGAAATTCATGAAAAACCACTGATGCACGTTGCCTTCAGGGACAGTTTTTCATCAACAGTCTCTGTATTTCCCTCTAAAACAAAATGTTGAACTATCCCTTTAAGATACAGACAGACGAGTCAAAGACGTTACAATCTTCCCCCCCGGTCTCGCTACAGTTCATTGTCAACAACAATTTCAATTCAACTGTTTTGTGTTTTGTGATTAAATAACTTCCTCCCTCCAATACCTGGTTCCCGTGGTCGACTGTGATTGGCTGAGCCCTGTTGCATCACTGTTACTGCACCACACACACACACACACACACACACACACACACACACACACACACACACACACACTGAGCATGTAACCGCTGCCACAGATGGTTTCAGATCAGAGTGAGGTCACGCTGCCTGCAGCCAATCAGCAGCTCCGCCTGAACCTTTCAACCCAAACCGAGCTGTGGTTTGGTGAACGGCTGCGGTTCGCCGGAGGTTTCTGCTGCGGCCGCTATACACTTTCAACACAATGTCACAACAACACAACACAAACATAAACATATACAGCAACAACATGAACAACATGGCTGACTTCAGGTCAGTTTGAGCCACAAGTTCAGTCTGCAGCTGCTGCACAGCAAAAACTCTAAAACTTTCCAAGAATATTTGTCTTATTTCTTGTCAAAATGTCTAATTTCTAGTCAAATCTGATCTCTTCCACTTAAAATAAGACTAAAACCTAAAAATGAACTTGTTTTTAGATAATTTTCACTTGTTTCAAACTAATTTTCACTTGAAATAAGTAGAAAAATCTGCCAGTGAAAGTAGGTTTTTGTGCTTGTAATAAGAAAGAAAAACTTGCTCCACTGTCAAATTTTTCTACTTATTTCAAGTGAAAATATCTTTGAAAGAAGTAAAAAGTGTCTAAAAACAAGTTACTTTTAATGTGATGAGTCTTATCTTAAGTAGAATGAGATTAGTTTAGATTAGAAATGACATTTTGATTAGAAATAGGACAAATATTCTTGGTCAGAGTTTGTAAGTGCAGCTTCCTCACTGTGTCACTGTGTCACCGTGTGTGTTGGTGTGTGTTTAACCACCTTGTGGCCACAGGATGTGGTCGGAGGTGTGAGGAATGTGTTGCCACGTCTCCATGGTAACACTTCCTGCTGCCGGCCTCCAGCCTGTGAAGATAACAGATGTTTATCAAACTTCAGCATCGTCACGCCAACACATCAGAAGTCTTTTCCAACAGTTGTAGCTTATTTTGTACATTTACACTGCAAAAACTCAAATCTTACCAAGAATATTTGTCTTATTTCTAGTCAAAACAAATCTCATTCTACTTAAAATAAGACTCATCACATAAAAATAGCTTGTTTTTAGACACTTTTTACTTCTTTCAAGCAGATTTTCACTTGAAATAAGTAGAAAAATCTGATAGTGGAGCAAGTTTTTCTTTCTTATTATACGAGCACAAAAAACTTCCTTTCACTGGCAGATTTTTCTACTTATTTCAAGTGAAAATTAGTTTGAAACAAGTGAAAATGATCTAAAAACAAGTTCATTTTTAGGCGATGAGTCTTATTTTAAGTGGAAAGAGATTAGTTTTGACTAGAAAGGAGACATTTTCCAGGTTTTATTTCTGGAAATGTGACTTTTTCTTTTCTTTTTTTACAAACACTTCCTGTTTTCAGCGGAGTCACACACACAGACACACACTCTCTCACACACTCTCTCTCACACACACACAGAGGACGGTAACATCACAGCTCAGTGTTTTTACTCCCATGGAGTCGGAGCCAGAATGAACCAGAGAACACACACACACACACACCCTCAGTGTCCGAGCTGGAACAGTCTGTCCTGTGTGTGTGTGTGTGTCCTATGTGTGCGTTATTGTGAGGTGAAGCGCGCTCTGTTATTACTGAATAGTCTGTGTGTGTGTGTGTGTGTGTGTGTCTGTGTGTGTTTCTCTGGAAGCTTTCACACTCGGCTGCTGCTGCTGCAGTGTTTCCTGACACAGACCACACCTCCACACACACACACACAGACCAGTCAACACACACACACTCACACACACTAACACACAGCACATCCAGGATGTCCACTTCAAAATAAAAGCACCAACGCTCTGTTTCTAAAGACACATTTACACACACTGATTATAATTAGGTTTTATAATAAGGTTTTATTCTATTATGGACCCAATGTGTTGATAATGTGTTACAAACACGTAATTAGATTACCTCCTCCTCCTCCTCCTTTTCTTCATCTTTTTCTACTACTTCTTCTTCCTCCTTTTCTTTATCTTCTCTCCCCCTCATTCACCTTCTTCTTCTTCCTCCTCCTCCTTTTCCTAGTCTTCTTTTTCTTCCTCCTTTTATTCATCCCCTCCTCCTCCTCCATCTGAGCCTCTGGACTCACTCTTTCAGATCAATATCATTGATCCGTGTCAGATACATGTTCATCATTACATTCACTCAGTACAGAAAACTGTTTCATCCTTTAAAAATGAATTAATTACTAGGCCTATTTCACAGTAAAATATTTAAAGGGACATCGAGGAGTTTCTCCAGCGGCAGAACGAAAAATTCCGCGACAATAAAAAAGTCTCATATTAATGTGGATGAATCTACGTTACCACTTGTTAATGGTCCATTTTAGATAAATCTATGGTTTTGTCTCTATGGTTATTTTGTTATTATTAGTGGTGGTGGAAATGCTGGGCGAGCCGACCAGCGTTTCTTTACTTTCGGTTTCGTGGCGAGTCATGAGAATAACGCCGCCGAATCTCCGTTTATGGTGGGAACTACGACGGTATGTGATCGTCTTCCAACCTCTGACTTTAATTCTTGATGAATGAAAACATGAGTCTGTCTTGCGCCGGTCAAAGAATTTCACGGTGCGGAGGCTCATAAATGTAGTGGGGAAAACACTTCACTTTAACAAAACTCCTTGTTGTCCCTTTAAAGGGGACATATTATGCAAAACTCACTTTTTCATAGCTTCAGTATGTGTATTTGCGTATCCAGAGCGCCTCCTCACCCCTTAAACGTAAGTTTTGACAACTACGTCAACATTTTGTAAACTGCCATAGTCAGAAAATGTGTCTCTTAACAAGCCGTTTTAATTTCACCCGGTTTATTACATCACAAGCCGGATGATTTGAATATCCAAGCCCTCGCTCCCATGGTTACCATGGTTACCTCAGCTACCAGTTTCTATATCTATGGTCTAGAGCAGGGCTGTGAAACTGATGTGTAGAGAACCAGCTGTGCTCAATCTGTTGGTTTTTCTGACCAAAGCATGTTACTAACATTAGCTACTTTTAGACATCAATGTACCATGTCAAGAAGCAGAAATGAGCAGAATATCCCTTTAACAGAGTTTTTTTTTTTTTTCCAAAATTCAATAAAAACTGCAGAATTTCAAAATAAATCTATTTTCTGACTGAACTTCTTCATAAGTTTTTTCATTTCATTTCATTCAGTTTCCCTCCAGCGCCTGACCAGAGCTTTTATTTTGAAGTCCGGTCCCGGAAGTGTCGGTGTGTATCCGGTGTGTAGTTTGACGGCGGCCCAGCTCTGGAGGACCGACTCTCCGTCTGTGTCGGTGACTGACGGACAGAAGGACAGTCTGCTGCTGCTCTATCAACTACAACTTTAAAACTAATCCATAATAATCTATTCATTTATTTATTGATTCATTTATTTATTTAACCGTTGAAAAACCAAAACAACCAACAACATGTCGCACACCGTCATCACCACGACCACCACCACCCGGAGCCCCGGCGACGGCTGCAGCCTCAACCCGGGCTACAGCGGCTCCATCCCGGGGCTGCTGAAGCTCGGACAGATGGTGAGAAGCTCCGGAGCTCCGGAGGGGTTCAGCGGGGAGAGGGACGGGGTGTAGCCGGGATGAGAGGGCTTAGAGCCGGGGAGGTTCTCAGCGAGGCACCGGGGGAAAGAACCGAGCTGAGGAGTTTGTTGTCAAAGTGTTGAATTATTTATTGATCATTCATGGACCGGGGGTGTGGCTGGCGCTGTTTCTCTGCATGTTGTTATTATTATTATTATTATTATGAGTAGTTATAGGCTAAGAATAATAATGATGATCAACCACCACGTTGATCCTGGTGATTGATTTTATTGATTGATCGATCTGCATGTTTTTTCTTCATTAATAATCTCATATGTAGCCTAAAATATTAATAATTTGGTGTAATTTAGTGTAATTGTGACTGATGTTAGTTGTGTTTATAACTAAAACTATAGAGCTGATCGGTTATTGATCAGTAGCCTAACTATTGCTGCTGCTGCTGCTGCTGTTGTTAATGTTGATGATGAATCAATAATCAAACACTCCCTTGATGTTTCCTCATGTGATGCTGCTTATTTATTTATAGTTGATTGACGTCATCTAGTCAGCAATCAGTTCATACATAAAAAAAAAATCAAAATGAACTTGTTCAATGTTTATTGATTATGTTTTTATTCTCATGTTTGTAGTATCTCACTGTTGATCTATCGTTATAGCCTCAGATCAATACTCATATAGGAGTAGGCTACATCTTCTATATCTTCTATACAGCTGCATCTCTATACGTTAGAATATCATGGAAAAGTCTCGTTCAACTCAAACAAACTCAACCAAACTTCTCAGAAGGCCAACATTTCCTTATTAAAAAAAGAAAAGAAAAAAAAGAAGGTTATTTTGTGATACAGTATTGAATTTGAGGTCTCCATTAAATGTACGGTAAGCTAAGTCATAATCATTGCAATTAAAATAAATTAAATACACAAAGACATGAAATGTTTCATTCTATGTGTAATGGATCTATATAAAGTCTTAGTTTCACTTTTTGAATTGAATTACTGACATAAATAAACTTTCCCATGATATTCTCATTTATTAAGATGCACCTGTATGTGTTTATACTATACGTTACACATTATATTTATATGTAGCCTATATAATAATAATATATTTATATGTATATAATGTGTAATGTGCTGTTTGCTGATGTGATGTAACAGTTTGAATGATTCGGTTTCACATGTTCAGTTTTAACCCATGAGCAGAGAGAGGAGCAGGAAGCGTGGAACAGTTTCTCTTCACACCTCCTTCAGGTGCAACAGGGTCACACACACATTATAACTGTATCTGTGTGTGTGTGTGTGTGTGTGTGTGTGTGTGTGTGTGTGTGTGTGTGCAGCTGGCCCTGCTCATCGTCTTCCTGTGCGTCCACTGCTCGCGCGGTTGGCCCAGCTGGGCGGCCTTCCAGTTCTTCGAGGTGGTGGCGCTCTGGTTCCTCATCGCCTTCCTCATCTTCTTCCTCATGCATCTGTTCCGGCTGCAGGCGGGGATGCCCTGCATCAACTGGCCGCTGACGGTGAGTGCGCGCGCGCGCGTGTGTGTGTGTGTTCGTTCACACTCTCAATTTACAACAGGAACTTGATCTCTATGTGTTAAAGAAAGAGGAACGCGTCTTCTCACATAGAAGATCTCTGTCACTCCTCTGATTTTTCTCCATAACTGTGTGTGTGAGTGAATGTTTATCAGGTTAAAATTGTTGTAATAATCAGTAAAGACAAATGAAAATATTCAAACTAAAGCTTCAGAGAAAAGAGATGGACAAGGAACAACAGACGTGTTTCTGGGGGACGCAATAAAGTGACGGACGTGGCTAAAGACTTAAGCTAAGCTAAGCTAGTCAAGAAACGTTGAACTAAAGCGGCCAGGACTGGTTATTCTGTCCCTGAGGCGTGTATCATATATACGCACAAACTGACAGATCGCTAACAGCAGGATTTAGAGAAAGTCGGACACGGGAGTATGTTTACTGAATCCTCTTTACTCTTCTTTCAATCCTTTTTTTGTAAAACTGAAATACATATAAAGTTACAGTACTTTAGTAACTCACAAAAATACAACCCAGAATGAATTTACATTGACTACAGTCTCAATGCACAATCCACAACAATAAGCTACATTCAGCTTAGCAAACTATATTATCACAGTTATTGTGTTTTTAAATCCAACTTAAGATTTTTTAAATTATTTATATGTTATGTTGAACAGAAACACAGAAACACTAACAAAACTTACAAGCGACGGCTCTCCAAGGCAGTCACGTCACGTAGCAGAAAAGAGGAGAGGAACTGTCTGCCTGACCGCATGGAGAAAGAATGACTGCACTTCCTGTAACTGACGGTCACATGACCTTAACTGACCAATAGAAAAACACTTACACAACAAAATAGGACATCTAGAGGCCACAAAATGTGTGTGACACTGGTCCCTCGCTTTATTGTGACTGGTCCCTCGTTTTTTTGTGACTTGTCCCTCGCTTTATTGTGACTGGTCCTTCACATTATTGTGACTGGTCCTTCGCTTTATTGTGACCGGTCCCTCGCTTTATTGTGACTGGTCCTTCGTTTTATTGTGACTGGTCCTTCGTTTTATTGTGACTGGTCCTTCGTTTTTTTGTGACTTGTCCCTCGCTTTATTGTGACTGGTCCCTCGCTTTATTGTGACTGGTCCCTCGCTTTATTGTGACCGGTCCCTCGCTTTATTGTGACCGGTCCCTCGCTTTATTGTGACTGGTCCTTCGTTTTATTGTGACTGGTCCTTCGTTTTATTGTGACTGGTCCCTCACTTAATTGTGACTGGTCCCTCACTTTATTGTGACTGGTCCTTCGCTTTATTGTGACCGGTCCCTCGCTTTATTGTGACTGGTCCTTCGTTTTATTGTGACTGGTCCTTCGTTTTATTGTGACTGGTCCTTCGTTTTATTGTGACTGGTCCCTCACTTAATTGTGACTGGTCCCTCTCTTTATTGTGACCGGTCCCTCGCTTTATTGTGACTGGTCCCTCGCTTTATTGTGACTGGTCCTTTACTTTATTGTGACCGGTCCCTCCCTTTATTGTGACTGGTCCTTCGCTTTATTGTGACCGGTCCTTCGCTTTATTGACTGGTCCTTCGCTTAATTGTGACTGGTCCCTCGCTTTATTGTGACCGGTCCTTCGCTTTATTGACTGGTCCTTCGCTTAATTGTGACTGGTCCCTCGCTTTATTGTGACCGGTCCCTTCCTTTATCGTGACTGGTCCCTCGCTTAATTGTGACCGGTCCTTCGCTTAATTGTGACTGGTCCTTCACTTTATTGTGACCGGTCCCTCGCTTTATCATGACCGGTCCCTCGCTTTATTGTGACTGGTCCTTTACTTTATTGTGACTGGTCCCTTGCTTAGTTGTGATTGGTCCGTCTTCTTGATGTGTGTTTCTGTTGCAGGAGTTCTTCCATTACTCCGTCGGCACCGTCCTCATCCTCATCGCCTCCATCATCGCCGCGGTGAACGCTTCAGGAGTGTCTGCGCTGGTCGCCGCTACGGTGTGCACACACACACACACACACACACACACACACACACACACACACACACACTGTTCCGCTGACCTGGGTTCTGCAGGTTGAACATGTGTTTGGTGGTTTCACTGCTCTGATTATTTTACAGGAAATACGAGAGTTGATCATGAGCTGTGTGTGTGCATCAGTGTGTGCTATTTATTAGTGTAACAGATAGATAGATAGATAGATAGATAGATACTTTATTTATCCAGAAGGAAGTTCCGTTTCTCCCAGAATCAATCAATAAAGATACTGCATAGAAACATAGTCAAAGGTTGATTAGCAATAAAGAATTCAACTAACAGGTAATAAGTAGTAAATGAGAGTGACAATAAATAGTCAATAAAACTAAAGTAAACTTTAAAATGCAGAGCGTTGTGTTGTGTATCAGTGTGTGTGTGTCTCCACATTAACTCCTGTGTGTGTGTTTCCAGGTGTTTGGCTTCATCGCCACCTTCCTGATGGCCGTTAGTTTGTGGACGTCCTACAGCATGACCTGTGGCCCCCACCAGACCGGTACGACCTCCCCCTTACACACACACACTTACACCGTGTTCCCACCAAACGTGATGAATGCGATGTAATTGCGCGTCAAATGAAATGGCGGCACGCTACACGCTCCAGTTTTGACGCTGGTCCAATATGCAAAAAAAGGCCTCGTCGTGGCATCGCATCGTGCGACGAGCCCGCCCAAACAACAACATTTCTTCCGTCATTTCATTTTCTCGTCGACCATGGCTGAGATAACCACCGTCGCTGCACTGTTCCTGTCCCTGTAGAGGGGTTCGAGTCTTCAAACCAGAAACGTTTGTCACAGCACCGGAAAAAGTCGCTAGATTTGTGGCTAGTCACCAAGAGGGTTTGGAAAGTCGAGTTGGCAACACTGCCAAGGGAACACCAGTACGACCGTACGTCAGCACGTCAGTGACAATCTCAACGCTGATAGGTCGTGCCGCATTTCACGCGAATTTTTCGCAAAAGTTCAATTATTTCAACTCGAGCGATGAAGCGATGGGGCGACGTGATGGAAGCGATTTTTAGCGATTTTCCATCGCATCGCCCGGTGCGATGACGCTACAAATCGTGTCTTTGCATTGACTTTACATATAATCTCGACGCGCGACAACGCGACATCGTGTTAGGTGGGAACGCGCCGTTAAAGGGATAGTCCTCTGTAAGTTTAACCCATGGTCTAACGCTCCGTCAGACCCAGTAGACCCCCCCTAACCCTCCAGAGATCAAGTTCAGCGACCACAATCTTCTCTAGTTGTAGCGACCTCATCACAGACAGCCAGATAGAAACACACTGCTGTCTATGGAGCCACCAGCCAACTTCCATCAAAAAACTGCTCACAGCCACAGATAATGTTCAGAACAGAACCAAACTTCAGCAACAGTACAAACAGGGTCCCATCCCATAATACGAAGCATCAAGCACCTGCTAGCTTTGACTGGTTTCAATTGAAAAGAGACGAAAACAACTCACCCACTCTCCTACTCCAGCTGCTTCCTACTGATGCAGAAGCCCTGACGAGTCGATGACCGAGTGCATCAGAGTTCCTCTCTGTTTCTAACAACAACCAGTGAGTGTTAAACAGAGAAATGAACAGAGTTGAGTTGATCAAACTATCACAGTCAGAAAAGCTGCTGCAGTTTAGGAACTAAACGCCACTGGACTCTTTACTTTTCTACTGCACTCGGTGATCGACTCGTCAGGACTTCTGCATCAGTAGGAAGCAGCTGGAGGAGAGTGGGTGAGTTGTGTTTTGGTCTCTTTTCAATTGAAACCAGTCAAAGCTATCAGGCGTTTGCTGCCTGGTATTATGGGATGGGACCCTGTTTGTACTGCTGATGTAGTTTGGTTCTGTTCTGAACATTATGTCTATTAGCGGCTTTTTGATGGAGGTTGGCTGGTGGCTCCATAGACAGCAATGTGTTTCTATCTGGCTGTCTGTGCTGAAGTCGCTACAACTAGAGAAGTTTGTGGTCGGTAACTTGATCTCTGGAGAGGGGGGGGCGAGGGGGGTCTACAGGGTCTGATGGTGTGTTAGACCATGGGTTACATTTAAGCCTGAATATCCCTTTAATCAATCAATCAATCAATCAACCAATCAGTCGTGTCAATAATCACATGACAGTCATTTTCAGTCTTCATGCTCAGTTCTCGTACCAGTTCTGTAGTTGAATGCAGAGCCTGTTGTCCAGTGTCAGTGAATGGGAGGAATGCTAAGAAGCTAACGTTGCTAATCGCCCATTAAAGGGAACGGACTCATCCTGAACCAGCTCTGTGTGTGTGTGTGTGTGTGAGTCTGTGTGTGTGTGTGTGTGTGTGTGTGTGTGTGTGTGTGTGTGTGTGTGTGTGTGTGTCTGATACGAGACGCTCAGTCATGTGAGCAAGAGACACATGACACAGATTTTACACTGTTTTTTTTTCTCTCTTCTCTCCAGGTGCTGCAGTGTAAACAGTGCGCGCTCTTGAACGCACCGTGTGGCTGTGTGTGTGTGTGGGCAGTCTGCTGTGTCCTCTGGTCCCGTTTCCTGCCCGGCAACAACCACCGGGACCGACCGAACGATTAAAAAAACCTGATTGGATGATAACTCGTACAGTGCAGCGGAGGAGGTATAACAGAACACAGCGCTGATCCAGGACCAGTCGTCGTTTCTTTTTTTCTTTTTTTCTTTTTTTTTTCAACAACAAACATCATCACCTGATCGTCATGGTAACGCCCTGACAGGACAGTAGTGACGTCATTACTCAGAACAGTTCCCTAATTGAGTCTTTATCAAACAAACCTCTGAATCCACAGTTAAAGGTGCTCAGTGTCACATTTTAAAACCTTCAGTTACAACTACATTTCCCATGATTCCTGCTGCCCCCCCCCCCCCCACACTTTCCCGCTGCTACTTAGAAAAGTTTTAATCTGCGTTTTTAAAGGAACAATTACTAATTTCCTGTCGAGTGCCATAAACCAGTCAGATGTTTTCCGTTTGGCCACGCCCACACGGTTTTAATTAATTCTGCTCAGTTTTATTATTATCGAACGCAGCCTGGAAAACACTTTGTAAACAGTATTTAGCCCTGTTTGCTCGCTACGCTAATGTTGCTAGCACACTAAAAATATTCACAAAGTCTCGTTTCACTCACTTCCTGGATGGGGACAGGAAGTTACAAACCCCTCTCCCTCCACGGCGGCCATCTTGGCTGCGTGGCAAAAAAAAGGGGGAGGGGCCAGAATACACTCAAAGTTTTATAAATGGCGTCAAGACGACGTCGATGTCACATTGAACACGTGAGCAAAAGGCGGAGGCGGCGGACATTTTGGCGAGCGACAATCACGGTCACATGTTGTGGTGGTCGTCATGACGACATAACACTGTGTTAGTACACTGTGTAGGCTACTGCATGAGTACACATTGTAATACATTGGTGTACAGTGTACCTCATTAGTATACTGTGTACTACATGAGTCTACAGTGTACTACATGTGAGTACTGGAGGAAGTATGTGAACTGTGACTCTGTCGTCGTCGTCACTCTCGTGTGCTAACAAACATCAACAAGCTAATATTTTAATACAGGAACTAGCTTGCATGCTAATGACTCTGTTAGCATGCTAAAACCTTACTCAGGGGCTAATGCTAACGTGTGCTAAAAAAACAGAACAAAAAACGACAACAACAACAATAGCATGCTAATCGTTCGTTAATGTAAATTGAACCAGTGGAACAAAAAAAAAAAAAACATTAGCATGCTAACAACACAAACCAAGAAGAAAAAGAAGAAAAACTGCTGATCTGTATTTTTCTTATTGTCGAAAACCGATCCACAGACAAGTGAAGTGTGCCCCGAACACTGTGGATGAATCCGCCACTGAAAATAGTCCCAGACTAATGCACTAATGCACTATCTCCCTCTGTGCCAGCTGCTGTTTCACATTAAGAGCTTTAATTGTGTTTGTGTTTCTGCTGTTTTATGAAAATGCTTTTAGCCAGTTAGCTCGTAGCTGCAGCCACAGACACAGAGGAAGCCAGACAGTTGATGTTGAAGATGATGAAGATGATGATGATGTCGAGGCCTTTAAACAGTGGTTTCACTGCTGTGCTGAACATGATGAATGTGCCATTGATCTGAGGTATTCATGGGTAAATTATTACTCTGTGTGGTGGGTGGGGCAGGAACTCCCATGATGCATCACTTAAACTCATTTCAATCGATCGATTAGCTGCTTCAGCCTTTTAGTTCTTTAGTATCAGACTCTGAGCTGCGTTCACCACACGTCCACCAGTGTTACACAAAGACACAACAACAACCACAACTCTTCTTGGTGCTTTTTCAATATTTAAATTCAAGTTCAGTGACGACTGAAGCACAAACAGAATCAGCTCCACACTGAGCAGCGTCTCTACGGTGGCTCACAGGGCTCAAACCACACAGACCGTCACTGAGGTGGAAACATGTGCACAAGTTCAACATTTAAATAAGATTAATAATGAATATATGTAAAATAAAGAATCTGAAGAACCTGTACAGATAAACAGAAACAATCAAATTAATAACACAAATTATATAAATTAATGATAAATCATTAGGTATTAGTAAAGCACAAACAGAGAATTAAAGGTTTTTACTGATAATTAACATTTCTACTCAATAAATATGGTCAATAATCAATACAGATTTAAAGTGGACAAACAAAACAAGCAAACTAATGAATAAAACTTGTACAGATGAATAAAATCTACCTCTAGATGAATCAGACGTCTTCATGAAAAGATAAAACAACAAACTTTAATAATGAACATGTAAAGAGTTAACGTCTCTGTGGATCAATAACTCTTAGAGATGTGTGGATCAGTTTACATACATACATTGTTCATAGAGCATCTGACTTTTAAATTAAATAATAAAAATAACTTGTAAAAAAAAAGGTGGACTAAACAAAGACACAGATCGATGTCTGGCTCTGACAAACAGTGAAATCTGTAAATATCTGACGTGTTGCACTTCAATCAAACAATCACCGCATGTTCGTTCGCTTTTCTACTTTTTTCTCTCTGACTGTTGAAGCACAACATTTAAATCTGAGGCAACGTCTCTCGTCCTGAATCTGTCTCTGCATGTTGTGTTGCTTTCACTGTTCGTCTGACGCCCGTCATTGATCTGTGATCAGACAAATAGCCTAAAAATCTGTTTATCCTAGAGGTATTTTAATGACGATGTGCACGTGAATTTCCACATCATGTGACCCACCGCTCCGTAGTTTCTGACCAATCAGTGTCTCTGGACAAAACAAAACAAAACAAACTAGTTTTTTTTTCAGTTCTATAAACATTTCTGATCAACATTAAACTGAAAACAGCCAAATAAACTATTAGCCACGTTAGGTTAGCTGGAGAAGCTAATCCAGCTAGCGAGCCATGCCATTTGTTAGATAGCCAGAAGCTAATCCAGCTAGCCACTTAAATAGTAGGCCTATGTCATAAATATTTCAACCAATGAGCTAATTCAAACCTAACATGGCCTTGTTATTGATCATGTGAAGGTGAACTTACCTGTTAGCAAGGATAGTTAGCTAGCTAGCTAGCTTTAGCCTGACTGGCTGCATGTCGTAGTTAAGTAGTTACGATAAAACAACAGCATCAGTGTCGTTAGCTGTGACAGAAAGAGGAATAATTAAACCAATTAGCCACTTTATGAGATCATTTAAGCCTAACTTTGCCTTATTATTGATAATATCAACAATAATTAGCTAATAAGCTAAAAACGTGGTCTTATCGTTGATAATATCAAGATGATCTTACGTCTTAGCGAGGATAGTTAGTTTGCTAGCTTTAGCCACACTGGCTTTATGTAGTAATTTAACTGTAAATTAGTGTAAAGTGTTGTGAGGAATAATTAAACAATAATGTGCGTACGTGTCAACACACTGGAATCAGTGCCATTTAAATCTTTTATAGCTACAGTCACCAGTTAGCCGACCAATCAGAAAGCAGACTGAGGGTTCAAACTGACCAATCAGATCGTTTCTGCCACTGCAGCGTTTCCATCTCAGAGAAATGTTTATAGAATTAAAAAAAAAACAGTTTTGTCTTTTCGGCTGCTGGAGCTGGCAGCGGTCTGTGCTCTTATTGTGAAAATCTCTCCTGCCGTTTCCTGTTTCCTCACTGCCTTACTACCAAAAGTGAGTGTCTCTCCTGGACGACGATCGTGAGGACGTTTAGATTCTCTGAACTAATTCTAACTATTGTCTTTTGTCTTCTGGTGAAGCTGCTGCACACTGTGGGACAGACAGAGTCATCAATGAAGTTATTGATCAGATCTAAAGAAGCATTATTGGCAGACGACTCAGCATTTCTCCTTAAACTGATCAGTAGATTTATAGATTCATCAATAATAAAAAAAATAATCTCTGGTCGAAGCTTCAGATCTGAGTAGAAACCTACAGGAAACCCATCAGGAGGGGTTCATTTTCAAAATAAAAGACAATCGAGATGTGAAAACAGATCAAACGAGCCAAATCGATCACAACGCTGATTTTTACAGAGTGTCATTGAATCAGTCCTGAAGCTTTAAAGGGATAGTATAGCATTTATTTTTAAAGTGGGGTTGTATGATCTACAAATAGCCCCTAAGTACTTTAATTGCAGTAGAAGACTCTCTACACTCCTCCCGTTAGCAACGCCAGCCCATAATAGCCCTGCCCAGAGATTTACAACATACAGTGTTGTGAACGGACCCAAAGAAACGGCCTATTTTCACGGCCTAAAAGAGGTTTTACCTGAAAGAAAATACACAGTTCCATTGTTCACTATAATATAATTTTTTCCAGCCCTTCAAAGTGCAGGAAAAAAGTTTTTATTTTAGCGAACAATGGAACTGTGTATTTTTTTTCAGATAAAACGACTTTTAGGCCACGAAAATAGGCCGTTTCTTTGGGTCTGTTCACAACACTGTATGTTGTAAATCTCTGGGCAGGGCTATTATGGGCTGGCGTTGCTAACGGGAGGAGTGCAGAGAGTCTTCTACTGCAATTAAAGTACTTAGGGGCTATTTGGAGATCATACAACCCCACTTTAAAAAAATGCTACTATCCCTTTAAACTCAAAGGAGGTGGATGTGGATCGGTCCACTGGGCGTGTAGGGGGGGGGGCACCGTCTGTCAAACTGCTGCTTCTTTGTTTTAGTTCCTCTGCTGTTGCTTCGCTCTGCTCACCTTTAACTGATCAAACTGATCAACGCCACCGTCTCCACGCCAACACCGCCGCCGCTGACGTCACTGAATGTCACACACTCGGTCACTTCCTGCTCAGTTTGCATGACATGACCTCGCTCAGATTTTCTATTGTTGGAAACTTTTTGATAAACGGGTTTTTTCCATCGGTTTCTGGCCCAGTTTACAGTTTTGGATGTTTTTCCATCTTTGGTTTTGGACCCGAGTGGATCTGGTCTGGTCCGGTCTGGTCTGGTTCGGTCCGGATCAGAACCAACCAACCAACCAACCAACCAGACTGTTTACATTATTTATTTTTGCCATGTTTGTATCTTATACTGAGGCGACCGGAGAGTCCAGAGGGTCGGAGGCCGGTGCTGATCCGGGGTCAGGTCAGAGAGATTTACTCTCCTATTAAAAACAAGTCAAGTCTTATTTATTCTATAGGACGAATCTCCTTGTTGTTTACAACTACTTCCGGGTAGAAAACCAGCATGAGAACAATAGTGACAGACGAGAGTTTCACTATATATATTTTTTCATGTCACTATATCACCGTTTAGACTAATCTGATGTTTGTAAAGTTTATAAAACCAATGATTGGACAAATATTACTATTTCTGTGTGCACATTTTTGTAATTAGTCATGGTTATCATAGATTAGCCGGGCTAACGGTTAGCTACCTGTTTAACTTTAATAACTCAGTGACTCAATAAACGCTCCATGAAAAAATATTTTCTCCAGCGGATATCTGAGTTCCAACATGACTGAGCTAACTGGAGTAGTTTCATGTCGTGTCCCACAACGGGAGGGTTTTAACAGCTGACGTCCTGATGTTAGCTTAGCTACTGTTAGCTTAGCTACCGTTAGCTTAGCTACCGTTAGCTGTCCCTGTCAGCTGAGCCACTGATGCTTTCTAGACACCGTGATTCCCCCAAACTGAATAAATACAACAACACACACACAGAAATAGTAATGTTTCTTCAATAATTTCAGATTTGTCTAAACGGTGATAGGGCGTGAAAAATATGATATATAGCTAAACTCTCGTTCGTTACTATTGATCTCATTCAAATTACGTGCTGGTTTTCTACCCGGAAGTAGAATGTAAACAACAAGGAGATTCGGTCTATTATATAGAGCGCTTTTCAAAATAAAGTTACAAGATGTTTCACAGTAAAGTGTCAAGTATCTAAACTCAGCATTAGCTTTAGCAACATTAGCTGCTCAACAAACATTCAAACCAAATGAATCTTTATCTAGATAAACGGTGCTTTTCCCCTTTAAACCTTCGATCTTTTCACATTTTCTCTTTTCTTTGAAGTTCAAATGGACTTGAACGTTTTTTTTTTTTGTTTCTTGTTTTTTGCTGCAGCTCAGACTGACCTCAGATCAGATCAGATCAGCACCGGCGCTCAGACAGGAAGCGACTCCCCGAGCCGCTCACTCACACTGATCGTTTTTCACTTGTCTCCATTTTTCTCCAAAGTGCCTTAATGTTGTGTTGAAGTGCAGACGGGTCATGTGACCTGCTGAGAGCTGAAAGCTGATTGGTCCACGGGGCCACGGCTCCCAGAGGAGGTGGAGGAGGAGGAGGAGGAGGATGAAGGTGTTCACAGTGTTAATGTCACATCACATGACTTGTGTTGGGTTTTTTTTACATTTTTTTTTAAACAAGCTGTGATTTGTTGCATGTTCTGAATTAAAGGCTCATCGCACCAGTTCAGTGTCACGCTCTTATTCTGAAAGTACCGACCAAGAGGAGGAAGAAGAGGAGGAGGAGCAGGAATAAATAAACCATTTTATTTTTATGCAGCTTCAATGATGTTCAAAGTACGACAGAGTATTAGGGCCACATTGACAAATAAAAATATCACAAACTTTGAGAAATTTATGACTTTATTCTTGTAATGTTATGACTTTTTTCTCGTAGGAAATGTACGACTTTATTCTCGTAATATTATGACTTTTTCTTGTGGGAAATGTGCGACTTTATTCTTGTAAATTTACGACATTATTCTCGTAAATTTACGACTTCTTTCTCGTAATGTTATGACTTTTTTTCTCGTAGGAAATGTACAACTTTATTCTCGTAAATTATTACTTTATTCTCGTAATGTTATGACTTTTTCTCGTAGGAAATGTACAACTTTATTCTCGTAAATTTACGACTTTATTCTCGCAATGTTATGACTTTTTCTCGTAGGAAATGTACAACTTTATTCTCATAAATTTACGACTCACCCACTCTAGCTCTGAACATTCCGTGCCATTGACTCCCATGTTACGACTTTATTCTCTAAGTCTGTGTTTGTTTCTCAGGGTGGCCCTAATACTCTGTCGTTTCAGAGACATTTGACACATCATATTAAAAAAGTGTGTGTGTGTGTTTGAATGTTTTGCTAAAGAAAGTTCACAGTGTTTGTTCACAGCTACTGAATTCTCAGCAGGAAAACACTGTGTGTGTGTGTGTGTGTGTGATGGAGAGTATGAGTCATGGCTCCGTCTCTAGAGGACAGAGCTGCGTTTCTTGGACTCAGCAACATCAACAGAGTTTATTATAGTGATGATAAGAAGTAAACACACACACACACACACACACACACACACTGAGATGGCTTTAGAGCCTCTCATGGATCAACCCTTCAAAATAAAAGAGCAGGATGAACATTTATCAGTCTGACTCATAGTCTCATTTTCATAGTTTCACAACAATAAAGAAATGAAAACATCATGATTTTATTTTTTTAAACAAACAGGAAATGAAAAAGTTTCAGTTCAACAAAATAAAAGTTGAAGTATTTTACTGCACTGCACTGTTTTTTAACCTTGGTTTTAGCTTTGCACGTGACCATAAAATTATCTATCTATCTATCTATCTATCTATCTATCTATCTATCTATCTATCTATCTATCTATCTATCTATCTATCTATCTATCTATCTATCTATCTATCTATCTAAATTATGTTTATTCACTTTTTATTTCCTATGTTGTGTTTCAGTGTTACAGTTTGATGAAGGCCGTTGTCTTTATGTATTATGTAATTAATGTTATATCACTTCTCTGAGGAAACATGGAGGTTTTTATTTTAAACTTTTAACTTAAATCAGAAAGTGACTTGTTTTGATGAGGAAACAGAAACCGAAAATTCTTGTTATGAGTGAGAGTGTGTGTGTGGGTGTGTCTCTCTCTGTGTGTGTGTCAGATCCATGGTGTGTGTGCGTATCCATGGACACCGAGTCAAACACGGAAGTGGTCCGCTCGGTGCTGCAGGTAAACAACAAACCTCTCCTGTTTCATTTACACCTGTTTTTATTTCACCTGAACTGTCTCATTTATTATTAACGGTGGTAATATCGCGAGAAGACGCCGCCACGCCGCTGTTTTCACCCGGGTAGATTCAACCCATAGACATGTAGGTAGGTAGATATCATGTATTGTCTATGATTCATCTCAGCAGCTGATGAACGGATGACATCATTCACTCACGTCCACGGTTTGTTGTCGTCACCTTCACGCGCTCACAGTTTGACAAACAGAGTCCAAAATAAAAGCCTTTTGATTATTAAAGGTTCCTTTTTTTGTTCTTTTTAAAATATGGACAGATATAGAAAGGTAGAAATTAGCTATCATGATTAATGAGGAATTAGTTAATTATAATGAAATTATATTAGTTTGATTTAAACCCATAGCTCGCAAATTAACTTTTATCAGTTAGAACTTTTTGCAGCAGGTCTTTAAAGCAATAACAGCATAACTAACGGCGCTACTTTTTTCAGTAACAGTAATCAAAAAAGTATACTCTTTCCCCGTTATAACGTCGTTACCGTTACTGACAATAAAATGCTCCATACTGAACTCAAGAAGTTCCATCACAAAATAATTTAAAGTTACCATCCCAGGAGGCTCACTTTTGGCAAAATTATAAAAAATCAGAGTATATCTAGTAAGTATTAGACAATAATCAATAATATAATCATTTATATAATTGATTTGACATATCAATGACGAAATGTGGTCGTCTGTGTGAGGAGCAGAGGCCAGAATCTGTCCCACCAATCAAATTAGTCTCAGACAAGTTTGGTTGGACGGCCGTCTGTCAGTCAAACTGTCAAATCATGCAACCGCCATCTATGTTTACTGGACACGCGGTGCCACAGAGACGAGAGCTGTAAGGCAGAGAGCCTCCACTCTCCCTGTAACAAGCTACAAGTCATTTATCTATTTAGTCCCAAGCTGTTTAATGTTGGTAACAATGAAACATGAGGTAAATATCCTGCAGCAACGGTCTGTTTTACTTAGTAACGGTCTATTTAACAGTTTTGGTGATTCCTGATTGGACGGAGGCGGTGGGGGCTTATCAGTTGTGCAATTCAAAAAAAGAAAATCGTAAGTCCAGCCACCTGGGATGGAAACTTTAAAGGGACAACGAGGAGTTTCTGCAACAATAAAAAAGTCTCATGTTAATGTGGATGAATCTCCGTTACCACTTGTTAATGGTCCATTTTAGATAAATCTATGGTTTTGTCTCTATGGTTATTTTGTTATTATTAGTGGTGGTGGAAATGCTGGTCGAGCCGACCAGCGTTTCTTTACTTTCGGTTTCGTGGCGAGTCATGAGAATAACGCCGCCGAATCTCCGTTTATGGTGGGAACTACGACGGTATGTGATCGTCTTCCAACCTCTGACTTTAATTCTTGATGAATGAAAACATGAGTCTGTCTTGACCCGGTCAAAGAATTTCACGGTGCGGAGGCTCATAAATGTAGTGTGAAAACACTTCGCTTTTCCAAAACTCCTCCTTGTCCCTTTAATGTGTACGTTTAGTTATATAGCCTAGTCTACACGTTTTAGGGTTATGTGGAGGACCAAGTAATTTGACATATTTCAGCTTTTTATAAAAAAAAAGTACCACAAATAGTTTATTTTCCTGGTAGTTAGTTACTTTTATAATGTTGTAATTCAATTATTAACCCAGTTACCTTTGGGGGAAAGTAACTAAAGTAACTATAACCAATTACTTTTTTAACAATAACATGCCCTGTGCTCGGTCCTCAGGTGAACTGACCGACAGGATGCCCCGGTTCCAGGAGGAGTCGGGCGAGGCTCCGTCCTCTGGAGGAGGAGGAGGAGGAGGAGGAGGAGGAGGAGGCCTGGTTGCTAGGCGATACCGGATGCTGAGGAGTCTGGGCCGAGGGAGCTTCGGCTCGGTGTATCTGGTGGAAGACACCAGAGCTGCAGACAGAGAGAAGCTGTGAGTAGTCGTAGAGTCACCTGGACTCACCTGGTGGCGGCTCATGAATATTAATGAGACGTCATCAGCCTTCTGAATATTCATGAGCTGCTGCTGCCGGAGGTTTCGTCTCTTTAAAGGACGAACGACAAGAAAGTGAAGAAGTTCAAATGAACACAAACAAACACCGGTCTTGTTGTTGTTGTTGTTTTTTCCCTTTAGACTGTCTTTTATCCGTCTTCCCCAATAATCTTGTTCCGATTGTCGATCGGTGATTGAAAGGACGATCAATCGGCAATATTAGTTTTCTGTGTTATATCTAATACAGATAACAGCCACACTGCAAAAACTCAAAATCTGTCTTATTTCTAGTCAAAATGTCATTTCTAATCAAAACTAATCTCATCATACCAAAAATAAGACTCATCACATTAAAAGCAGCTTGTTTTTAGACACTTTTTACTTCTTTCAAGCAGATTTTCACTTGAAATAAGTAGAAAAATCTGAGAGTGGAGCAAGTTTTTCTTCCTTATTACAAGCACAAAAAACTTGCTTTCACTGGCAGATTTTTCTACTTATTTCAAGTGAGAATTAGTTTGAAACAAATGAAAATGATCTAAAAACAAGTTCATTTTTAGGTGATGAGTCTTATTTTGAGTGGAAAGAGATTAGTTTTGACTAGAAATGAGACATTTTGACAAGAAATAAGACAAATATTCTTGGAAAGATTTTGAGTTTTTGCAGTGCGTGATCATTTTGACCTGGTCACTTTTAAAAGTAGCTCGCAAGCCGTAAAAGTTTTGGCTCCCCTGAGTTTGACTTGAGCAGTGGAAACACGTCGGAGCATTTAAGTACAAATATATAATAACTTATGTGTCACAAAACAAAAGTTTGTCCCACTCCATTCTATTGTTAGAAAAAAGAGAAAACGAAAATAGATAAGGTAAATAAAGATTTTTTGTTTTTTAAGTAAGTACTTGTACTTCAGTTTTTCTTCCCTGTGCTCCTCCAGAGTTATGTTGTTGTACTTTATTTTGAAATGCTCCATGTTTGGACATTGCTTTAATTCACTCTTCTGTTCCACATACAGACACACACAAACTAAGTAAAACAATCCTCTTAAATGATATTTTCCTTCCCTCTGACTAAACATCTCTGAATGTTTCCTGGGAACTGATGATGTCATGTGGTCGACAGTTCATCTCTTCCTCTCCGGCCCCGCCCACTTTCCCTTTTTATCTGACGTTTCATATTCATATCTACTCAGTTGGTGCCTGTTGATGTGAAGTTTAATAAGGTTGTTGAATCAGTGGGTTCATCACAGTCTGCAGGTATAAAGGCATAGAGCTGCACCTACAACATCTTATTATTAAATATTAATCTCGAACATGTAAAACAAAATAAGTTAATAATAACAATTTCAGTTTGTTCTTTCATATGTATAAATAACAAACAAGTTGAAGAACCAAAAACAACAAGAAAAAGTACAAAAAGCATCATCATCATAGCTACATATTCAAAAAGCTTCATTCTATTCTCTAAAAGGAGAAAATGAAAAAAATAAAGTAAGGAACGAGTGTCGGTGATTCACAGGGAGAAACACTAGATGGCAGCATCGAGCTATAAACACACACACACACACTCTTTCTCTCTCTCTCCCTCTTTTCTCTCTCGCTCTCACACACACACACACAAACACACACACACACACACACACACACACACACACACATGATCACGCCTCTCTGAGCTCAGTGAAACTGAATTAGTCTGAAATCACAAACAGAGACTGAGATACAATATCCTCAGCTCTGATTGTGTGTGTGTGTGTGTGTGTGTGTGTTCCAGTGTTAATGTGACAGACACACACACACACACACACACACACACACACACACACACACACACACACACACACACACACACACACACACACACACACACACACACACACACACACACACAGGTGTTGCAGCTGTCTGCCTCTGTCTGAGCTCAGTGAGGAGAATCAGAGACGTGATGAAGGAGGAGGAGGAGAGGATTCCTCTGTGTGTGTGTGTGTGTGTGTGTGTGTGTGTGTGTGTGTGTGTGTGTGTGTGTTTATTTATTTAATAAACATGAGATGAAACAGTTTTATTGTTTCACTACACGCTCAGTGATCAGTTTATTAGGAACAGCAGCACACTGACATTATCATCATCATCTTCATCATTAACCCTCTGTGGTCCAGATAAGAGGTGCTACATTGCATGCAAAACAGTACAGTACAGGTGATCTACCAAGAGTAACCGGCCAAAGACTTTCCTTTCAACCGTGCTGAATAAAGACGTAAAAAACTGCCACTGCAACTGTGTCAGGTTTGGTAAATCACGTTGCATTTGCTAAATAAATCCGTTTGCATCAACTCCTCCCAGTGTTTTTCACCTTCTGGAAGAAACCAAACGCCCATATTTACATATTCATTAAGGCAACAGGTTAAATGCATCACCGTGATAACGCGTTTTTGCGCGCGCAATCAAGTCTGCACATGTTTTTACGCACGCAAACCTTTAATAGATCAGGATCAAAGTGTGGGAGGAACTTCATCCAGCTGTTTCAGGTTTTCTCTGACAAACAGGAAGTGATGTGGGACTAGTCTTTGTGGCGGAGGGATACGACCTTTAACCTGAGGCCGTGTGGTGGCTAAAGCTAAATCTGCAGTGTGATGTTGCACTGATTCGTAAAATATCTCCATTATCCATCTGACCAGTCTACATTGCGTACTGTATCCCACAATGCAATGCGCCCCTGACCTCTACCGTGTACCGTAACCATGTTATATAACTTAATTAAATTAAATTAAATGTAATGCAGACTGATGTGTTCATTGTAAAACATGTATTTCTTGATGTAAATGTGGTGGTTTGTGTCCGTAGGCTCCAGAGCCCCGAGGCAGCGCTGCTCTTCTGTCCAATACACACAGGAAGCTTTACTTTTCATTCAAAGAAACTAATGCTACTGCCACAATTGTTAGATTTCATCAATGAGACCAACATTTATCTCCTAAAAATAATTTAACCAGCCGGTGGTAAACCTCTAAAAACCTGCGGGTAAGTTAATTAGCGATGGTTTTCTCCCCCGGGATGAGGACGGAGGTTGGCCGGCCGAGCAGCTCTGCAGACCGGCTGCTGCCTCTGTGATGTCGCGGTCGCTACGGAGCTTCACTTCTCTGAAAAACATCGGAGCAAACTTCTAAACAGCCGTCGTTTGGATAAAATGATCTAAACAGTTACTTTCTCACATGAAAAATATTAAAACTTAATAAAGTGACATAATAACAGCGCTAGAGCGGGAAATAAAACAGATTTTTGCTTGTTTTACTGCCTGTCCACTCTCGGATCGTCCTCGTTTTGGACATTTCTGGTCTTGGTCCTGGTCCTGGTCTTGGTCTTGGTCTCTGGTCCTGGTCTTGGTCTTGGTCTCTGGTCCTGGTCTTCTCCTCTCGGTCCGTTCAGACACCTCGGCTTTAATCAGGGCGTCACACCTCACAAAGACTTTCACTGTTGTTGCATAGCAACAGAGAGACGGCGCTCCCGGCTCGGGGAGGGTAGAGGGGCAGAGGAGGGGGGGCAGAGAGGGGTAGTAGAGGGGTAGAGGAGGGGGGGCAGATCACAGAGGAACAGAGAAACAAATTTGTAGCTGCAGATTCAAGTAAAACTCAGAGAGAAAGAGACAAAGCTGAAGAGCTGAAAGGTGTCTGTGTGTTTGAGCTGCATCATTTAAAGAGTTTTACTGTGAAAGGGTTTCCACTTCCTGCAGCTCTGACAGAAACAAAGTCAGAGAGAAGCTGCAACTTTAAACTGCTCACCTGTCCAATCAGAGCCGAGTATCTGTCTTTTTTATTTTATTTTTTTATTTTTTTATTGGTTTATTTGGGTGGGACAATGCACATTAATGGACATATAAAAACATGTAAATGTGCCGGGTTGTAGCAGCTGGTGCTAGTTTCCATCCAGAGTCCCAAAACATAAAAACAGTACAGTGTCAGAACAACAACAACAACATAGTATCATAACAAACGTAATGCAGACAACAAGACACAACTTTAATGAAATAAAACATTGACATTTTGACAACACTTCCAATGGTAGGGGTAACCAGAAGAGTTTCTGAGAGATAAAGTGCAAAAGTGCTGGGCCAAAGTGACAAGTGCTAAAGTGCAGGAGTGCACCTTTATCTCACCTGTATCTCACCTTTATTTCACCTGTATCTCACCTTTATCTCACCTGTATCTCACCTGTATCTCACCTTTATCTCACCTTTATCTCACCTGTATCTCACCTTTATCTCACCTGTATCTCACCTTTATCTCACCTGTATCTCACCTGTATCTCACCTTTATCTCACCTTTATCTCACCTGTATCTCACCTGTATCTCACCTTTATCTCACCTGTATCTCACCTGTATCTCACCTGTATCTCACCTGTATCTCACCTGTATCTCACCTGTATCTCGCCTGTATCTCGCCTTTATCTCGCCTGTATCTCGCCTGTATCTCGCCTTTATCTCGCCTGTATCTCGCCTTTATCTCACCTGTATCTCACCTGTATCTCACCTGTATCTCACCTTTATCTCACCTGTATCTCACCTGTATCTCACCTTTATCTCACCTGTATCTCACCTGTATCTCACCTTTATCTCACCTGTATCTCACCTGTATCTCACCTGTATCTCGCCTGTATCTCGCCTTTATCTCACCTTTATCTCGCCTGTATCTCGCCTGTATCTCACCTTTATCTCACCTGTATCTCGCCTTTATCTCACCTGTATCTCACCTGTATCTCATCTTTATCTCACCTTTATCTCACCTGTATCTCACCTTTATCTCACCTGTATCTCACCTTTATCTCACCTTTATCTCACCTGTATCTCACCTTTATCTCACCTGTATCTCACCTTTATCTCGCCTTTATCTCACCTTTATCTCACCTGTATCTCACCTTTATCTCACCTGTATCTCACCTGTATCTCACCTTTATCTCACCTGTATCTCACCTTTATCTCACCTTTATCTCACCTGTATCTCACCTGTATCTCACCTTTATCTCACCTGTATCTCACCTTTATTTCACCTGTATCTCGCCTTTATCTCACCTTTATCTCACCTGTATCTCACCTGTATCTCACCTTTACCCCCCCCCCCCCCCCCCCGCCCCCCCCATCAGGAAGGTGTTGAAGCAGATCCCGGTGGGAGACCTCCGTCCCGATGAGACGGTTCGAGCGGCTCATGAAGCTCAGCTCTTGTCTCAGCTGCACCACCCGACCATCCTCACCTTCCACGGCAGCTTCCTGCACCGAGACGCCTTTTGCATCGTCACCGAGTACTGCCAGGTAAGTAACCCCCGGCAACGCCCGCATGGCCATGCAGCCGTCTGATTGGTTCTTCTCCATGAGACATGATAAAAGGTCACATGATGTTTTATTCATGAGGTTTATTTCTGTGTTAATTTACATGAAACAGTAAAAAACACACAGACTGTTCACTTCCACTCTGCTCACAGCTGCAGTTACTGATCCATCAATCCACTGATCCAAAACTGATCCAGGATCTGATCTGAAGATCACTCAGTACTAGGGCTGTTCGATTTTGCCCAAAAGTAAAATCTCGATTTTCTTCTCTCAAAAATCGATTACGATTACGATTTTTTTGTTAAATGACAAACTATTTTGTGTGCTGTTTGTGTCTTTTTGTTATTCTGTCACCTGAGTTAAATGTCTGCTGTGTGGAAAACCACGCGGTCCGTAATCGAGACGACACGGCCGTAGACGCTGTTATATGACGACCCCGCCCCCGCTGAAAAACTCAGCTGTAACTTAGAAGACCTAATCCTTGTCTTATCACAGTACCGCTGTGATATGGCGGCCGAGTCGAGCTGAGCCGAACCGAGCAGACCTGTAACTGTGTAGTGGAAAAGGGCCGTTGGTCTTTTCGGCTATGAAATCCTGGCTGGTCATAGCAGAATGCCGACATGCTTGTTTCCAGTGTGTGGGGAGAGCAGTGGGAGAGCGTGATGGGAGGAAGGAGGCAGCAGTCATTACGGTAATTCAGCGCAGCGCAGATTCATGAACGGGGGTTTACCGTAATTACCCTAGTTAGAGTAAAAAATCGATTTTTAGGATTTCACGTTTGTAACATCGTCCTAGGCAAATAATCGCGATTACGATTTTAAATCGATTAATCGAACATCCCTACTCAGTACGTTTACATGCAGAGCTTAATCGAGCTATGCTCAAAATTTGATTTTGGCGGCTTCTCTGCTCCATTTGGTGCGCACATGCATTGTCCAGCTTCAGTCCAACTAAGGTGTATACATGACGGAGAAAATCGAATTCCAATCGCATTATCTGGGTGTCTTAATCGGAGTTCTCCAACTCCGATTTCAGTCGGACTAAGGTGTTTACATGCACTTCAGTTGTCCAGTTATAGTCGGATTAAGGCAATAATTCGGTTTTTTCAAGTGTCATGTAAACGTACTGAGTGAGTCATCAATCAAAGTCTGAACCAGTGAAACTGTGGAGCTGGTTCAGCACCGTGGACAGAGCTCAGAGAGGAGCTGTCCACGGTGCTGAGACTGACATGTCTCAGTTCTTCTTTTTTTTTTTTTCTCCTCCTCCTTTTTCTTCTTTTCTCCTCCGTCTTCTTTTTCTCTTTCTTCATCTTTTCCTCCTCCTCCTCCTTCTTCTTTTTCTCTTTCTCCTCCTTCCTTTTCTTCTTTTCTCCTTCTCCTCCTTCTTCACTTCCCTCTTCTTTTTCTCCTTCCTCTTCCTTTTCTACTCCTCCTTCTTCTTTTATTCCATCTTCGTCTTTTTCTTTTTCTCCTCTCCTCTACCTCCTTCTTCATCTTTTTCTCCTTCCCCTTCCTCCTTTTCTTCTTTTCTCCTTCTTCGTCTTTTTCTCCTCCTCTACCTCCTGCTCCTTCTTTTTCTCCTTCGTCTTTTTGTTTTTCTTCTCCTCCTCTTCCTTCTTCTTCTTTTCTCCTCCTTCTTTTTCTCCTTCTTCCCCTTTTTCTTTTTCTCCTTCTCCTCCTTCCTTTTCTTCTTTTCTCCTTCTTCTTCACTTTCTTCTTCCTTTTCTCCTTCTTTTTCTCCTCCTCCTTCTTTTTCTCCTTCTCCATCTTTTTCTCCTCCTCCTTCTCCTTCGTCTTCTTCATTTTCTTCTCAGTGTCTGAACAAAAAGAGAAAATGAAGCAACAATATGAAACTGGATCTCCCCCCTCCTCCTCCTCCTCCTCCTCCTCCTCCTCTGTATTTTCATTATACCCCTCTTCTCCTCCTCCCCCCCTCTTCTCCTCCTCCTTCTCCTCCTCCTCCTGTCTTCCTCCTCCTCTCTAATGAACCTCTCGCTGCTTCATGTTCCTCCCACTCATGGTGTTTTCTTCTCATTCTCCTCCAACTCGTCATCTGGTGGAGACCCCCACTCCCTCCCTCACCCCCCCATCTTCGTTATCCGGCTGTCCTCCCCCCTGCAGCCCCCCCCCCCCCTCCAACCCCTTTTTCTCAGTGAGAGCTTGAAGCTTTAAAGGGATAGTTCACCCAAAATTGAAATTTCCCTCATTATCTCCTCCCCCTCATGTGGACTAAGGGCTGGGAGAAGTTTCAGAGTCCTCCGTGGCTTCTCTGAGTTACAGGGGGTCTCGGCGTAGCAGTGCATGTCCATATAACGGTTGCAAATGGATACCAACTGTCTTCGTAACAAAAAGACACAGCAAAAAACATCCAAATACCTCCATGCTGCTCGTATGTAATGTCCCTCTTGTATTGAAGCCCCGACATGAGAAATTGTCCCGAAAGAAAATTGAATAAGTCTATATTTCAAGCTTGTTTTGTAGTGGAAGCTTCGAGATGTTTTTTGGTGTGTCTTTTTGTTACGAAGACAGTTGGTATCCATTTGCAACCGTTATATGGACATGCAGTGCTGCACGGAGCCCCGCTGTAACTCAGAGAAGCCACAGAGGACTCTGAAACTTCTCCCAGCCCTTAGTCCACATGAGGGGGAGGAGATAATGGGTTGGAAATTTCAATTTTGGGTGAACTATCTCTTTAATTCCTCCTCCTCCTTCTGCAGATCTGCTGTTCACAAGGCTTCATACACACACCAGTATAAACCAGTATGAGCACACACACACACACACTCTAGTATGAAGAGTGTTCAGATGTGAAACCAGTGGCGTCCACTCCCTCCTCAGTGAGATGAGAAGTCTGAGTCTCTCCTCTCGCCTCTCAGACCCTCTGAGCTATTGTTTCTAGTCAGACCATTACCCACAATCCCCTGCGGAGCGGTGGAGGACTCCAGGGTTTCACTGCGGCGCATTAAACTGAACAGAAGTCAGAGTCAGATCTCTTATTACTGAGAAAAAAAGAGGAGCAAGAAGAACCAAGAGCTGCAGTTTAAAATGGTTTTTACTCTCTGCACAGAGACAGAAACTGAGGCTTCTATTACAGTAAAGCTCCTTCAAAATAAAGGTAGATGTTTGTGTTAAAGCTCCATACAGTATAAAGGTAGATGTTTGTATTAAAGCTCCTTCAAAATAAAGGTAGATGTTTGTGTTAAAGCTCCATACAGTATAAAGGTAGATGTTTGTGTTAAAGCTCCATACAGTATAAAGGTAGATGTTTGTGTTAAAGCTCCATACAGTATAAAGGTAGATGTTTGTGTTAAAGCTCCATACAGTATAAAGGTAGATGTTTGTGTTAAAGCTTCATACAGTATAAAGGTAGATGTTTGTGTTAAAGCTCCATACAGTATAAAGGTAGATGTTTGTGTTAAAGCTCCATACAGTATAAAGGTAGATGTTTGTATTAAAGCTCCATACAGTATAAAGGTAGATGTTTGTATTAAAGCTCCATACAGTATAAAGGTAGATGTTTGTGTTAAAGCTCCATACAGTATAAAGGTAGATGTCCATGTGTAGTGTGATTATAAAGCAGCTCTAGGTTCTATATTAATACTGTGAAAGTATCAAAGCCTCAGTCCACAGAGAAATGCACACAGCCTGTATTCAGAAACTGAGCCTTAAAACCAGCCGTCAGGACTTCCGGTCACTTTGTGATGTCACAACTAAGCCCCGCCCCTTCACCACC
This sequence comes from Trachurus trachurus, assembly GCF_905171665.1. Taxonomy (NCBI): domain Eukaryota; kingdom Metazoa; phylum Chordata; class Actinopteri; order Carangiformes; family Carangidae; genus Trachurus; species Trachurus trachurus. The sequence continues at coordinate 33,274,616 of NC_139902.1, forward strand.
TGGACCCACCATCCAACAACTTTGTAGGATTTGGTTTCTCTGAGTTGTTTTATTCTGAAGTCTGATCTGTTTTTTATTGGATCGCTTTAGAAAACAGTCAGCCAATCAGAAGAGAGGCTCAGAGTTTACTCCTGTGTGCTGATTGGCTGACATCGACCTGTTGTTACTAGAGCTCCTGTTTTCCATCAGGTCGTTACAGATGAATATTGTTGATTAATATTTGATCATTGTTTGGTTTGATCAGTGAAGCTTCATGAACCTTGAAATAAATCAATTCAATTGATCAGGATGATTGATTCTGGACTCAGACCTGGGTTGTGTCCGAAATCCCTCCCTCATTCCCTCCTCTGAATTCAATATAGTGACTATATAGTGACTCACTGGTCAAATGAAAAAACACTTTCGGACACTACTCCGCCGCACAGTTAATGACGTATTACGTTGCGTAATTAAAACGTTCCGACTGCGATCGTAACGGCCGGTGTAGGTACCATGGATACAACCATGGTAGGTACCAACATAAAAAGAGGAGTAAAGCAATATATTAAGCTACTTGCATTTATTTGGCAGCTGCACCGGTCACTACTTCATTTATTTGGCAGCTGCACCGGTCACTACTGCATTTATTTGGTAGCTACACCGGTCACTACTTCATTTATTTGGTAGCTACACCGGTCACTACTTCATTTATTTGGTAGCTACACCGGTCACTACTGCATTTATTTGGCAGCTACACCGGTCACTACTTGCATTTATTTGGCAGCTACACCGGTCACTACTGCATTTATTTGGTAGCTACACCGGTCACTACTTGCATTTATTTGGCAGCTACACCGGTCACTACTTGCATTTATTTGGTAGCTACGCCGGTCACTACTGCATTTATTTGGTAGCTACACCGGTCACTACTTGCATTTATTTGGCAGCTACACCGGTCACTACTGCATTTATTTGGTAGCTACACCGGTCACTACTTCATTTATTTGGTAGCTACACCGGTCACTACTTGCATTTATTTGGTAGCTACACCGGTCACTACTTCATTTATTTGGTAGCTACACCGGTCACTACTGCATTTATTTGGTAGCTACACCGTTCACTACTGCATTTATTTGGTAGCTACACCGGTCACTACATGCATTTATTTGGTAGCTACACCGGTCACTACTGCATTTATTTGGTAGCTACACCGGTCACTACATGCATTTATTTGGTAGCTACACCGGTCGCTCTGGGCCGCTGTGGTAACGGCGTCGATCCGTGACCGCAATGCATGATGGGATATCTTGCTCCGGTAAGTGACCATCGGATGTTCACTACATTTCGCAGTGCATTGTGGGATAGATTCAGTCACTATATAGTGAACATTAATAATCACTAAACATTCGGACACCACTACAACAACTGATATAGTGAGTAGGGGGGGATTCTGGACTCAGACCTGGTCTCTCTGCCCCCCCCCCCCCCCCAGGACCTGGACTTGGACTCTAAGCTGGAGGAGCTGAGGCGAAGTGGGCGGAGCCTCCCCGAAGACCAGGTCATTGATTGGCTTATCCAGTTGCTGCTCGGTCTGCACTACATGCATGACAGGTGTGTGTGTTTATTAGATCCCCATTAGCTGCTGTAAAGGTGTGTGTGTGTGTGTGTGTGTGTGTGTGTGTGTGTGTGTGTGTGTGTGTGTGTGTGTGTGTGTGTGTGAAGGGAGGGTATGGTCACCATGGCAACTCCTCCCTCCTCCCCTCAAGTTCATGTGTTCTCCTCCTGCCTCCTTCCCTCAGGCTCTCAGAGGTCAGAGGTCGCCCCTCATTAGACCTAATGAACAGACGTTACAGACGTGTTCAGTTGGGATCGATCGGGTTATAAATAGGTGTAAAACTGATCAATGATCTGTTTCCTGCAGGAGAATCCTCCACAGAGACCTGAAGGCCAAGAACGTCTTCCTGAAACGAAACCTCCTGAAGATCGGTCAGTTCCCTCCATCAACACAACAACACGAAGCGTGAACAGAAATAGAAGCAGTGAATCGTGAGCCGTGTTCCAGTGGATCGGCTCCGGGCCAGGTTTTATCTGGAGCCTGGACTCAGCAGATTGTCACACACACACACACACACACACACACACACACACACACACACACACACACACACACACACACACACACACACACACACACACACACACACACACACACACACACACGCACTTAAACTCATCCTTTCTGTTTCTGTTAATGATCGATCGTCCTCCGTCTTTGACGTCCAGTCACCTACTGACCTCACCGGGCTTTACTTTACTTTATTGGTTTATTTGGGTGGGACAATGTGCCGGATTACAGCAGCAGTGCTGCATTTCCATCCCAAAAATATAAAAACAGTACAGTGACAGAAAAACATAGTATTATAAATGACATAACAATGCAGATAACAAGGACATAACAAAACAACTATAACAAGATAAAACATTGACATTTTTACAACACTTCCATGGGTAGTGGGACCTGTTGCTCACCCTGAGGTTTCTCTGATTTTTCCCTGTTAAAAAGGTTTTCCATGGAGTTTTTCCTCAGTGGATGTGAGGGTCTAAGGACAGAAGATGTTTTTATGATGCCATGTAAAGCCCTTTGAGACAAACTGTTTGTAAAAACGGGCTATACAAATAAAATTGCCTTGCCTTGCCTAAAGAGTTTCTGAGAGATAAAGTGCAAAGGTGCAAAAGTGCTGGGCCAAAGTGACAAGTACTAGAGTGCAGGAGTGCATCATGGGTACCAAGTTGTATTGCACGGTGCCCTAAAGTGCACATCAGATTAAAGTGCCAGATTGTATTGCACTATGCCCGTACACACAGTTGCACAAGCAGGAGCGTGTAGATATTGCAAAAGATGTGATACATAATAGTAATTATGTAAGTACTACTAGAACCAAAAAATACGTACACAGAAAAAACATTGTGTACAATTGACTGAAAAATAAAGACCCAAGTGGTGCCCCGACAGTTGTTCTATATAAGTTCAATTCAATTCAATTTATTTCACACACGTACAACAGCATCTGCAGAGCATCTTAGATACATATTACGTTTAGCTGCAGTGTGCGAAAACGGGTCACCCCAAGGAAGCCACTCAAGGCTCATAGTAGGGGGCCCTCAGACATACCATAACATACATTGAGTACATGCCAAAACAGACACACAAACAAACATCAAGCACAAGCAGACACTAGGACAGACATACAGCAACATTTACATCTTCCAAATGCAACTGTGTGTGTGAGTGGAAAGAAAAAAAGGAATAAAATAAAATAAAGATAAGCAGGTGGACATAACGGTTTGGGTGTGGGGTAGAATGGCGAGTAAAGGCAATATTCCTTCGACAAGTCAGGGCTACATCGATAATACAATACATTATAATTAATCAAACATACCTTAACAGTAATTGCTTTTTAAGGTTTTTTTTTTAAAATTGAGATAGAGCGTGACATTTTAAGAGTGTCATCAAGCCCATTCCAGATCTCTGGTCCTCTGCAAACAACACTGTGGCTGGTACATTTTAATTTCCTCCTTTTTCCTATAATTAGATGTTTATTTCTAGTGCTATAGGTGTGCAGAGGTCGAGAGATTGGAATGAGGTCACATAACTTCTTATTTAATTTATACACAACTTGGTACATTGTTACAGCATTTTGAAAATAGTTATAGTCGGAGAGCTTCAGGAGATTGAAGCGAAGGAAAAGTGGTCCTGTAGGAGAATTGTAGCTAGACCATGATAGAGCCCGTGTTTTTTTTTTTTTGTAAAATCTCAAGTTTTTTTGTGTAAGTGGGAAATGTATTGCACCATATGACATTACAGTAGTTTAAATGTGGTTCAAATAAGGTTTTATATAAGGTGAGGAGTGCAGAAAGTGGAATGAAGTGCCTCAACTTAAAGAATAGACCAACATATTTAGACAGTTTTTTTAGTAAGTCATCGATATGTTGTTTAAAATTGAGGCATTCGTCGATCACAATCCCTAAGAATCTTGTTGAGCTGACTCGAGTAATGTTCTTTCCATTTATGTTAGGATATATGTGGTTAGTGTTGAATTGTTTTTTATTTGGACGGAATATGATGTAATTTGTTTTGCTAATATTGAGAGAAAGTTTATTGCATTTGAACCAGGTGTCTACTTTGGTGAGTTCACTGTTTATGATTTGTTCGAGCTCAACAAGATTGTTATGGGATAAAAACATATTAGTGTCATCGGCAAACAAAACTTTGTGGAGTGCATGTGAAGAGTGAACTAGGTCATTTATGTACAAAATAAAAAGAAGTGGTCCCAAAATGGAGCCCTGGGGGACCCCGTGCTTAATGGGTTTGAGAGATGATTTGTAGTTGTGTATACATACATATTGTTGTCTTCCAAGTAAGTAACTGCTAAACCAGTTGAGTGGTTTAGCAGTTACTTACTTGGAAGAAGTTGGAACTTGGAAGTTACAGGCGGTTACATGTCTGGTTTGTTTGTAACCATGCTTTCAGTTTTCCCTTGGGCGTTCCTATTGGCTGCAGAGTGTGTGATGTCACGCTGAGCCCAGGTTTAAATGTTGCTGTGTTGTTGTTGCTAGGTGACTTCGGCGTGTCCTGTCTGCTGATGGGGTCATGTGACCTGGCCTCCACCTTCACCGGGACGCCGTTCTACATGAGTCCAGAGGTTCTGAACCAGCAGGGCTACGACTCCAAGTCCGACATGTGGTGAGTCCTCGTAAAGACACAACATCACTTCCTGTTTCCTCCTCCTCAGTTCATTGGTTCCTACCGAACACGGCAAAACACTGAATCCCTCAAACTGTGGTTTCTCCATGACCCCGCCCCCTTTAGGAGACTAGCGGACCATGACTCCGCCCCCTTTAGGAGACTAGCGGACCGTGACTCCGCCCCCTTTAGGAGACTAGCAGACTGTGACTCCGCCCCCTTTAGGAGACCAGTGGACCGTGACTCCGCCCCCTTTAGGAGACTAGCAGACTGTGACTCCGCCCCCTTTAGGAGACCAGCAGACCGTGACTCCGCCCCCTTTAGGAGACTAGCGGACCGTGACTCTGCCCCCTATAGGAGACCAGCGAACCGTGACTCCGCCTCCTTTAGGAGAACAGTGGACTGTGACTCCGCCCCCTTTAGGAGACCAGCAGACAGTGACTCCGCCCCCTTTAGGAGACCAGCAGACCGTGACTCCGCCCCCTTTAGGAGACCAGCAGACCGTGACTCCGCCCCCTTTAGGAGAGTCCCCAAAGTAAATACTGTTTTTTTTCTTATTTTTCCTTCTTCCCAGAAAAAAAATGTGTATTATGTAGGCTACTGTACACATATGTAGAAGAACAAACTTTGGCCAAAACAAACTATATATGTACAGTATATACTTATGTGTGTGCGTGTGTATGTGTGTGTTGACTTCTGACAGAGCTTCTCTAGAAACAGTAAATCTGAATCTGTTGGGACTATTTTCAGCAGTGGATGAATCTGCATCTGTGAGTGTGTGTGTGGAATTTAATGGTTCATAAAAACAGTGCAGAACAAACTCAGTGTGTTAACACTACTCCCCCAGCTTCACCACTGTTTACAACACACACACACACACACACACACACACACAGGCACGCGCTGGAATATTTCTGCAGAGCCGTTTTGATTGGTTCAGAGCTGGAGGCTGTACAGGTGCATCGTGGGACATGGAGGGAAGAACAGGAATTCATTTGGTTTAGTTCTAGCTGCAGGAGGAAAAATGAGACGAGAGGCAACAACTCGTCAGTGATCGATCAATCAATCAATCAATCAAATGATAAAGATAAAAGAACAAAAAACAAGTAATAAGCATAAATAATAAAAGATACAAAGGAAAATAATCAGATTTAAGATAAAAAAAACAGTTCAAACGCTGAAGAATGAATAAATAATACGAATATTCAACCAGCCGGTTCAATGCAATGAGTTCAATGCCCTCAGGCCTTCAGCAGGTGGAGGCGGTTTACTCCGGAGTGTCCCTGAAGGAAACAGACAGGACAATAAATCAAACACAGGGTCAGTGAACTCAGCTGAGACCTGATACAGGAGTGAAGCTCAGTCAGTGAACACAACACGGTCAATAACAAGACTCTGAGCTGTCAGCTGACGTGTCCCTGAAGCCATCAGGTGGGTTCAGGTGCTGCAAATAAAAAACAAACTAACTAAAAGAAACTTAGATGTCAAAGAGTCCAGTCCAGATTAACGAGTTCTTATTAGGATAAAATTATCCTGACTTTGATCTGTCTCATCTTAAATTTGCCTAAAGCAGTGGTTCTGAAACTTTTTTTACATCAAGGACCCTTAAATCGAAACAAATTCGACCACGGACGCCCATTGGACAACATTTTGAAACAAACACTAGGAATACTCCAATATTTGTTTTGAGACTGAATAATATTACTTTCTTAGTCAATGTACGCTCAAGGGCCAATGGCTTGGATTTTTTTCTTTCTTTTCGTTTCTTTTTCCTTTTTAAGTTTACAAAAATTCTAGGAAAAACTGGTGAAATTAAAAAGAAAAAAAGTCAGAAAATTTCCAAAAAAATTTTTTTTTTTAAATCTTGAAAAAAATGTGGTAAATGTTCTCAAAAAACTTGAACATTTCTAGAAAAAAATGGTAAGGTTTCTCAAGAAAAAGTTTTTTTAAAAATCTAGAAGAAAAGTAGTAAAATTTCTCAAATCTTTTTTTTTTTTTTAATTTCTAGAAAAAGTTTTTAAAAATTCTAGAAAAAAGTGGTAGCCTTCATTTTCTCAAAAAAGTGGTAACATTTCTCAAAAAAATAATTAAAAAAATTTCTAGAAAAAAGTGGTAAAAATTTCTGAAATAAAAAAATTGAAAAAAATCTAGAAAAAAGTGGTAAATTTTCTCAAAAAAAGAAAAAAGTTTAAATATTTCTAGAAAAAAAGTGTAAAAGATCCAAGGAAAAAAAGAGGTAACATTTCCAGTAAGAGTTGGGGACCCCCGTGAACCCACTGAAGGAGCCCTGAGGGTCCCGGACCAGACTTTGAGAACCAGTGGCCTAAAGGCGCCGTGCTCTTATTTTGAAAAGGGAAGGAAGCTGCAAACAGGGCTGATGATGATGTCACCGTGTGTGTGTCTACAGGTTTGAGCAGCTTGTGTGTGTGTGTGTGTGTGTGTGTGTGTGTGTGTGTGTGTGTGTGTGTGTGTGTGTGTGTGTGTGTGTGTTTGGTTAATTAACGACCTGCTCCACTTCCTGTCGTCTTAATTACCTCCGTCTGTTTGTTTGTTTGTTACCTGACGATCCGCCCGCCCACAGAACAACATCTGTTGCCGCGGCAACAGGCTCCGTTTCCCCGTCTCCGTGGCGACTAATTAACCAACACGTCTGTGATGCGTTCAGGAGCGCCGTTCAGCTCGTTAACTAATCACCCATCTAATTAGTCGCCCCGGCAACGCGGCGCCCCCTGCAGGCTCATCACCGTTACCTAGCGCTGCTGCTGCTGCTGCTGCTGCTGCTGCTGCTGTGAATTATGGGATAGAATGAGGTCACTGCTTCTTAACGAGGTCAGAGTTAACCCACTTCCTGTTGACTGATGATCGTTAGAACAACAACGTGTTTATGTGTTGAAACAAACAAGGTGAAGCACACACACACACACACACACACACACACACACACACACACACACACACACACACACACACACACACACACACACACACACACACACACACACATGAATTAATTAACCCCCCCTTTGTCTTTTATTTAGAGGATCATTAACTAAGATTATAATGAAAAAACAACAGCTTCATTAGAGGAAGAAAACTTCATCACCTGCTGTTAATTACCTCCTCCTCCTTCTCCTCTTCTTCCTCCTCTTCCTCCTCCTCTTCTTCTACTTCTCCTTCTTTGTTGTCCTTCCTCCTCCTCCTCTTTCTTCCACCTCCTCCTCCTTCCTCCTCCTCTTCCTATTCTTTCTTCCTCCTCTTCCTTTCCTTCCTCTCCTCTTCTCACCTCCTCTTCCTCCTCCTCCTCCTCCTCTCTAACCTGTTCTTCACTAATTAAACCATCTCACCTCCGGCTGCTCTGTGTGTGTTTGAAACAAACGTTAACGGTGGTTGAGTGCTGTGACCTTTGACCTCTCTGCTCTCTGTGTGATGACGAGTCCAGATGTGTCTATGGCTGTGTCCTAATACCCCCCCCCCCCCCCCCCCTCCCTCCTCGGAGCAAACTTCCTAACAAGCGTTATAAACTGACCACAGACTCTGGATAGCGAGGCTAATTTCTGTTAGCCCGTCTATGAGATTTTACATTATACGTTAGCATTAAGCTAGCGGACTGTATGCTTAGTTGTGAGTGGCTTTGTGTGTGTTTTTTTTTTTTTTTTTTTTTTTTTTTGTGAAATTATACAGTACAGTGGACAAAAACAAAATGTGACAAAGATAACAAGAAGAAATTGTGAAACAAACAACAATATTTGTGTTAGTATGTGTGGGTGTGGGTGTGAGTGTGTGTGTGTGCGCACATGTGATATCTATACAGGTTGGTAAATAATAATAGTAATACTTCAATTAGGTAAAAAGGAAATAAAATAGATAAGTAATTAATAATAGACATGAGGGAGTGGGGGGGGGGGATAAAAAAAAAACAGAAAAAAAACAAATAAATAAATAAATAAAAAAAGTGACGTAACAATAGTAATATTAATAACAACAACAATACTATATTAATGATACTGATGAAGAGTAATGAAGAGTAATGATGATAACAATATGGAGAGAGGATGGAGGAGGGAGGATCTAAAAAGCAAATCTTATATGAAATTTATTTATTTATTTACTGTACTTCTAGTTTCAGGGATGCCCCGGGGCCCTGCCAGGCCTTATCAGCCTGTGGGGGACCAGCCCCCAGCTTTGTGTGTGTTTTGAACTATGTGGGTTTGATTGAACAAATTTTGATGCTTAAATATATATATTACCGCTTAATATTGCTTTACTCCTCTTTTTATGTTGGTATCTACCATGGTTGTATCCATGGTAACTACACCGGCCGTTACGATCACGGTCGGAACGTTTTAATTACGCAACGTAATACGTCATTAACTGTGCGGCGGAGCAGTGTCTGAAAGGGTTTTTTCATTTGACCAGTGAGTCACTGTATAGTCACTATATTGAATTCACAACCCAGGTGTGTGAGTCCAGATGTGTCCAGATGTGTGTGTCTAACCAGCTGTTGTGCCCCCCCCCCCAGGGCTCTGGGCTGCCTCCTCTACCAGATGTGCTGTCTGTCTCAGGCCTTCTGGGGGCGGAGCTTCCTGTCCGTGGTGCTGAAGGTGGTGGAGGGGCCCACGCCCTCGCTGCCCCCCCCCTACTCCCCCCGCCTCAACGCCACCATGCACAGGTCAGACACACTCAGCTGCTTCCTTTTGTTTTTCGTTTGTTTCGGTCAATACATGTCATTAAAAGAAAAGTAACAAACCAGAGAGAAAAAAAACATCGATCAGAGTAAACAATATAATCTCCTTGTTGTTTACAACTACTTCCTGGTAGAAAACCAGCATGAGAACAATAGTGACGGACGAGAGTTTCACTATATTTATCTCATTTTTCATGTCACTATATCACCGTTTAGACTAATCTGATGTTTGTAAAGTTTATAAAACCAATGATTGGACAAACATTACTATTTCTGTGTGCACATTTTTGTAATTAGTCATGGTTATCATAGATTAGCCGGGCTAACGGTTAGCTACCTGTTTAACTTTAATAACTCAGTGACTCAATAAACGCTCCATGAAAAAATATTTTCTCCAGCGGATATCTGAGTTCCAACATGACTGAGCTAACTGGAGTAGTTTCATGTCGTGTCCCACAACGGGAGGGTTTTAACAGCTGACGTCCTGCTGTTAGCTTAGCTGCTGCTGTTAGCTTAGCTACTGTTAGCTTAGCTACTGATGTTAGCTTAGCTACTGCTGTTAGCTTAGCTGCTGCTGTTAGCTTAGCTACCGCCGTTAGCTTAGCTACTGCTGTTAGCTTAGCTACCGTTAGCTGTCCCCGTCAGCTGCAGCCACTGATGCTTTCTAGACACTGTGATTCCCCCAAACTGAATAAATACAACACATAGCAACACAAAACACACACACAGAAATAGTAATGTTTCTTCAATCATTTCAGATTTGTCTAAACGGTGATAGGGCGTGAAAAATATGATATATAGCTAAACTCTCGTTCGTTACTATTGATCTCATTCAAATTACAGCTGGTTTTCTACCAGGAAGTAGAATGTAAACAACAAGGAGATTATAATTGATAATAGACATAGAACTCAAGTTCATTTAAACATTTTAAAATGTACAATTTGTTAGGTGTGTGTGTGTGTGTGTGTGTGTGTGTGTGTGTGTGTGTGTGTGTGTGTGTGTGTGTGTGTGTGTGTGTGTGTGTGTGCGTCCCTCAGGCTGCTGCAGAAACAACCGGCGTGCAGAGCGTCGGCCGGCGAGCTGCTGAAGACACACTTCCTAGAGGAACACATGCAGGTCACACACACACACACACACACACACACACACACACACACACACACACACACACACACACACACACACACACACACACACACACACACACACACACACACACACTCAATGTGCTTTACATAAAGACAAAACATTAAAAAAGAAGCATAAGACAGAAGAAGAAAAAGGAGATAGAAAAAGAAGAAAAAGAAGGAGGAGAAGCAGAGATGTTAAATAAATAATAACATCTAAAACAAAAGAGAAGCTACAATAAAACCCAGTGTGTGGCCATGTTGCCTCAGGACTCACAGGAGGAAGTACCAACACCCCGCCACAATAAAAGACATAACATAAAAAAAGTTAATTTCACTCATAAATATAATAAATATTTTTGCGAAGTGAAATTGCACAGATCATTTAATATTTTATTTTATTATTTATTTTGTAAGCATCAAGCAGAAACACACACACACACACACACACACACACACACACACACACACACACACACACACACACACACACATACACGCACACACAGGATATTATTGTCACCTGGAGAGAGAAACACATTATGGGGTTTTTATGGAGCCGGTTGCCATGGTTACAGCTGAGATATCATTATGCTGATGTGTTTTTTCTATACGGCGCCACGGCAACATGGGATGTCGCCGAGGGAGACGGGCGGGGGGGGCTGGGGATTTTCAAAATAAAAGACTGGTGGTTTGTTTTGAGAGGTGTGATGTCATCAGGTCAAAGGTCAAACTCTCCTCTTTCTCTTCTTCCTCTCTCCTCCTCCTCCTCCTTCCTCCTCCTCCTCTCTCCTCCTCCTCCTCCTCTTCCTCCTCTTCCTCTTCCTCCTCCTCTTCCTCCTCCTCCTCTCTCCTCCTTCCTCCTCCTCCTCTCTCCTCCTCCTCCTCCTCTTCCTCTTCCTCCTCCTCTTCCTCCTCCTCCTCTCTCCTCCTTCCTCCTCCTCCTCTCTCCTCCTCCTCCTCCTCTTCCTCTTCCTCCTCCTCTTCCTCCTCCTCCTCTCTCCTCCTCCTCCTCCTCCTCCTCCTCTTCCTCTTCCTCCTCTTCCTCCTCCTCCTCCTCCTCTCTCCTCCTCCTCCTCCTCCTCCTCCTCTCTCCTCCTCCTCTTCCTCTTCTCTCTTCCTCCTCCTCTTCCTCCTCTTCCTCCTCCTTGTCTTCTTCCTCCTCCTCCTCCTCCTCCTCCTCTCTCCTCCTCCTCCTACAGAAGATGAAGAGCCAGTTGGAGTTTGTGTCGTCAGGAGGAGAGAGAGACGCTGAGGTCATCGCCAAGAGACTGTGAGACTCCGCCCACTTTCACTCCTCCTCCTCTTCTCCTTCCTCTTCCTCTCCTTTCTCTTCTTCTTCTCCCTCCTCCTCCTCTTCTTCCTTCTCTTTCTGTTCCTCTTTCTCCTCCTCCTTTTCTCATCCTCCTCTTAGGCTACTCTTCTTCCTCCTACTCCTTTTCTTCCTCCTTTTCTCTTCCTCCTCCTTCTCTTATGGTTCTTCTTTACTCTTCTTCCACCTCCTTTTCTCTTCATCCTTTTCTTTTCTTCCTCCTCCTCCTCTTCCTCCCCCTTCTTCTTCCTCCTCCTCCTTTTCTCTTCCTCCTCCTCTTCTTTCTTCTCTTCCTGTTCCTCATTCTCCACTTCTTCACTCTTCCTCCTCGTCTTCAATGTCTTCCTCCTCTTTCTCCTTCTCTTCCTCCTTTTCTTTTCTTCCTCCTCCTCTTCCTCCTTATCTTCCTCCTTTTCTTTTCTTCCTCCTCCTCCTCCTCCTTCGTTTCCTCCTTTTATTTTCTTCCTCTTCCTCCTCCTCCTCCTCTTCCTCCTCTTCCTCTCTCTACAGCAGCTGCTATAATTAGAGCCGCTCTGTTGTCTCTCTCTCTCTCTGTGTGTTGAGTGGTCACACCCTTCACTGTCAGATGATCCATCCTCACTACTACTGCACACACACACACACACACACACACACACACACACACACACACACACACACACACACACACACACACACACACTGTTAACGACGTCACCCAGGAGTCAGAATTGAGGAAAAAGAAGAAGTGAAGAGTTCGAACCCTCTCATTGATTGTTGACAGGTGTGTGTGTGTGTGTGTGTGTGTGTGTGTGTGTGTGTGTGTGTGTGTGTGTGTGTGTGTGTGTGTGTGTGTGTGTGTGTGTGTGTGTGCAGGCAGACCAAGGTTCACCTCCAGACTCTGAGGGAGCGGTCCGAGGTGGAGAAGATGTCGTCCAGAGAGAGGATGAGGCTCCGCAAGCGGCCGGCGGCTGACGAGACCAACCGGAGGCTCAGGTCACACAACACAGACACACACACACACACACACACACACACCTACACACACACACACACACACACACACACACACACACACACGATTTGGATTCGGATTCAGATTCAGGCTTTTAAAAAAAAAACTTTGGATTCGTATCTGGAAAGAAACCGGAAGTGGGTGCTCTGACTTCAGCCGAGCTAGTGCTACGCCGAGCTAGCCGGCTAACTTCCGCTTTAGCTCTGGGCTAACTAGAATGAGAATAAAATAATTTAATCGTGCGGCTCTTCTAGACTTTCCAAACGTAATCGGACTGAATGGATCAAATTTTTGCTGTTCGAAATTTCTCCTCGTTATTCGGGAGCTTTTTCTAAAGAAAAAGAAACGTTTGGATCAGCAACAGCAACATAACCAGGTGGTTCTGGTTCACACTCCAACACCGTAGGTGGCGCTAATGCACCTTAACATGTCTAGTCCACGTTAGGGTTGCTAAGAAACAGCAACTCCCAGCATGCATTGCATCCTACAGTAGACAGGAAGTGCTCAGCGATACTTCCAGGGTCACCGTTAAACAACTTAGCCTTATTCTCATAGACAATAATGGGAAAAGAAGCTAGCGGCTATAAAACGGTGGATCATTTCTTTTCTTTTCTTTTATTTTCTTTTCTTTTCTTTCACAACCCCCGCAACATTCTTGTTGGGGGTGTAGTTACAGCCAGTTCGCTATTCGGATTCAGGCTTTTATAAAAAACTTCGTATTCGTATTTATATTCGGGAAGAAACCAGAAGTGGGCGCACTGACTTCAGCCGAGCTAGTGCTACACCGAGCTAGCCGGCTAACTTCTGCTTTAGCTCTGGGCTAACTAGAACGGGAATAAAAAAATTGAATTGTGTGGCTCTTCTAGACTTTCCAAACGTAATCAGACTGAATGGATCAAATTCTGGTAGAGAAACGAGTCGTTTTGCGCGGGTTGTGACACTCTAAAAAAATTATCCACCGTTTTATAGCCGCTAGCTTCTTTTCCCATTATTGTCTATGAGGAAAATGCTAAGTTGTTGAACGGTGACCCTGGAAGTATCGCTGAGCACTTCCTGTCTACTGTGATGTATTTGGAAGTACACGAATAATGCTTTGATCCCGAATAGTTTTGCTGTCAGAAGTTTATCCTCATTATTCAGGAGCTTTTTTTCTAAAGAAGGTGATTCTGGTTCACACTCCAACACAGTAGGTGGCGCTAATGCACCTTCGCTAACGTTGGCGCGACGGGAGTCACCCTGTTTCCTTTGTGTCTCGTTCACATTAAGGTTGCTAAGAAACAGCAACTCCCTGCATGCATTGCATCCTACAGTAGACAGGAAGTGCTCACCAATACTTCCAGGGTCACCGTTCAACAACTTCAACATTTTCCTCATAGACAATAATGGGAAAAGAAGCTAGCGGCTATAAAACGTGTCACAACCCCCATGAAACGACTTGTTTCTCTACCAGAATCTGATCCATTCAGTCCGATTACGTTTGGAAAGTCTAGAAGAGCCGCACGATTAAATTATTTTATTCCCGTTCTAGTTATAGCCCAGAGCTAAAGCGGAAGTTAGCCGGCTAGCTTGGCGTAGCACTAGCTCGGCCTAGTCAGTGCACCCACTTCCGGTTTCTTCCCGAATACGAATCTGAATCCAAAGTTTTTTTTAAATTCCTGAATCCAAAACTGAATACAAATAGTGCACCATGGATGTACAACCCTAACACACACACACACACACACACACTGACACACTCTGGTTGTCTGTACAGGAAGTGGGCGGAGCTGAAGTACGAGGAGCTGCAGAGTCGGAGGAGCAGAGTCCCGAAGGTGAGGATGATGATGATGAAGATGAAGCTGCTCTCACCTGTCTGTCTATCACACACCTGGACTCAACCTGCTCTCTGCTTCCAACCAATAGGAGGCCGGAGAGGGCGGAGCCACCTGTCAGAGTCAGGAGCCAATCAGCAGCCACCGTGAGCACCAGTCAGCAGGAGGGTCGCAGCCAATCAGGAGGCAGGAGGAGCCGGAGCTGGGCGGTGAGTCGGGATCGTCCTCCTCTTTACACTGCAAAAACTCTAAATCTCACCAAGAATATTTGTCTTATTTCTAGTCAAAACAAATCTCATTCTACTTAAAATAAGACTCATCACATTAAAAAGCAGCTTGTTTTTAGACACTTTTTAACTTCTTTCAAGCAGATTTTCACTTCTGATAGTGTCTGGTAGTTTTTCTTTCTTATTACAAGCACCAAAAACTTGTTTTCACTGGCAGATTTTTCTACTTATTTTAACAAAAAAATTGTTTGAAATAAGTGAAAATATCTAAAAAAATAAGTTAATTTTTAGGTGATGAGTCTTATTCTAAGTGGAAAGAGATTAGTTTTGACTAGAAATGAGACATTTTGACAAGAAATAAGACAAATATTCTTGGAAAGATTTTGAGTTTTTGCAGTGTATTCAGTTTTATCTGTTTGCTGAGACAAGCAACACGGCTCATCATGTCATTATTGATTATCTTCTGATTGGCTGACTGTTTTCTGACTGATCCAATAACAACAGAGCAGATTTCAACATGAATGCTCGTGAGACGCGTCGAGTCCAGGCTTCAACACCCGCGGGTCCGGTTGGATTTTAATCTTCAGGCTATAGTGTTGATTTGGGCGTCTTTAGTCTTTGTTTCAAACTGTCATTTTAGTTTTTATTAGTTTCAGTCATGTTCATACTCTTTTTTTGTCTAGTAAAGTTTCAGTCGACTAAAGTCTGAGCATTTTGGTTTTATCTTAGTCAGAATAATCCATGACTATTTTCCTCTAGTTTTAATCGATGAGTTTTAGTCAATGATTTTAATTTCTTTCTAGTAACGTAATTCTATTTAACCCAGTCAGTATACTATAATTACCTATTAGAGTATAGACAAATTTCACAATTCAAACATGGTTATCTTATTATTATATTATTATATTATTGTTAGCTTCAAGAAAACATCCATTCCAGACTGGAAGATGCTGCTCAACATATTTATTTTCAGTCCCCTCACACTAGATTTAGCAGATATTTTGGAGAAACCCACTTTACACTCTGTCTCTCTCTCTAACGCGACTAAACATCACAACGTTATTTCGTCTTGACATTTTAGCAGAGTTTTTATTTTGTAAACCACATTTTGTCTCGTTTTTATTCGTCAACGATATTGCATTATATATTTCATTATAGTTATCGTCACATGACCATTTACGTTGCATCTTGTAACATTTTCGTCATGTAATAAAGGTCCGTTGATGACAATATTTCGTCATAAATTTCGTTGACGAAAGCAGCACTAGTTCAGGCCCGTTGAGAATTCAGAATCCAAACATCCGGCGACTGATCCCAGATCTGTGGTCGTTCGTAGTTTTGACTCTTTCATTCAAACTTTTTCAAGTGAAGAAACGTCTCTACACATTTTTCGTCAACACGGAGCAGAAAGAACGAAACCTGACGACATTTAGTTTCACAGTTTTCATTTCTTTCAGTTTAAGAAAAGGTTCATTCCACGTGTTTATTCTGTTTGAGCTGTTTATACAGAGCTTTTTCATTCACTTTGAACTGATTCTTATCTGAATATTTGGCTCCATGTGAACCCATGGTTGACTGCTTAGTTGTGACATCATCACTCAGGTTAAAAGCAGGTGTTATCACCATGGTAACCCGTGTGCAGGTGAGATCCCCGAGGACCCTCAGGCTGCAGAGGTTTACTACGACCAGGACGCGTTTGACTCGTGTTCAGAGGACGAGGACACGGAGACACTTTACCTGTCGGAGCCTCAGGTGAGTCTCTGTGTCTGTCTCTGTAGGTCGTTGCCTAGGTAACAACCTCGTCCACTCATACACACATTTACAACACAATAATAAATACACAATAAAATCAATGAGGTAAAAAAACAGAAACTTTGTTTTGTACATTTGAGTCTGTTCAAGACTCAAACTGAAAGAAAAAGTTCAACTGTGAATTTAAAACTTTAAATCTGTCAATCATCAACAAACTGTCTCAGCTCTGACGCACGCACACACACACACATAGACACACACATAGACACACACAGTTGTTTACATTCAGCTCATCTTCATTATCATCGTGTGATAGAAAAGGCTAAATATGAAAATGTTTAGTTTCCTAATTAGGGCAGCTCAACATAAGGTGTGTGTGTGGTTGTGTGTGTCTGTGTGTGTGTAGGTGTGTGTGGTTGTGTGTCTGTGTGTGAATGTGTGTGGTTGTGTGTGTGTGCGTGTGTGTGTCAGGATTAGTGGGGATTTAGTAGGTGGAGCTTTGATTCCTGTGTTTTAATGTGACGAAGCTTCGTTTGTTTTTGGGCTCAAATTATCATAATATGATTCTCACACTGAGCGGAGCCCAGTGAAACCGCTAATTAGAGATAACACACACACACACACACACACACACACACACACACACACACACACACACACACACACACACACACAAGGACAGGGCGTCCTGACTGTTGTTAACTAAGATGCACATTATCAGCAGCTTATTAACTGTGAGAGGAAATCATTTGAAAAGTGCATTTGTGCGTTTTCTCTCCCTGTTAATAATAATTTAGTTTATTCAGTGTTTTTACAAACAGACTTGGAAAGATGCAACAAACACACACTAGGAAACAAGGAAACATGGAGGAAACATGGAGGAAACTTGTAGGGAACAGGAAGGGCACATGGAGGGAACATGGAGGGAATTTGGAGGGAACGTGGAGCAGTTTGAAGGGAACTGTGAACTGTGCAGGGAGGGAGTGAACAACGGTTCCTCACTTCGCCCAGTTCACCAGATGTTGACAACCGATATTACCCATCAGTCATTGCTCTCCGTTTATGTGCGTTACGTAAATTGGCAGGGCTAACGGTTAGCTACCTGTTTAACTTTAATAACTCAGTGACTCAATAAACGCTCCATGAAAAAATATTTTCTCCAGCGGATATCTGAGTTCCAACATGACTGAGCTAACTGGAGTAGTTTCATGTCGTGTCCCATAACGGGAGGGTTTTAACAGCTGACGTCCTGCTGTTAGCTTAGCTACCGCCGTTAGCTTAACGACAGCCGTTAGCTTTCCTGTCAGCTGACCCATTGATGCTTTCTACACACCCTGATGCCCCGAAACTGAATAAATACCACGCATTGCAACACAAAACTGCTTTGCTTGTGCACACAGAAATAGTAATGTTTCTTCAATCATTTCAGTTCTGTCTAAACGGTGATAGTGGCGTGAAACATTTTGAAACTTAAAAACTTTATTTTTAAACTCGACCGGAAACAGCTGTGACGTTGCAGGGTGTTCTGATTGGTGTTATATCGGTTAAGTGAAGTTTCCTACGGCAGATTCCCTGTGCAGGGAGCAGGGAGTAGGGAGTAGGGAGTAGGGAGTAGGGAGTAGGGAGTAGGGAGTAGGGAGTAGGGAGCAGGGAGCAGGGAGTAGGGAGTAGGGAGTAGGGAGTAGGGAGCAGGGAGTAGGGAGCAGGGAGTAGGGAGCAGGGAGTAGGGAGCAGGGAGTAGGGAGTAGGGAGCAGGGAGTAGGGAGTAGGGAGTAGGGGGCGCTGTCCAAGTAAACTGTGGATCGGAACGCAGCCATGGAGATGTTACGACCGAAAGGGGTTCGGCTTTGTTAATCTTTCTCTCTGAAGAGGAGGAGGAGTGAGAATAAGGAAGAGGAGGAAGAGGAGGAGGAGGAGGAGGAGTGACTGTAGAACAAAGAGCAGCACTTTCTCTCTCTGACTTCAGCTCCTCTCAGCTCTTATTGATCAGCTGATCGATCAGCTGATTGATCATCAGTCCGGACTTTTTAAACTTTGCGTCATCAGGTTTTCCCTCCATCGCTGTGACATCACGAGGCATCAGGCTGCTGTTGCCTAGCAGCCTGGAGATCCAACCAGACGACAGGGAACAGAGTAGAATAGAGTTAAAGACGCAGATTGTTCCAGAGCTTTAACTCCACTCATGGACTTCATCGTCTCAGCCGATCGTATCGACAGAAAGAGACGAGAAGGAGAAGAAACAGAAGGAAACTGGGGATGGAGAGAGAGACTCAGAAACACATTGACACACACACACACACACACATTGACACACACTCCTCCTTCACCTCCTCCTGACCATCTGTCCTCAGACGTCCACAGCTGATGGGATCAGAACAGGAAGTCTCACAAACAGCTGATTCATGAAACACCAGAGTCACACACACGGAGCAGCAGCCAGGAAATATTGATATCATTTATATATAGACGTCATCTGAAATCACAAACACACACAAACACACTCATCTGTAACTGTGATGTCGCTCAGCAGCCACCAATCAAACTAGATCATATCATATAATATAGGCTACTATAATATAATATGATATAATATAATATAGTATGATATGATATATTATAATATAATATACCCCACTTCACCCAGTTGTATTTATAAAGATTTCTTTTCTGCATAATTTATTCTTGTGAATTTGTACCTTGTTCATTCATACAAGCCGTACTTTTACTTGTTCTTTCATGACCACCCAGTTTCTATTTAAATCATATTTTGTACATAACATTACATATATTAGTTTTTTATATATTTATATTTTTGCACATAGTAAATTCTTTATATTTTATTCCTTACTTCTTTATGCATCCTGTACTATTTGCTACTGTTCCAAGTGAATTTCCCACACGTGGGATCAATAAAAGTCTTATAATATAATATAATATAGTATAATATAATATGATATGATGTGATATGATATAATACTTTTACCTCGCTCACCCAGTTTCTATTTAGATAATATTTTGTACATTACATTACATATTACATATTTGTTATTTTTATATATTTATATAGTAAATTCTTTGTATTTTATTCCTTCCTTCTTTATGCATCTTACTCTTTGCTACTGTTCCAAGTGATTTTCCCACATGTGGGATCAATAAAAGTCTTATAATATAATATAATATAATATGATATAGTATAATATACTTCACATTCACATTCATTTATAAAGATTTATTTTCTTATTCTTGTGTATTTTTACCTTTTTCATTCATACAAGCCGTACTTTTACTTGTTCTTTCATGACCACTCAGTTTCTATTTAGATAATATTTTGTACATTACATTACATACTGTATTTGTTTTTTTTATATATTTATATGTTTGCACCAAGGGGGCAGTTGTGGGTCTGAGAAGTGAAGTCACTTCCGCGTTCAACAAACTGCAATCCCCTCTTCTTCCTCTGGGGGCTGGTGTCAGAAAGCAGCATTCTCCATAGACCCCCATGTTAAAATCACCCACTTTACATCCTCAGTAAACATGTTAAAAGCCTGGTGTCAGAACGTTTTTTTGTCTCAACCGATAGTTTCTACCCCTGCATAGTTTCTACCCCCGCACACAATGAGGGTGAATTTTTTTTTAACTCTACTGTTTTACTGTTATTAGGTTAAAACTCTGGCCAATTAGGGCGCAGAAACGTTGAGTGACAGGTCCGAGCAGCTCCGTGGACAGCTGCTTCGAGGCCAGTGGGCGGGTTCTCGGCCGGCCAATCCAACATGGCGCTGTTCAGGCCGCCATGTTGGAGTCACAAAAATGACTCCCCAAAACCAATGGGTGACGTCACGGTGCTACGGCCATTCTTTTTACAGTCTATGGTTTGCACATAGTAAATTCTTTATATTTTATTCCTTAATTCTTTATGCTTCCTGTACTCTTTGCTACTGTTCCAAGTGAATTTCCCACACGTGGGACCAATAAAAGTCTTATGTCTATCTATTCATCATAATATAATATAATATAATATAATATAATATAATATAACAGTTTGTCAGTGTACGTTACTGGTGAGCGTCTTTAGAGAGAGACTGATGGTCGTTGTGAACGCAGCCTGAGGCGGTAAACTGTGTGTGTGTGTGTGTGTGTGTGTGTGTGTGTGTGTGTGTGTGTGTGTGTGTGTGTGTGTGTGTGTGAAGGCTGTAAGAGTGTGTGAGGGATGAAGAGCAGACTTCATCAGTCTCAGTTATTACGGTGGATGAGGACGAGCAGGCGGCTGCTGCTGATTCCCTCTCACAATGAAAACTAATAGCTACTTCCTGTTGGTGGAGCGGAGCAGAGTGATGTAGAGAGTCGGTCGAGTCGGTCGAGTCGAGTCTCAGCGGGAGCAGCTCCATCTCCCTGTCTGTAATCAGGTGAGGAGCAGCACCTCCTCCTCCTCCTCCTCCCCCTCCCCCTCAGGACTCCATCAACTCCTCCGCTGAGAGTCTGAGAGTCTGAGGCCGACGAGGCGTTCGCTGCCTCACACACATGTGGGAAAACGACGGGAGTTTGATTGAAAGCAATGAATCAGTTTCTCTCAGTCGCTCACATTACGATGGAAATATATGGTTCCTCTCATGTCTGCAGCCGCAACTGTCGCTTTATATGACGCAGGAGAAATGACACCAATAAATGAAAATCTGTGCATCTGCTGAGAGTGAATAAACAACTGTTAAAGCTCCATACAGTATAAAGGTAGATGTTTGTGTTAAAGCTCCATACAGTATAAAGGTAGATGTTTGTGTTAAAGCTCCTTCAAAATAAAGGTAGCTGATTGTATTAAAGCTCCATACAGTATAAAGGTAGATGTTTGTATTAAAGCTCCATACAGTATAAAGGTAGATGTTTGTGTTAAAGCTCCATACAGTATAAAGGTAGATGTTTGTATTAAAGCTCCATACAGTATAAAGGTAGATGTTTGTGTTAAAGCTCCATACAGTATAAAGGTAGATGTTTGTGTTAAAGCTCCATACAGTATAAAGGTAGATGTTTGTGTTAAAGCTCCATACAGTATAAAGGTAGATGTTTGTGTTAAAGCTCCATACAGTATAAAGGTAGATGTTTGTGTTAAAGCTCCTTCAAAATAAAGGTAGATGTTTGTATTAAAGCTCCATACAGTATAAAGGTAGATGTTTGTGTTAAAGCTCCATACAGTATAAAGGTAGATGTTTGTGTTAAAGCTCCTTCAAAATAAAGGTAGATGTTTGTGTTAAAGCTCCATACAGTATAAAGGTAGATGTTTGTATTAAAGCTCCATACAGTATAAAGGTAGATGTTTGTATTAAAGCTCCATACAGTATAAAGGTAGATGTTTGTTAAAGCTCCATACAGTATAAAGGTAGATGTCCATGTGTAGTGTGATTATAAAGCAGCTCTAGGTTCTATATTAATACTGTGAAAGTATCAAAGCCTCAGTCCACAGAGAAATGCACACAGCCTGTATTCAGAAACTGGGCCTTAAAACCAGCCGTCAGGACTTCCTGTCACTCTGTGATGTCACAACTAAGCCCCGCCCCCCCTTTTTTTTAACCTTTATTTTACCAGGCAAATTGCTTGAGATACAAAAATCTCTTTTACGAGCATGGCCTGGCCAAGAAAGCAGCAACAAGATAATATACACACAAAGAAGTGAGGACGAATATGAGAGAGAGAGAGAGAGAAAAGAGAGAGAGAGAGAGAGAGAGAGAGAGAGAGGGAGAGAGAAAGAGAAAGAGAAAGAAAAGATGAACGACGTCCAGAGTTCTACAGTCCGGCAGGGATATGGGGGGAAGAGAAGGAGGACGGGAGGGCTGTGTGGTACGAGGGGAGGCTGTACCAGGGGATCCTGAAGGAAGAGAGATTATGTTAAATCAACCAGGGCAGAACAGAACAATGCACAACAATACACACTAAAAGAACGGTAATCCAGTGATGCTAAAATACTAAACAGTAAAACATTTACACACTCCATGATTTGCCATTAAAAAACAGTTAAGTCTGGTTTTAAAATCGGAAAGGCTGATGAATGCCTGTAGTTTTAGTGTTTTTTGGAGATTGTTCCAGCCAGAGGGAGCAGAGTACATGAATGCCCTCTTCCCAAACTCAGTACGAGTTCTGGGGACAGAGGCAGATAGAAAGTCCAGAGAGCGCAGTCTGTATGATGAGTTTGATGTGAGAGTGAGGTAGGTGCAGAGGTATGAGGGAAGTAGTCCAATAATTGCTTTATAGATGAAGATGTACCAGTGCAGAAGCCTACGTGCAGACAAAGACAGCCAGCCTACTTTAGCATACAGAGTACAATGATGAGTGAGTGACTTACAGCCGGTAATGTATCTTAAAGCACAATGATAAATGGCATCCAGCATATGCAAAGAAGTAGAGCAGGCATTCATGTACAGTACGTCACCATAATCCAACAAAGGAATAAAAGTAGCTGCAACAAGCCTTTTTTTAGAAACAAAAGAAAAACAAGATTTATTTCTGAAATAAAAGACCAATCTCACTTTTAGCTTCTTTACCAGGTTTTCAATATGAGGTTTAAAAGACAGATTGTCATCAAGGATGATGCCTAGGTATTTAAAAGTAGAAACAGTCTCAATAAGGATACCTTGACGATAATTAGTTTTGTCTCTAGATTTAGTAAAAATCATCATTTTAGTTTTATCTGCATTAAGCACCAATTTCAAGAACCGGAGTTGGGCTTCTATTTCCTTAAAAGCAGCTTGCAAGTAATCTACAGCCATCAACACAGTGCTTCCAAAACAATAAATCACAGTATCATCGGCATAAAAATGGAAATTTGCATTGTCAACATTTTTCCCCAAATCATTTATATAGATTGTCAAAAGCAGGGGACCGAGCACAGAGCCTTGTGGCACCCCCTTATGGACAGCCAGGTTATCAGAGGAGTAGCCATCAACTTTAACACATTGAGCCCTGTCTGATAGATAGTTAGAAAACCAACTAACAGCAGAATCAGAGAGTCCTTTTTAGCTAATCTATGCAGCAAAACATTATGGTCCACAGTATCAAAGGCCTTAGAGAAATCAATAAAAAGGGAAGCACAATGTTGTTTGCTATCCAGGGCCATGAAAATATCATTAACTACTTTCGTAGCAGCAGTGACTGTACTATGTGATTTTCTAAAACCAGATTGATAGCATGATACAATTTCATTACTACACAAAAAATCCTTCAACTGATCACTTACCAGGTTTTCTAAAATCTTGGCTAAGGGTGACAAATTTGAGATAGGCCTGTAATTATTAAGGCTCGAGGGTACCTTACCACCTGGGGTACCTTACCACCTTACCACCTGGACAACACCATCCAACAACAAGAACTTTGCAGCATTTGGTTTCTCTGAGTTGTTTTATTCTGAAATCTGCTCTGTTTTGTATTGGATCACTTTAGAAAACAGTCAGCCAATCAGAAGAGAGGCTCAGATCTTCCTCCTCTCTTATGATTGGCTCAGGTTCAGGTTACTTTATTGATACCCAAGGGTAAACTAGTTTTGCAGTCGAGAGTTAAACAAGCAACAGAAAACGACATTTAAAAAGAAAACGAGACAGCTTGGGCTCGACAGAAAGTGCTGCAGTTCATGAAATAAATATAAACAGTAAAAAAAAACATGAAACTAAAAACACATAATTAAAATAGTTTAAAAAAATAAGAATTAAAAACACCAAGAGCAAAATTTCCAGCAAGTTAAGAGTAAATATGTAAATAAATAAAAGCAATGAGATAAAAAAGGGATCCATCGTGCTCCGAAAAGTGACTTGTGCAGCTTTTGTGCAAACTGCAGCTTGTTTACCAGTGTTACTGCAGCTGGAACAAAGCTGTTTTTATAACGTTGTGTTCTGCAGTTTGGGACTGACAACCTCCGTCCAGAGGGAAGAAACTGGAATTCACTGTGCAAAGGGTGAAAACTATCATTTAAAATGGCCGTGGCTATCCGCTGTAACTGTCTGGTGTACAGGGAAGAAGGGTTCAGCTGTGGCTCACCTATCAGCTTACTTCACCATTTCACTATTTGATTCAATGCGTTCTTGTTTTTAGTAGAAAGCAGGGACGGCCGCTGGCATAAACACTCTATGCGGTTGTTTAGGGCCACAGCCGTTAGGTGGGGGGCCACATGATCAGAAAGGTACCGGGGTTCATCAAGTCATTTAAACATCCTGAGGTCTGCACGTGCAGCTATGAGCTTTATATGTAATGTGAAGTCAATATTCAGCTTCTTTTATCTCACATTTGAGACATTTGGTGAAAATAGAACGGCAGAATGACAACATTTGTGCTCAAAAAACAATCTTACAAAATTTCATTTTAGACTTGTTTCCTACACTTACTGTATTTATCCTATTTCAAGCACCAAAACAGTTCATTCTCATGACTGAAGGAGTTTTTCACGAGGGATTTGAATTTTCTTCAAAAAGCAGACCTCAAATTTCCAGCATTTGGCCTAAGACAGAGTGTGAAGATGAATTTCCCTATGGGACAATAAAGGCATTCTATCTAAATGATTTCTTTCTACAGTGTTCTAGGACAAACTGGTCTCAGTGTGCTTACAGCGGAGGTTCTAATATTTAGAGATAAAACACTTGAGTATTGTTACATCTGCAAGTATCTTAAAAAGATAAATTTAAGAAAATATGTAAAAGTGGAGAAAATGGCCTCAAACCTCAGAGGGATAAACACGTCTGTATTCAGTTTTAACCAGTGATTTGGTGTTTGCGCTTAGAGTGCAGGGCCACAAACAAAAATCTTGTTTAGGGGGCCACCAAAATCCTAGGGCCGGCCCTGGTAGAAAGGCTTCCAAACCATGACACCAAGGAAAAGGATAAAATGGACTCGATAAAAGCACGATAAAATAGAATCATCATGGTTCTGGTTTTCTCAGACAGTGAAAACGCTGTTGTCCTTTTTTACACACAGTTTCACAGTTTTCTTGAAAGTTCAGTTTAAAATCAATGGGCCTCATTCACCAATATCTTCTTAAGAACCTTCTTAGATTCTTTCTTAAGTTGTTCTTAAGAAGTTCCTTAAGAAAACCCTACATCAGATTCATCAACGCGTTCGTAAGCCTCAGAATTGTTCGTAGCTGTGTTCTTATGCCATCTCCTCGTAAGTTGAGGGCGTGTGCCAGGTGAGTCTAATTAACATAGGATTAGCATAGGTAACGGCCCCATCAATGCCCGTAAAAGGGCATGAGACTGCAGGGCCGTGTGCACACAGAACCCACAGGCACTGAGCAGAGAAGGTGGAGTGAGAAGGAAAGTTGAAATGCTCAAATGAAAATCTGGGAGGGAGCACCAGACTCCAAACGTAAAAAGAACTTAAGTAGTGAAGTGGCGCTACTGCGGCAGGAATGAAACAAAGAAACAAACAAAAGGCTTAAATTTAGTTTATATTTTTGTATTTATATTTAGGCTATATTTAGTAGCGTCAGCAGTAGATGCAGCTCTTCGGGTTGTTATCAGAGAGACCACACTCTCATGTGTGCCATCATAAATATCATCATATTATCACCTATGAAAAAAAAACAGTTGTGTGTAGTGTGCACTGTTGCAGCCCACAATTAGGGAAAAAAAAATCATATCGGCAGCTGTATGCCCCCCCCCCCCAAAAAAAGAGAAAAAAAACAACTGATATGAATTAAGTGTCTATAATGTTTTTTAAGAGACTGCAATGATTTGTCAATTATTATTATATGATTATTAAAAACATCATAAAAGATAAGAAAATAATTCTTATTCAAATCATATAATATCATACAACTGCAGAACAAAAGAAAACGCTATAATCGGTTATTTTTGCAGAAGTCTCAGCACCTAAAAGTGCGTAAGTATACTCCTGACTGTTCTTAGATTTTGTTCTTAGTTAAGAACAAATTCTGGATAAGAAAACATTCATGAATGCCACAATCTTCGTAAAAACTTCGTAAGTAGGACTTAAGAACAAATTTGTTCCTAAGAACGGTTCGTGAATGAGGCCCATTGATAGTCCCGAGGTGTTTGTAGGATTCCACACATTCCACTAACCGACCTCCTGTGGTTGTAGCATCCATGAGTCCGACTCACGGCCGTTTGCTGCATGTCACCCCCCTGTCCTGTCGTCCTCAGGTCAGTGAGCTGGAGGCCATGATGAAGCACATGCAGAAAGTTCTGGAAGAGGAACTGAGTGGTAAGTCTGAACACACACACACACACACACACACACACACACACACACACACACACACACACACACACACACACCCAGCAGGTTGGCAGCAGTGAGTTCAATGTGTTTACACTCAGTCAATAAATGAAACTAAAACTCAGGCTGTAACATCGATCTCTCTCACACTCACACGGTGAACCCAGCTGGTTGAGTTTACTCCTTTGTCGACATCGTGACTTCCACTTCCCTCTGTGGAGAAGCTGCAGCGTTAGAGACTCCAGAAACACAACAGGAAGTGTTTCTGGAGGACACAATAAAGTGACGGGCTAAAGGCTAGAGGCTAATGCTAAGCTAACAGGCTAATGCTAAGCTAACAGCCCATGTGATCAATAACCTGTGATATTGACGTTCTAACAAACCAAACAAACTCAGCTTATTGTCAAACCCACTAACAGGAAGCTGTCTGCACAACTTCTAGAGTCAAGAAGAACAACAGAGTGTTGTAAATCTCCCCCCATCACGGATGTAGTGCACTAACTAGCCTATATAGTGTGTTCGCCACTTTGTACTGTTGTTCGAATTCTCCGCAATTAATTTCATCCACTATGTGGTGGACGAGAAAACACCCACAATGCACCGCAAAATTGAGTGAACAAGCGATGTACACTACTTTCGGGGACGCCCCCCCCCCCCCCCCCCCCCCCCCCCCCCCCCCCCCCCGCAGCTGTCCAATGTCCGTGGTGCTGAACCGTGTGACGTTGTTTACACTCTGCTTTGTGGCTGGTCTGTGAAACGTGCGCTGCTCAGAGACTGGGTAGATCTGTCCCACTTGCTTTCTCCCCGACTCCGTTGTTGGAGATCTCCACACAGTAAAATAAATACACTTTTTTTCTCTCCCCCCGCTCCACTCGAGCGCGGCTGAACCCGGCTTGAGCCCACACGGGCGCGAGGCTGCTGCAGCCGCCGCTCGTGCTGACAGCTGACTGAGGGAGATGCTTTGGTTGGGCTTAGGCAATGAAGAAAGGAGTTGGTTAAGTTTAGTAAAAAGACCAGGTAGAGGCTAGACAGGCCAGAAGCATAATGAACGTTATATGTCATTAATATGAAGTATTTGCTTGTTTTGCAGTTAATTATGCACATGATCCGTTTGACCCCCAAAAGGAAAAAAGGATCAATGCGCACTGCACACTGCACAGCCTCCGGTTCCTTTCTGATTACGTCCGTCTGTCCGTTCGGAGTGGGGAGGTTTCCCCCCAAAAAAAGACACACCAAAAAAACATCCAAATACCTCCATGCTGCTCGTATGTAATGTCCCTCTTGTATTGAAGCCCCGAAATGTGAAATTGTCCAGAAAAAATTAAATAAGTCTATAATTCAAGCTTGTTTTGTAGCGGAAGCTCCTCAAAGCTCCTCTTGACGAACCATAGGAGCTTCAAGGAGCTTCTGCTACAAAACGAGCAGCATGGAGGTATTTGGATGTTTTTTGGTGTGTCTTTTTGTTACGAAGACAGTTGGTATCCATTTGCAACTGTTATATGGACATGCACTGCTACGCCGAGACCCCCTGTAACTCAGAGAAGCCACGGAGGACTCTGAAACTTCTCCCAGCCCTTAGTCCACATGAGGGGGAGGAGATAATGAGTGAAATTTGGACTGAAACTATCCCCTTAATGTGTCCCCAGACTGGTCCCTCGCTTTATCGTGTCCCCAGAATCACAAGTTGTTTTCTGAGTTTGTAGCATGTTTTTATTTTTTTTTTATCTTTGTGTGTTTTGTGAAGCTGCAGTACAAGTTGAGCCCTCAGGGCCGCCGTAGAATAAAAATCCAGACTCTACAACATAAAAATTCCCACAATGCTTTAGTGTTAATGACTCTGTCCTTGCAAAACACCCAAACAAATGTTACAGACCGTTTATCCCTGCAGTCCTTCCTCTGCCTCTTCTTCAGTTTTACTCCTCTCCCTCTTCCTCCCCCTCTCCCCCCCCCCCTCTTCCTCCCCCTCCTCTTCCTCCTCCCCTCCTCCCCCCTCCTCCTCCTCCTCTTCCTCCTCTTCCTCCTCGTCTCCCTCGGCCTGGTTCAGTCACAGTGAAACGTGTTCGTTTCACTTCACTGACCTCAGAAAAACTCAGACTTGTGAAGCAGCTCCACTCAGACGCCTTCACTGTGAAGACACGAGACGTCTGAACCACAGAACAACGGTTCATATTGATTTATTCATGTTTATATTCTCATCATCATCCACAGCCACACAGGATTTATTACAGATCAGATCAGATCAGCGTCCGGGTTTGGAATCTGATTCATTTTTACAGCAGATAAATAAAAGGATGAGATAAAAAAAAATATGTCATCATCCTGCCAACACTCTCACTACTCCTCTTATCTGTCGTAAACAAGATATTATGGGTTGGTCTCAGAGGTGGGAGAAAGTCCCTGTGTTGCAAGTCCAAGTAGAGTCTCAAGTCTCTTTGCTCTCAAGTCCCAAGTCAAGTCCAAGTCCTAAGATTTTTGTTTCGAGCCCCAAACAAATGGATTATAATTAATGATACATAAAAATCATGACCACGCCTCAATTGTTGAGTTGTTTATATTTTATTGTTAATGTTCTGCCACTTATTCATCTGTTTATTTTAATATTTACGATTGTCGGCGCCAATCGTTTTACGAGCCGATTGTCGGGAGAATTTAAATCTTAAAAAACAAAACATCTTAAAACATAATCTCAAGAGCCTAAGATAATCGGGTGATTTTTGTCTTTGGTCAGAAGGGGGAAAATCGGGGCAAAATCAGCCAGATTACCTTTATGTGTGGTAGGCATTAGTGTGTTGGCATTAATTATACAGCCAAGACTGATAACAGGAGTGGGTTCTATAGGAATGCCTCTGGCTGGCTGCTACAGTATAACATCGATGTGACACTTTTTAAAATATTTTAATATTTGTGCTTGCTGCTTGTGACTTGACTTGAATTCAAGTCGACTTGAATTCAAGTCAAGAGGGTAAAGTCCAAGTTGAGCCTCAAGTCTTTGGTCTCAAGTCCAAGTAGAGTCTCAAGTCTTTGGTCTCAAGTCCAAGTAGAGTCTCAAGTCTTTGGTCTCAAGTCCAAGTAGAGTCTCAAGTCTTTGGCATCAAGTCCCAGTAGAGTCTCAAGTCTTTGGTCTCAAGTCCAAGTAGAGTCTCAAGTCTTTGGTCTCAAGTCCAAGTAGAGTCTCAAGTCTTTGGTCTCAAGTCCAAGTAGAGTCTCAAGTCTCAAGTCCCGAGTCCAAGTCCCCACCTCTGGTTGGTGTCCTGGTTGGAGGTACAAATGCTGCGTTTAACTGCACTGGGAACTTGGAAAGAGCCGACCTTGCAGGATCAGAAAAATTGCAATAGACCGGCCGTTGAACTCGGGACTCTGACTCAGGAATTCAGGTCGGATCCAAGCAGTCGGTCTGAATTCCATCAAAGCAAAATGGCGTCACACTTTCTCCTCAACTTTTACTGTTATGTGTTGTCTAATTCAGCATTTGTGTTACAAAAAGTGTAGCATTACTCTGCAGTGGCATTTCCATTCCCACTCTGTTAGTGGTGATAAGTGATAGTTCAAGTTCAAGTTCAAGACATGAGAAATTTGAGACTGTGAAAATTTAATTTTGGTTGAACTATCCCTTTATTATGTGGTTTCCAAAGGTCTGTGCACGTTTCTCTCTCTCCCTTATGTAGCTTTAAGTACTTTTTGATGCTCGAGAGACATCCAAACACACATCACCTTACTGTGCTCGGCCATGTTTTCCGAGGTTTCGCAACGAAACGCATTTACCTCGGAAGTCGGAATTTCCGACCTGGATCTTTCCGAGTTCTGAGTGCAATTGAACGCAGCATTATATTAATAGATGAAGACAACAGAGGTGACATAAAGGGATAGTTCAGCATTTTGTCAAATTGGCCCATTGCCATAATCCCTACAGTCATAGCAGTAGGTTCGTTACCTTTAATTGTCGGTGCAAGCTGTTTTTAGAACGGCGGAGCAGAGCCGTGAGCTGCTCAGAGCTACGCTACGGAGGCTCATTATGGGATTTCTTGGTTTCCCTCATCAAACTCATCAAATACACAATCCAACAACTCCACAACGCTCTGGTGGACAAGTTGTGAGCTGCACATTCACCACGCTATGAGATAATAACACAACGTTACCACACAGAGTTGTTTTAGAGGGAAATTCATGCAAAACCACTGATGCATGTTGCCTTCAGGGACAGTTTTTCATCAAGCAGTCTCTGTATTTACCTTTATTTAGGATGCAGTTGGTTGGAATTACATCAAAGCAACATGGCGTTGCACTTTCTCCTCAACTCTTACTGGTACGTGTCGTCTAATTTAGCATTTATTTTTCTAAAAGTGTAGAATTACTCTGCAGTGGTGTTTCCATTCCCACTCTGCTAATTTGAGATTTTAAAAGGTCTGTGTGGGTTTGTAGTAGGGACGAAAAAACACGCTTTCTCTCTCTCCTTTATGTAGCTGATGTACTTCCCCAGCCATGTTTTCCGAGGTTGCGCAATGAAACACATTTATTTCGGAAGTCGGAACTTCTGAACCTGATCTTTTAGAGTTCCAAGTGCAATCGAACGCAGCATTATACTAACAGACGAAGACAACAGAGGCGACATGGTGGAGGAGGGATAAACACCTGACTGTCGACTCTGTGCAGGTGATTAATCCGTGTGTCATCTGGATGTAAATGCACCTGAGAGTGAAAGCTGCCACTGCCGAGGAGACGACGACATTTAAATTCATAGAAACTCTGAAGCTGCTTCCTGTCGGTTAAATCCCCGGTTAGGGACCAGCGTGTGTGTGTGTGTGAGAGTGTATTTATTCATGAATGCGCTCATGTTCTATGTATGCTCATATTTTTACATGTATGTTCACACTTATTGCTGGTTGTCATGGTTACGGCCTGGACCGTTTTTTTTTTTTCTTCTTTTTTTTTAACAGCGAGGCTTCGTTCGGCCCAGGCTGTGATGGTGATGGTGGTGGTGCGGTGTGTTCACTGTCGCCTCCACTCAGCATACACACACACACACACACACACACACACACACACACTTACAGGTTGTTGTGACATGAGCTCATTAGAGTGAAGTGGACGTCAGATGAACGAGCGACTCGAGTGTGAATGAAAACGAATCCAATTAAACCCAGATTTCCCCACTTGTTTTAAACACAACAGGAGCTTCACACACCTGTACACACACACACACACACATGTACACACACACACATATTCACACCTGTACACACACATACTGTATTTATGTCGAACTGAACTCATCTGGAAACCGACTCATTACCATCTGAACTTTACACAGGATTTAGAAGCCGCCGCCGACGGCGACCTCACTAAGTTACACCGTTAATCTGAGGTCCTTGAACTCAACACAGTGTTTATTACTCAGCTTCAGTTGTTTGACCTGGTGGGAGGAGGAGGAGGAGGAGGCGGAGGAGGAGGAGGGAAAGGGAAAAGAGGAGGAGGAGGAGGAAGAGGAGGAGGAGGAGGATGGGGAGAAGGAGGAAGAAGATTAGAATGGGTGGAGGAAGAGGAAGAGGAGGAGTGATGATGAGGAGGAGGAAAAGGAAGAAGAGGAGGAGAAAGGGGTGGGGAGAAGAGGAGGAGGAGTAGGAGAAGGAGGAAGAAGAAAGAAGAAGAGCTGAAGGGGGGATGAGGAGGAGTAGGTGGAAGAGGAGGATGATTATGATTATGTCTCATTAAGATTCTCAGACCAGTAACTGTTACGTGTCCCTGAACGCATCGTGTGTAGCCGCCTAATGTCATCATGTGTTTGTGTGTTTCCCCCAGCAGGGCCGGAGGAAACCGGGGCCCCTCAGGGCCTCCAGGGGCCCCCCACCCCCCAGACCCCCCCGACCCCCAACCTGGAGACCAGAGTCCACAACCTGAGAGAGTGAGTCTGAGTCTGTAGAGCTGATATGAGGCGTTCAGGTGCTGCTGGAGCTCAGGAAACTACACTAAAGGCCTATCATACCACGCGATTTCAGCTCGATTTTTACACGATGTTGTCGTGGTCGACACATTTCCAGCGTCGGGCCGGATCGTGAACGTCGGGAACGACGAACGGACGTGTAGCGTAACGAAACTGATGAACAGAGATTTTGTGTCTATAGGATGATCGTTTTTAATTTCTTCTCCGAGTCTGAATCTCCTACGACGTGAACCATGACGTCGACCAATAGGACGACAGAGCTCTGACTCATTGTTTCCTCACATTTTCCTTTCTTCACAGGCTCCGCCTCTTTTTCCTATTACTGTATTATCTGGGAGAAAGGGGGCGGAGTCAAACGCTGCCAACATGGCCGTTTGTGGTTTTTCCATGTCGACCAATAGGACGACAGAGCTCTGACTCGTTATTGTCGACCAATAGACCGAATCGCCTTGTTGTTTACATTCTACTTCCGGGTAGAAAACCAGCTGTAATTTGAATGAGATCAATAGTAACGAACGAGAGTTTAGCTATATATCATGTTTTTCACGCCCTATCACCGTTTAGACAAATCTGAAATGATTGAAGAAACATTACTATTTCTGTGTGTGTGTTTTGTGTTGCTATGTGTTGGATTTATTCAGTTGGGGGGAATCGCAGTGTCTAGAAAGCATCAGTGGCTCAGCTGACAGGGACAGCTAACGGCGGTAGCTAAGCTAACGGTAGCTAAGCTAACGGCGGTAGCTAAGCTAACACCAGGACGTCAGCTGTTAAAACCCTCCCGTTGTCGGACACGACATGAAACTACTCCAGTTAGCTCAGTCATGTTGTAACTAAGATATTCGCTGAAGAAAATATTTTTTCATGGACCGTTTATTGAGTCACTGAGTTATTAAAGTTAAAGAGGTAGCTAACTGTTAGCCCGGCTAATCTCTGATAACCATGACTAATTACAAAAATATGCACACGTAAATAGTAATGTTTGTCCAATCATTGGTTTTATAAACTTTACAAACATCAGATTAGTCTAAACGGTGATATAGTGACGTGAAAAAGTAGATATATATAGCGAAACTCTCGTCCATCACTATTGTTCGAATGCTGGTTTTCTACCCGGAAGTAGTTGTAAACAACAAGGAGATTCGTCCTATAGGACGATGGAGCTCTGACTTGTCGGTTACATGTCGACCAATAGGACGACGGAGCTCTGACTCATACATTTACCTTTCTTCACAGGCTCCACCTCTTTTTCCCATTACTGTATTATCTGGGACAAAGGGGGCGGAGTCAAACGCTGCCAACATGGCTGTTTGTGGTGTAACAGCTCACTCGTCCACCTTCGTTTTACAGTTACATTCCAACAGTCCAGGGGTCTCATTTATAAAACTGTGCATGGGATCGTTACTAAAAGTGTACGTACGCCAAAAAGCCAAGTTTTGCGTGCGCCAGTAAATATTCAGACTTATAAAACCCTGCGTACGCACACTTGCAAGCAAACTTCCCTTTATAAATCACAGAGTTCCTACAAGTGTGCGCAGCTGAATCCGCTTCACGTTCCGCCCTGTACACGCCCTGTTTTAACCGTAGATGGTCAATGCAAACCACCACATGAATGTGATCTGCATGTCAATGAGCCTGACGTGCTGTTGTTCTGTCGCTGTTGTGAATTAGCTGCAGGTGTGAAAGTGGCGACGTGACGTGTTGCTGCAGCTGTTAACGGCGTCAGCGGCTCAGAGCGCACGCTGTGTTGTTTCAGTGCGCTGCCCTCTCACATGCTGGACCCGGTTCGGCACGTTTACAACAATGACAACAGTTCTAATCTGAAACGAGTTATTAACCATTCGTCTCCCTCTCCCTCCTTTCTCCTCCCGCGGTGCCGTGGTGCAGAATTACGCACGGGGCGCACCGCTGTATTTATATATTTACAGTGATTAGACTGATCGATAAAACTTTGAATAATTAGCAGAATCAGTTACATTCTGAGGAATGATCAAACATGACACTTCTCTTGATAACAAGAAAACAGAATGTAACAATTATGGGAACGATTACTGGATTTTTTTCTCCAGGGTTTGAGATTTAATTGACTCTCGATCATATGTTCACAGTATCATAGGAACATGTAGTTATTTACACCATGTATTTATCCCATGCAGCCGCGCCGTCCTCTCCTCCTCCTGCGCTCTGGGAGTGGACAATATGACGGAGAGACGGTGGTGATTAAATATAGAGAAGGAATTTTGATTTTGAATTTTAAGTTAGATTCTAAGAAGATGTTTCTGAAACATCAGTCCGATGCAAAATAAGGGCGCTGTTGAATTAAATCACCTTGGCAACATGGATCTAACGCATACGGGTTGAAATTAAATGTGTGACGGCCGATAATAAAAACATAATCGTTCTTCTCAATCATCATTTCCTGAGTCTGACTTCAGTTCACCACCACACCGTGTGTGTCGCCAATTCCCCTTTTCCTCCAAACCAGCGTACGCCTGGCTCAGAGTTTGCTTAGAGCTGCGCACATTCTCCCGTCAAGTTTGTTTTTTATAGATCACAACCTTGGCGTAAAAAGTCACGTACGCCACTTTCAGGCCCGTTTTGTGCGTACGCAACGGTTATAAATGAGACCCCAGATGTTTCTAAAGGAGGAAGCTGCGTTCAGAAACAGCAGCTGAGTCTCAGAAACATTTCACATTCACAGTTTGCAGATATGCAAATGAGCTGCGGCTGATTTGATGTCGCCGTGGCAGCAGAGGTTCGTCTCCGCTGAATCACTGACTTCAGCACCGACTCTGAATAGTGAATGAACTCCGTGTGTGTGTGTGTGTGTGTGTGTGTGAAGTTTTCCTGTGAAGACACAACGATGTGTCGTCGTCGGCATAACGACGGCGTCCTCATGAATAATTCAGCAGCTGGATGTTTGAATCACAGAGGTCCGACAGCCGATCTGTGGGGAACGCCGCGCGACGCCTCAGAGCGGCTGCTGATTGGACGACGGGCGACGGGCCGGGTGGGGCTCGTCTGATTGGACAGATGGCGGGGGGGGGGGGGGGGGGGGGGGATCACCCCTCTGATTGGGGTCAGCTCGTCACCGCGGCAACAGCATCACACACCGACACACACCTAAAGTTTCTCTGTGTGAGAACTAAAGTCTGTCAGCTATCAAAGTAGAGGAGGAAGAGGAGGCGAGAGGAGGAAGAGAGAGGAGGAGGAAGAATAAAAGGTGGAGGAAGAGAGAGGAGGAGGAAGAAGAAGAATAAAAGGAGGAAGAGGAGAGAGGAGGAGGAGGAAGAGAGAGAAGGAAGAGGGAGGAAAAGAGAAGAAGAGGAGGAAGAGGAGGAAGAAGAAGAAAAACAGGAGGAGGAGGAGGAGGAGAAAGAGGAGGAAGAAGAGAGAGGATGGAGAAGGAGGAAGAGGGGGAGGTAGAAGAGGAGGAGGAAGAGGAGGAGGAGGAAAAAGAAGACGAGGTGGAGGAGGAGAAGGAGGAGGAAGAAGAGGAAAAACAGGAGGAGGAGGAGAAGAGGAGGAGGAGAAAGAGGAGAAGAGGAGGAGGAAGAAGAAGAAGAGGTGGTGGAGGAGAAAGAGGAGGAGGAGGAGGAAGAGAGAGAAGGAGGAGGGAGGAGGAGGAGAAAGAGGAGAGAGTAGTAGGAAGAAAAGGAGGAGGAGGAAGAAGAAGAGGAAAGAGGAGGAGGAATAAGAGGGAGAGGAGGAGGAGAAAGAGGAGAGAGTAGTAGGAAGAAAAGGAGGAGGAGGAAGAGAGAAGAGGAGGAAGAGAAAGGAGGAGAAAGAAAGAGGAAGAAGAGGAGGAAGAAACAAACAAGTGTTTCCCTCTGAGGAGATTAGGGCCGAAATGATGATGATGATGACGAGGGAGGAAGAGTTCAGAGAGGTGATGAAGACTTGAGCCACTTCCTGTCAACCAACCAATCTATAACTGCTCGCTCAAGACAACTGGTAAATATAAAGTGCGTTACAAATAAAATGTATTATTATTATCAATCAATCAATCAATCAATCAATCAATCAATCAATCAATCAATCAATCAATCAATCAATCAATCAATCAATCACCTTCACTGAAACATAAACAAAGTGAATCAGACGGAACGAGAGGAGAGAAAACAGAGTCGAGTGTTCACCTGCTGTGACGGAGCAGCAGACAGGAAGTGGAGCGACCTGA
The DNA here is from genome assembly GCF_905171665.1 of Trachurus trachurus. Lineage (NCBI taxonomy): Eukaryota > Metazoa > Chordata > Actinopteri > Carangiformes > Carangidae > Trachurus > Trachurus trachurus. The sequence continues at coordinate 33,311,568 of NC_139902.1, forward strand.
GCTCTGAGCTCCGACCTGTCAATCACAGCCTCCCTGAGGTGGGGGGGGGGGGGGGGGGGGGGGGGGGGGGGGGGGAGGGAGGAGGAGGAGGAGAAGGAGGGGGGGGGAGGAGGAGGAGGAGGGGGGAGGTGACATGGAGTCAAACAGTGAAAAAAACATCTTCAGAAATTCAGCAGGTCAAAGCTCAAAGCTGCTGCTGAATATCTCAAACTGTCATGTTTACCTCCACACACACACACACACACACACACACACACACACACACACACACACACACACACACACACACACACACACACACACACACACACAGACTCATGTTTTCCTATCGATGTGAGGTCACAGTGTTTGAGCAGTGGACTGGACATGCTACATTTAGGGACGCGAGTATAGCGTTAGTCTGTTCTGCGTCTATTCTGACCAATTCTACCAAGTGGATGTAGGCACGTTTATTACACCTGTGTAATATAACATTGAATGGTAGGAATTTAGAAGTTAGCACTTCATTTGTAAGATAAAAAAAACGAAAAAAAAACCCAGAAAAAAACAAAAAAATTTGAATATGTCAAACATTTCCTATCAAGGATTAATAATCGGTCCTATATTAAAGGGACAACGAGGAGTTTTGGAAAAGTGAAGTGTTTCCACACTACATTTATGAGCCTCCGCACCGTGAAATTCTTTGACCGGTGCAAGACTGACTCATGTTTTCATTCATCAAGAATTAAAGTCAGAGGTTGGAAGACGATCACATACCGTCGTAGTTCCCACCATAAACGGAGATTCAGCTGCGTTATTCTCATGACTCGCCACGAAACCTAAAGTAAAGAAACGCTGGTCGGCTCGCCCAGCATTTCCACCACCACTAATAATAACAAAATAACCATAGAGACAAAACCATAGATTTATCTAAAATGGACCATTAACAAGTGGTAACGTAGATTCATCCACATTAATATCAGACTTTTTTATTGTCGCGGAATTTTTCGTTCTGCCGACGGAGAAACTCCTGGTTGTCCCTTTGATATTTTGTTCATATAATTAGTAATGCAATTATATTTGGACTATATTTGGTTTTACACATTCATAGTGTTGTAAAATAATTGAAAATCTATAATGGTGACATCACTAATTACCTGCCTGTGAACCTGTAACACTGTGAGTCCATGTGACAGTCGACATCACGGTGCCTTCAGGGGACGCTGGGACGCTGCTGCTCCGAGTGTTAAAGGTCTGTTTCAGACTGGGCTTTGTCATGTCACTGAGCTGTGAACATGTATGCAACACACACACACACACACACACACACACACACACACACACACACACACACACTGTCGTCCTTCCTGCTGAGCTGTCACTCACGTCCCCTGTGAATCTCAGCAGGTCACATGATCAAACAGTCGAGCTGCTGCTGAGAGTCGATGGGAGTTCATTTAGAAGCTGAAGACACAGAGACACAGAGAGACGTCGGTCTAAACATTTACATGTCTCTCTCTGTCTGTTTGTGTCTTCCTCTCTTCAGGACAGATGCAGATAATAAACAGAGATAATGAATGGTTGATTTAAAGTGACAGAGTCTCTGTGGATCAATGACAGTTAAAAGGGGAACTATGCAAGTCCGCTCGCTTTTCCGCTCTTTTGGTTACGCTCCTCTCCTCCATGTGCATTTGTTTACAACGAAGCCGACGAGAAATCAATAAATGGAGCAGTGGATAACGTTACATAACATATACGATGTTACGGTGCTTGTGTTTGTGTCGTCTGAACCGTCATGAACAAGAGATTACGGAGCGCGTTACGTTTGTGTGGCGGTGCAGAGAGGAGAGCTGGGACACCGGGGCGGCGGCCGAGTAACTACACTGATGTTGCCAGGTTAAGACAGAGAGCCTCTGTTGTCACTAGTAACAAGTCACAAGTCATGTAGTTAACTATCACAATTACTCCGGAGCTTTTTAATTAAAGGATCATTTCCGTTTTTTACAATCTGGACCTTATTTCTAGCATAAAATCCGATCATTTCCTCCCCCAGATAACTTTGGTGTCATTACAAGTCATTCTGATGAAGTATAGCTCCAGCCGAGAGGCGCGTATATCCGTATAATGGAGTCTACAGGGCAGCAGAATGCAGCCTCTAAATAACACATTATCTGCAGAGAAACTCCTTCATTTCACCAATATTTAGTTGTGATAGGCTAGTGCTATTCCCCTCTGAGTCCGGGGTTAGCTGTTATCAACATCCGGGGTCTGTAGGTTGACCTACTGACCTCTGACCTGGATGATGTCATCTCTGAGCGCCGCGCGGCTCATTCTGATAATAATCATTCTGCTTCGGCATTCGGGTCCATTTTTAGCGCAGCTAGAGGTCAGTAGGTCAACCTACAGAGATGACATCATCCAGGTCAGAGGTCAGTAGGTCAACCTACAGACCCCGGATGTTGATAACAGCTAACCCCGGACTCAGAGGGGAATAGCACTAGCCTATCAGAACTAAATCTTGGTGAAATGAACGAGTTTCTCTGCAGATAATGTGTTATTTAGAGGCTGCATTCTGCTGCCCTGTAGACTCCATTATACGGATATACGCGCCTCTCGGCTGGAGCTCATTTCATCACAACCACTTGGAATGACACCAAAGTTATCTGGGGGAGGAAATGATCGGAGTTTATGATAGAAATAAGGTCCAGGTTGTAAAAAACGGTAATTCCCCTTTAAGGTAAAAATGTAGCAGAGACACAGGAGAAATCCTGCTTAGTTCCTCTTTAAACCTGAGTCTGGTCCCTGCAGGTCTCTCAGGCGGCGCCTCGGCTCCGACGCTTTCCAGCAGCTGTATGAGAACCTGAAGGAGGACGGGCTACAGCGACGGCGTCAGGACGGAGAGAAGGAGGAGAAGGAAGAGGAGGAAGAGGAGGCTCTGAGGCGTCTGGGAGATGAAGATGACCTCTGTCTGCAGGTGGATCAGCTGCTGTTCTACGAGGACGAGCTGAAGAAACTGAAGAAACCACCGCAGGACGATGATAAACCGCCGGTCTGAACGTTCAACAAAACTTTATTTAAACAGCTGATCAGAGAACATATTACATTCACTTGGAAAAAAAAGAAAAGCTCTGTTTTTCTGTTTGTAATACATTTTTTCCCCTGTTTTTCACAGTTATTTATTTTTCTGTTTTTCAGAGTAATTTCTTTCTGACTTAACGAGATTTCAAAATCCTGCAAGAAGCTCCCACCTGCAAGTAACGTAGGGGCTGATTTCAAAATAAAGGCGCTACATCAGACTGCTCTGATATTTTCTGAGGTGTTCTGTAATAACAGGTCACTCAATCTGAATTTACAGGGAACAAAGTGAAAATAAGAAACGTTAGCAGGCTTTTCCTTCAAATTGCCAATTATGCAAATTAATCTGTTTTGGGACGTCACCTTTATTTTGAAATCAGACCTTACATGCTTTAACTGCTCTTACTGGGGAGCTTCTCACGGGATTTTGAAATCTTTAAAAAAAAAGATTACTCCTAAAAACAAACTGAAAAAAACAGAATATAGGACCTATATATAGCTATATTTTTATTTTATATATAGGCTATATATATATTCAGAAAATATTAAAAACAGGAAAGTAAATTACTGAAAAAGGTTTGTTTTTTTTTCTTCAAGTGAATGCAACGCGCTTCCGTAGAACAGAGAGCGCTGACTGACAGGTAATCTGATCTGAAGTCAGCTCACCTGTTTGTCTGAGCCTGAAATAAAAGAGTTCAATGGATTTAAAGTGATTTTGGTGTTCTGCTGTCGTCATGGTGATAAGATCTAACCGTTAGGCAGTGTGTGTGTGTGTGTGTGTGTGTGTTTGTGTGTGTGTGTGTGTGTGTGTGTGTGTGTGTGTGTGTGTGTGTGTGTGTGTGTGACATCTGTGTGATGTGATGCGACGTGTCAAACAGCGGCTGTGATGTGTTCAGGTGTTGGAGATGAAAGACGACAAACTGAAACACGAGCGATCTTTATTCCCGCAGGATGTGAACGCATCGCGGCTGATTCAGCTGTCAATCATCTCAACGCTCATCATCGCTGACACACAAACATGTTCACTCCCTCCTCGTGTGTGTGTGAGAGAGCAGCCACAGCATCATTTATTCATTCATTCATGTTCCTGTGAATATTCAGCCGTAAACAACCGTTAAGACTAATTGGACGTCAGAGTTGTAACGAGGTCGTTTACATGTAAAAGGATCAACGAGGGAAGAATAAAGGAGGGAATGAAGAAGGAAGGAGGCGGAGTCAAGTCTGACCCTGATGAACCTGATGATGCAGCGCTAGTTTTAGTTGACTAAATATTGTAAGAGTTTTAGGCCCCGTTTATACGTACCCGGGTATTTTTAAAAACGGAGACATTAACCATCGTTTACACGCAAACGGAGAAAACGCCACTGAAAACGATGCTTTTTAAAAACTCCGGCCAGGGTGGAGATTTTGGAAAACTCTGTTTTCACGTTTGCATGTAAACGGAGAAAAACTGAGAAAAACGGAGATTTGGGTAGCCGACGTCAGACCCTGACGTCTAACCGTAACCATATTACATAACTTAATATAATAAATAAATAATAATAATGATAACATTGAATGCAGACTGATGTGTTCATTGTAAAACATGTATTTATTGATGTAACGTTAAATGGGGTGATTTCTGTACAGAGTCCCGAGGCTGAGCTGCTCTTCTGTCCAGTAATAGTTAACACACATGAAGCTTCACTTTTCATTCAAACAAACTGCTACTGCCACAATTGTTAGATTTCATCAATAAGACCAACATTTCCCGCACCGGAGGCGACGATGCTAACCTCTTCGCCAAGAGGTTGACAACCGCTTGGCAAGTTGGTTAGCACGTCTTTTATGGGTGGAGTGAGTGCACATCCGTTACACACGCAGTGTTTTTTATAAACGGAGAGGGGGAAATCTCCGTTTTTAAAAATACCCGGGTACGTATAAACGGGGCCTCAGTCAGCTGGTGGATTTAGTCAGTTGTAGGCTAATGTGGTAGTACATGCATTTTGTTTTATTCATGTTCTTGTATCTTTCATAGATAGATAGATAGATAGATAGATAGATAGATAGATAGATAGATAGATAGATAGATAGATAGATAGATAGAATGCTTTTATTGTCCCATAGGGAAATTCATCTTCACACTCTGTCACTGATCAACATACAACACTAAGCCACATGAATACATAACCAAAAACAGGAACATCACCAACACTGAGCAACATGTAAAACCAAAAATGCCACCAGACACTAAGCAACATACACACACAGCAGACAACCAAACACTTGTGACACACTCAGGAGAACTGGGTCCTACAGGGCTGTTGGGGGAGGTTGTTCAAATGATGAATGAAATTCATGTTCAAACTGAGTTTCAATCAAATTACTTAATTTAGTCTTTTTTTGGAAGTCACCCATCTACTATCTCCATCATTAGCACAAAGTCCTCATTTTCAATCATTGTGAGTGGTAAATGTGTGTGTCCAACCCATCTGGTCTGTTGTTCTTGAAGAACACCAGACAACTCAATCGTCTAATCGCTTCTACTTCATTTCAAGTTTAGCAGAAACACGGTGGTTTATCTGATAAAATAACCTTAGCGTGTGTGCTAACCATTAGCAAGAAGTATAATAGTATCTTCACATTCATTTTATTAAGTACTCTTATGTATAAGTAGAGTAAATATACCTCGGACCATGTACTTGTAGTAGAAAGTACTAAGTTAATACTTCTTCTGACTAAATTTGAACATTTTAAGTTTATTTAAGTATACTTTATAAGGTCATTTTAAGTTTAACACTAGTTAACTTGTTGTTATACATTCAAGTAAATGCAATACGCTTCTGTAGAACAGAGAGTGCTGACTGACAGGTAATCTGATCTGACGTCAGCTCACCTGTACTTACTTTTTGTTATACTGTAAGTATACTTGTAGGTTTGCTTAGCATATCCTACTTGTAGCAGACTATACTTGAAATATACTATAGTATGTATAAATATAAAATCACAAGACAGAATGTTGAGAAGTTTGATATATTTATATAACATTTTAAAACATGCCATAGCCTACAGTGGATTTACAAATACTGGTTTAAATCATTAAAGATGTGCATTTGAAAAACAAACAGCCTCTATGAAATCAATTTGCTGAAAAAGTGGAAGGAAAACGTGCACATTTGCATGAAAAAAAATGTAAACATGATAGTCTCTCCAAGATCAGGTCTTTCTTTGTCAAAAATAGTAGTAGATAGATAGATGGATAGATAGATAATTTATTGTCTGCCCCAAGGGTAGCAGAAATTTGTCTTTGACAGGGCTCATCACTTTACATACACTCAATAAAAACACAGTAAGGCAATAAAAACATTTACAAAAATAAAAAGCATAATAGCAGCAAGTCATTTTGGGTTGTTTAGGTTGGAGTTCTTCTACTGTTGAGGGCTGTGACTGCAGATGGAAAGGAAAAAAGTGTGCATCTGCTTGTAAAAATATACAGTATATCATATGCTAACTAAAGCTATCACATTGCTAAGCCCAGAGACAGAGCAGTTTCTCTGTTGCTCTGCTGAGTTTTTCTGTTTCATCTCAGAAACAATTAAAGTGTCTAAGTTCCTGTGTCGGAGCCCAGCGGGGATTAAGCAGAGTCAAACTTTCTCTCTCAGTCTGGGGGGGTTGATGCTGGTGGTGGTAGAGGAGGGGGAGAGGGGAGGTAGTGCTCTGTCATGGCTCTGTGCAGCTCAGCGGGTACAGGGGGGAGAGGTGGGAGAGGTGGGAGGGTTTCAGTCCCACGGGGAGCCGGTTCAGTGAAGGCAGCACAGAAACGGCTCCCAACCAGAGTTTAGCGGCTTTAGCTTCGCTGGTTTAAACTGATTAACTCTGCTGTGTGTGTGTTAGCATGCTAGCAGCGGTTAGCCTGCAGACTGTGGATCAGATCACGGTTTTAATAACAACTCATTATCCTTTTCCTTCATGCTCGTTTAGCCTGAACCGTAGAGACTGAAACAGAGAGGGAAATATAAACACACAGAGACGAGGCTCACACACACACTCATCCACGTAATGCTATCTTTGTAAGGACACTCATTGACATAATGTATTCCCTAGCCCCGCACCCTAGCCTTAACCATCCAAAACAAATGCCTAACCTTAACCATCACCCTTAACCTAATTTAAACCTAATTATAACCTAAAGTTGAGCTCCTTCCCTCTGGCAGGAGATTCAGATTGCCAAAAGCCAAATCAAACAGACTGAAAAACTCATTCATAACACAAGCCATTACCCAACTTAATTCAAATTCTAAACAGTCATGATACACCCCGCTTATTTATCTATTTATTTATTTACTTACTTATTTATTTTCGATTGTATGGAGCAGCCCCCAGTTTGCCCTCTGGGATACTTGTCATTTCAATGTTGTGTGGATGTGCTCTATATGTTCTGTGTTTTTTTTTGTTTTTTTTTACCTTTCTGCAACATTAATTTCCCCTAGGAGACAATAAAGCTGAAGTTGACATTGAAGTTGAAGTTGAAGTTGAAGTTGAAGTTGAAGTTGAACCCTCAAACAGCAACTTGGAAAAAGTGAGGACCGGAGAGGTGTGGGGAGGAGTGAGGACCAAAATGTCCTCACCTGCTAAACACGTCCTCACTCTGTTGGTGAAAAAACGCTTTCCGGTCCCCACAACGTAGTAAGTACAAGAACAAACACACACACGCATAGCTGATGCTGCCAGCTGAGTGTGTGTGTGTATGTGTGTGTGTGTGACAGTGTGTGTCCTTATTGTTCCATTGTTCGGCCGCTGGCTCAGCTCAGCGACGACTGTGTGTTAACATGTTTCTCTGGGATCAATAAACCTGCTGCTCATATCTGTGATGTCACTGATGAGGTCACCGGAAGGGGGCGGAGCCAACGGCCTCAGTCAGACTCACTGCTCCGAGTCCGAGTCCGACTGTTGTTTTGCTCACACAGAAAAAAATAACCACAACACCGCGGGTCGAAGACCGGTGTTGCCATGGCAACGTGGTCATCATCGACATCTGTGAGGGTTTTTTTTTTTTTTTTTTTTTTACATTTTACTGTTTGACTGTTTGCTGAGGGCGAATGAAGCTCAGATTCCTCTGTCTGAGAACAACAAAAGAGAAAACACAACAGCAAAAGAGAAAACACACCAAATTGTTGTGTTTTCTCTTTTTGTAGCCGGGTGGTAAATTAATCATAAGTGTAATTTTCCACTTAAGGGTGAATGTATTCCAATGTACTATAATGTGTTTTTGTTTTCTTTTGTTCTTTCTTTTAAATGGCATATTTCAAATGTGAATCTAAACCAAATGTAAATGAGTTAAATAAGTGATCACAAGGTGGCAGCATTGAGCGGTTTTGGGTTCAGTTGGGCGCATTTTGGTTTAGCCGCCAGGTGCATTGTGGGTTATTGTTTGTCTTTTCTGCTGAATGTGAGCCACAAGTGCCTGAAATGTCTCGGCGAACAGAGGAGACTGTTGTTCTGTTCAATTGGTAGGTAAAATATGCACACATTGTAAGAGACGCCGTAACAGAATGTGACAATATAGTCTCATTTAGAGATATTGGTGGTTTATTTCAGAGGTTAGCATGCCAGCCGTTGACCGGGGCTAACGACTAGCTTCAGGAAGCGTGGCATGTTAGTGACTGTGGTAATATTTTAAATGCACATTTTCGAGTTTTGTCTTTATGTAAAGCACATTGAGTTTCCTTGGTATGAAATGCGCTATAGGCTATAAATAAAGAAGCCTTGCCTTGCCTTAATGTGACTGTGTCATGATTTTAATGATGTGTGTATTTTGTTGTTTCTGTAGACCTTCATAGCCCACTGCCGTATTTTGTCCCCTATGCTATTTTGTTTCTTTTTATGCTTTTGGTTTCGGTTCTCTCTAAGTCTCAGATGAGAACGTAGTATGACTGTGAGTTTAGAAATTCAGTCAAATAAGCCTTTTTGCAACTGATGTGAAATAAATAAGAAGGCTACAAGAACCCCAGTAAGTGTGTCCTGTGTGCTTCTAATTCCCGGGCTACATTTTTGTGTTGTGTTTTCTCTTTTGTCATTGTGTTTTCTCTTGTGCCGTTGTGTTTTCTGATTTGTTGTTGTGTTTTGCACCTCAGGGTCACCGTAGAAACAGGAAGTTTACATCACACACTTCCTGTTTCCACACATGTAACCTAATGAAGAAGATGGACGGACGTGATTTCACCAGGACCAGGACGTCACTCTGTACACGGCAGGATGTTTCCCATCATGCTTTGTGGCGCCGCTGCTCATGTTTCCCATTAGCTGCGTTTCACTTTGTAGTTTTTATTGTTTGATTCACGGCAGCGTCGAGATGAAAATAAAGGAACACACACACACACACACACACACAATCTATAATTAAACTCCAGCTCATATCAGAGCAGTTCCAGCTCGTCCTCTGGTGGGTTATAATGAGTGTAATTAACACCGGTCAGCATGTGTGCGTGTGTGTATTTGTGTGCATGTGCATGTGTGTGTGTCCATATGTGTGTGTGTTTCTCTCTGTAAACAAACAGCAGGTTTTTGCCGCAGCCTCTGGAATGAAGATGTGTAATTGACTGTGTAGGCTACAGACTGTCAAAATAAAAGCCTCTCACTCAAAACACAGTGAGAAAAGAAACTCTGCTGTGTGTGTGTGTGTTGATCGCCTGTATTGTTGCAGTGACAGAATGAAAACAAACTGAAGTGACGTTGTGTTTTCTCTTTAAATTAATGTTTTTCTCCTGATTCTTCTATTTAAACTTTAATTTTTCACTTTTTAAAGATTAATTTCTCTGCAGTTTGTATTTAAATCATGTAGCTGTGCCTCAGTGTGTTCACTGCTGGTGTTGTGTTGTTGTGTTGAACCTGATGAGTGGTCTCAGTCCTCCTCTCTCCTCTCTCTGCCTCTCCGCCTCGTTAACGTTTTATGTTGTTGCTGTTTGTGCGTTAATGAGTGAAACTTCCACAGTTCTCAGAGTTTGAATGAAGAGTCAGTTTGACCTGAGCTCATTAAACTGCTGCTGTCCACAGAAGATTGACACACGTCCGTCCCACAAGGCTGCACACGTCCGTTAGCTAACAGTTAGCTAAAAACAGTTAGCTTGACAAACTACAGCCTAGCTATCATCAGCTAACTAATATGCTTAGGAAACTAACAACAGTTAAACTGCTAGAAGTAGCTAACATCATTTAGCTATGTTATAAGAAACTGACTTATGCTAGCTAAACTGTTTTAACGTAGAGAAGAACGGGTTTGCCCTAACATGTGGTTAGTTGTAGGCCTGACACAGACATTTCAAGAGGTTATAAATGCTTCTAACATTCATCAGTGTTGGACACAATTCAACAAAGTTAAACGATGAAGAGTGTTTTCAGTCACCATAAGTGAATTCCTTTGTCATAGGTAGGCTACTTGTCTTTTGATTACTGAGCTGCTTGTGTAAGTCACCGTATTTAACTATGTAGTCTTTAATTGTCTTGTTGTCTAAAACAAAACGTTGATTTTGAATCAAATGTTAGCTAGGCTTTAATAAAATGTCACGCTCTTTGTAATGCATATCTGATTACAGTAATTAGATTAGACTTTGTATTTTCCCACCTTAACACTGTCATTCTGAAAACAGTATTAACCTATAGCATATTGATAGAAAAGTCAAGGCTCTCAAGTCTCACACACGCATTTCAATCACATTTCCCACACTGAGGATATCTGAGACTTATCAGCCAATCGGAAAATAGTAGCCTATGTCTTGTTTCCGGGTAAAGTCTGGGTTTCCACAGCACTGCCAGCACGCGTCCTATGAATGCGCATGGATGCTGGAAAACATTTAATATCCCAGGGGCCTCATTTATCAAAGAGGGTGTAAAACTGCTACTAAATATTTGCGTACGGCGAAAAGACGGAAATGGCGTACACCCTAAATATTTACACCTTTTTCAGATCAATCAAACTGTGCGTACGCACAACTCTCCGCAATAAATCACACAGGACTCAAGAATGGTGCACACGTGAACACACCTCTTACTCCGCCCCCGGAACGCCTATATACAACTATATATGGTCAGCACGTGCATATTTAATTAGCCATGTGCTCTCTGTGGCGCAGCAACTTTTGTGACAACAAAGTGACAACGGAGACAACCGGCGGAGGACGGGGGAAAGAAGCGGAACTTCTCCGCTTCTCCGAAAGCAGATACACGGGCAATAAATCAGTCAGAAAAATTATCTTGCATTTTAATAAGCTACAATAAAAACAAAAACCTCCCAAATCTCAACAAAAGGGAGCAGAAAGAAGAAGAATCTTATGTAATCTGCCCGTTCATCCCAAAAATCTTTTTTTTTTTCTTTTTACCTATGTTAAAACAATGTAGGAAGCAGGACGATAGTTACCATTACTTTGCAGGCCTTCCCACTACACAGTTACAGCTCTACTGGACTCGGTTTAGGTCATTTTCCATTAGGCTACAGCAGAGTCCTTCACAGTTCCTCCTCAGAGCCGCGTTGTCTCACTCTTTATTCTCTCGTCAGCTCCAAACACACGTGCACCTCGTTAACTCAGGTGACAGAATAATAACAGTCTCAGTAGCTGCAGATCAGTGTGCTGCTGCCGGTGTGTTTTTAAACTTGGCGGGTTTGATCCTTGTCGGACGTCACACATAGCCTAATCAAAAAAGCAAAATCCACAATCCGCTCTGTTTATCAATTAACATAAAGCCTAGTGTTATTATAGAGCGGGTTGGATTGCCAGCATCAACGGTCCACCACTACCACAATTACTTTAAAAAATCCTCTGTGCTCTTCTAAATGTACTCCGCTCCTCTCTCCCTCTCACACTGCAGTTCTCTGACTCAGCAACGGTGTCGCCAATTCCTCCTGTTCCTCAAAAAAGGCGTACGCCAGGGTCAAAATGGGTGTAAATGTCCGCACTTTTCCCCGTCAGGTTTTGGCTTGATAGATCCCAAATTTGGCGGAGAAAAGTGCGTACGCACAAAACGAGGGGAAAATGGCGTAAAAAAAGGTGTATTCACGATGATAAATGAGGCCCCAGGTTGGGTCGGACCACAGGCTTTTTTAGTTAATTTTTGTTTGCTGCTGTCTGGCCAAGGTTTAATGCTGGTGAGTCCGGCTGCATCGGGTCCAGGCTCCAAGTTCAAGTTCATGATATCTTTATTGTCCCCAGAGGGCAATTTACGTTGCAGCCAGCAGCAAAAACAACAATACACAATATAATAATTTAAAAGAGTGACAATAGATACCAGCAACATGGGTGACACAACGACACAGGACAACAATAGACATCAATCCAACAAGCAACAACACCTGTGGATCACTTGAAATACTGGAAATGGACTTTTCCATGATATTCAGATTTATTGGGATGCACCTCAGGGGGATTGGACAGCTTGCAGTTCTAGTGTCAATGTAAGATTTAAACCAGAAACCAGAATATCACTTCCTCTGTCTGACCAAAGGGGGCTTCTAAATATTTACATTTAATTATATGTTGTGTGTGTGTATCTTACTCTTGATGAGCCTGTCTGTTAATTAGCTGTGTCAGCAATGTGTGATGTCACTTTACCTCAGCAGAGTGGGACAGCAGCCTTCACCTCCGTGTGTGTGTGTGTGTGTGTGTGTGTCCTGACAGCAGCAGCAGCAGCTCAGTGTGTTTCCTCTGAGTGTGAACATCAGTGTGTGAACCCCGCGGCTCCGTCCTCCTCGTTAACCTGATAGAAACCTTCCGTCTCTCCGTTGCTCGGCTCTCGTTGCTCTGCCGTTGCGTCAGCGTTGCCTCAGTCCGTCTGAAACAACCTGCTCTCATGAAACCGGGCAGAGAGACAGAGACAGAGAGAGAGCTGCGTTTCTACAAATCTGCTCCATGTGAGACGACAACATCAAACAGCTTCCTGTCTGAGCGGACGGACGCCTGCTGTGTCCAGGTGGAGCGGCTGCAGCTCCCATCATTACTCTGCTGTTGTTACTCTGCCTCACCTGTCAACACCTGTCAACACCTGTCAACACCTGCTGCCTCCGCTCTGTTTGAATCACAGCGACTCATCACTTTAAGAGACGAGACACAAACTGATCTGAGGAAGCAGCTCGACATGTTCACACCTCACAGAACTCCTGCTGGTCCAGGTCCTCACACGGGAGACCGGGTCAGAAAGGCTCATCTAATACTGCGTTCAAGACAACTTGGAAGTCGGAAAAAAACAAGCTCCGACTTGTCTAAAATGAATTGAACGGTGTCGAACTCGGAAATTACAGGTCGGAAACTGGGGTATCATTTCAGAGCTCCGTTTTTCCGACTTGACGTCACAACAACATCAAAACATGGCAGCCCTCGTCTTAAACGGTTAGAATTCTATTTGTTGAGGTTTTAATGCATATTTTTGTGTATTATTGCAGTAGCCTATATGAAATATGTTTATATTAAGCTGTGATTGTTGTATTGTTGTATTGGTGTGAAATTGTGTTTCCTCGTATGTGACGGGAATAAGGTTTAACTGTTATCAAGGCTGTAACATTATATGTGCACTCATCTGCAGCGTCTCTTCTCCTCCAAAACAAAAAAAAACCAAATCAAAAAACCAAATCATTTACTGCTACATTGATTTTTCCTATTCAGTGATGAGCCACAATACGCCAAACTTCCTTCAGGTATCCATGTTTTTTCTCTTCAGAGTTCCTGCAGCGTGAACGCAATGATGTCGGAAGTCGTAAATTTCCGAGTTGGGAATTCCGACCTCCGAGTTGTTCTGAACACAGCATCAGACTATACAGTAGAGGGAATTGTCTTGTTGTTTACAATTACTTCCCGGTAGAAAACGCACGTCATTTGTATATGGAAGAACCATTTTTTCTTAGATTTCCACCGAAAAAGAACAAAGGTGCTCAACGAGGGCTGTGGGATGGCAGAGAAAAACGTCTACACCGAAGAGAAGGAGGTTTAACTGTCGGAGGGCTTGCCAAACTGTGGGAACCGAAACCTCAGGACAGAATTAGTGGGAAACATTTTGTTCTTATTTATCCCTTCCTCTTCTCCTCTTCTTACTCCTACCTCTTCTTTACTCAAGCTTATTCTTATATCCCCCCTCTCTGTCTGTGTTATCCTGGTTCAATACTTTTTCTTGGTGAATGAAAAACTGCTCAACAATCGCCATTTCCAACATTTAGTTTTATTAAGGCAGATGTCAACATCAACACACCAGTTGTTATGTTGCTGGCTAGAGGCTGCTTGGCGAAGCTACTATCACTACTGTGTAGCTAATTTTGACAGCTAACCGTTAGCCCAGCTGATCTACGATCGGCATGACTAACAAAAACATGCACACAGAAATAGTAATGTTTGTTCAGCTATTGGTTTTATAGACTTTACAAACCGTGAAGTTCATTTTCTCCTGATTTGACGTTTTCATGTCAAAATTATCAGAAGAGATGTGTCTGGTGAAAAATATGTCCAATATTTACTTCAGTGACTTTGGAGCGAAAGAATCGACCATAATCTGAGCTCACGTTCACTTCTCCCGTTGGAGTCAATAGACTCAAGACCTGCTGCTGCTGCTGGTCTCCTAAAGGGGGCGGAGTCACGGTCTGCTGGTCTCCTAAAGGGGGCGGAGTCACGGTCTGCCGGTCTCCTAAAGGGGGCGGAGTCACGGTCTGCTGGTCTCCTAAAGGGGGCGGAGTCACGGTCTGCTGGTCTCCTAAAGGGGGCGGAGTCATGGTCCGCTGGTATCCTAAAGGGGGCGGAGTCACGGCCTGCTAGTCTCCTAAAGGGGGCGGAGTCATGGTCCGCTGGTCTCCTAAAGGGGGCGGAGTCACGGTCTGCTGGTCTCCTAAAGGGGGCGGAGTCACGGTCTGCTGTTCTCCTAAAGGGGGCAGAGTCATGGTCTGTTGTTCTCCTAAAGGGGGCGGAGTCACGGTCTGCTGGTCTCCTAAAGGGGGCGGGGTCAAGATCTGCTGGTCTCCTAAAGGGGGCGGAGTCACGGTCTGCTGGTCTCCTAAAGGGGGCGGAGTCAAGATCTACTGGTCTCCTAAAGGGGGCGGAGTCGCGGTCTGTTGTTCTCCTAAAGGGGGCGGAGTCAGGGTCTGCTGGTCTCCTAAAGGGGGCGGAGTCATGGTCTGCTGGTCTCCTAAAGGGGGCGGAGTCACGGTCTGCTGGTCTCCTAAAGGGGGCGGAGTCACGGTCTGTTGTTCTCCTAAAGGGGGCGGAGTCACGGTCTGTTGTTCTCCTAAAGGGGGCGGAGTCAAGGAGAAACCCACAGAACACAGAGACAGGAAACTGATTCAGAGTGAAGTGTCTTGGTTTCTAAACCGTCACAGCAGTGCTGTGTGTTGTACCTTCCTATGTTACCATGGTTACAGTAACAGGAGCTGTGACTTGGTCAGGTTTAGATTTAAACATCAGACAGTGGATGCTGTTGTGGTACAATTAACAGCAACAACACACTGTCTTATCGTAGAAACTACAAGGGAATTGAACGCCTCCTCACTGTGGGCGACAGTAGTGTCTGAATCGATCTGATTGGCTGAGACAGAGCCGCGTGCGAGCCAATGGTTGTGTAGCACACGACCCCTGACCTGAGGTGAAGCTGAACTCGTCCTCGTCTCCTCAGATGTTTGTACGATGATCGATGTGACGACAGCTCTAATTAAAGTAACAAACGTCCTCATTAATGATTTTTAATTTGCTGCAACACAAAAACCTCATTTATCATTTAGCCCCCAGCTCTGCCAGACCTGATCCACTTCTCCTTCTCCCCAAGAATCCACTCCCCCCACCACACACCTTTAGAGACTGGAGACATTTCATATATTATCACTTATCTTATCTACTGTATATACATCATGTGTGTTTACAGGGTTATGAGGCCTCAGTCGTTCACAGTAGAAAGAGTCTGTGTTTGAATTAACCCTGTAAAACCCAGACATAATAAAAACCAATTGAAAACCACTCAGATGTTGGTGTAGGAGGCCTTTGGGGCTAAAAATGAAGTGCTGTGAAAGAATGTTATGTTTTTTTGTCAGATTTTAGGGACATGTTGTAATTGTAACGTTGGGCTGAAGGGGGAGCAGAATCTCCGGTATACCTTTAATTTACAGGTTGTTAATTACATGATAAAGCCAAGAAAAAACAAGTAATTGCTTAGAAATTAAGGTCAATTTCATAGTATTGTCATGTTTTTCATAAAGGCATTATGATGCAACTAATTGTTATTTCTTAATTAACGGCCTGTAAATGAAAGGGTTACCTAATCTCCTGTATTTGAACATATTGCCTGAACAGGCTATGGCAATGTATTTAATTGCCATATAAATAATATAATACAATATATGTTGTATAATATTTATAATATTTGTAACTCAAAATAAGACTAAGGGCTAGAATGTGTAGAACATGTGTAGTTTAAAGTTATTGGGAACATTTCGATTGAAGTTCCTCTCAAATAATCTAATATTGCAACAATTATAAAACAAGCTCTATAAGAAATGTAGGGACTGTCTTCCACAATAATTACATACATGTTCGAGACACTGTAATGAGGACGAAAATAATAATATTTAAGGCTGATAGATTCTGTCCAATAAATTGTCAATTAACAACAAAACATTAGTTGTTTTTTTTCTTTTGGAGATTCTGCAACAGTGGGTCTTATTAATGAGATATAATTTATAAACAGACAAATAATCTTTATTTGAATAAACGTACATATATAAATTAAATAAACATTTGTGTTAGTGAGTGGCTCTAGTTGAGGAGACTGTCTGTCCAAACTGGCTGCGTCTGTATTGAACAACACGTCTCCTCTGGTTGACAGAGGTCACCTCGGGTCGCTTCTATTGAGCAGCAATAAAGTTCTTTATTATGTTTGAACAGTAAATTCACTCTCATTCACTCACTCACACACACACTGTAGCTGGGAGGCATGAAGTTAATCAGCAGCTCCGACCCGTTACTCCCCTCCTGTAATTGATCCAATTGATAGATCATGTCAGAACAATTACCACCTCTCAATCAATGTCAGCGGGTGGATCTGATTGGACAGAGGAGTCGATGAGACGCGGTGTCGCCGGGCAGAGAAACACATCTGTGATCAATAATAATAATGATAATAATAATAATAGTGAAGTGAAGTCTTTTTTTTCTTCTCCTGGAGGAGCTGGTTTCATGGTGCAGATTATTAATATCGCTCTGACATTCAGGATGGACGGAGAGACAACTTTTTTGTGTGTGTGTGTGAGCGTTAAAGGTCAGCAGAGTTTATTCTGTGTGTGAAATGTCTCTGAAAGGTCAAACAGCAGCGACACAAACTGTGACAAACACACACACTAACAGCTCGTCATTCAACACACACACACACACACACAGTCTGTAACCTGTCTAAGCTCCGCCCCCTTGGATGATGAATGACAGCGATGATCAATCAGTTGCCAATCTACTGATCAATATGTTTGATAGCTTTTAGTTTGTTAGTTTGACAGGTTATTGATAAAGTCTTCAAAATAAAAGGCTTCAGTTTTATCTGTTTTGATTGAAACTTTCAAAATAAAAGACCAGAATATTATAGATAGAAAAACAAAAAACAAAACATAAAACTGTGTCTTTATATTTTAATATATGTGAGGAATAAAAGAAAAAGTGAAGAACGATGTGAGATCATGAGTTCACTGGTCACAGGACGACGAAGAAGGGAGAAGAAGGAGGAAAGTAGATGGAGGAGAAAGAAGAAGGAGAAGGAGGAAAGAAGAAGGAGGAGGAGAAGAAGGAGGAGAAGGAGGAAAGAAGAAGAAGGTGGAGGAGGAGAAGGAGGAAAGTAGATGGAGGAGAAAGAAGAAGGAGAAGGAGGAAAGAAGAAGGAGGAGGAGAAGGAGGAGAAGTAGGAAAGAAGGAGGAAAGAAGAAGAAGGTGGAGGAGGAGGAGGAGGAGGAAAGAAGGAGAAGGAGGAGGAGGAGAGAAGAAGGAGGAGGAGGAAAGAAGAAGGAGGAGGAGAAGGAGACAAAGAAGGAGAAGGAGGAAAGAAGGAGAAGGAGGAAAGAAGGAGGAGGAGGAGGAGGAGAAGGAGGAAAGAAGAAGGAGGAGGAGGAGGAGAAGGAGACAAAGAAGGAGGAAGGAAGAAGGAGGAGAAGAAGAAGGAGAGAAGAAGGAGGAAAGAAGAAGGAGGAGACAAAGAAGGAGAAGGAGGGAAGAAGAAGGAGGAGAAGTAGGAAAGAAGGAGGAAAGAAGAAGAAGGTGGAGGAGGAGGAGGAGAGAAGGAGGAGGAGGAGGAAAGAAGAAGGAGGAGGAGAAGGAGACAAAAAAGGAGAAGGAGGAAAGAAGGAGGAAAGAAGAAGGAGGAGGAGGAGAAGGAGGAAAGAAGAAGGAGGAGGAGGAGGAAAGAAGGAGAAGGAGGAAAGAAGGAGAAGGAGGAAGGAAGAAGGAGGAGAAGAAGAAGGAGAGAAGAAGGAGGAAAGAAGAAGGAGGAGACAAAGAAGGAGAAGGAGGGAAGAAGAAGGAGGAGGAGGAGAAGGAGGAAAGAAGAAGGAGGAGGAGAAGGAGGAAAGATGAAGGAGGAGAAGGAGGAAAGAAGAAGGAGAAGAAGGAGAAGGAGGAGGAGAAGGAGGAAAGAAGAAGGAGGAGAAGGAGGAGGAGGAGGAAAGAAGAAGAAGGAGGAGGAGAAGGAGGAAAGAAGAAGAAGGAGGAAGAGGAGAAAGAGAAGGAGGAGGAGGAGGAGGTGGAGGAGAAGGAGGAGAAGAAGGAAGAGGAGGAGACAAAGAATGTGAAGGAGAAGGAGGAAAGAAGGAGGAGGAGGAGGAGGAGGAGACAAAGAAGAAGGAGAGAAGAAGGAGGAAAGAAGAAGGAGGAGACAATGAAGGAGAAGGAGGGAAGAAGAAGGAGGAGGAAAGAAGGAGGAGAAGGAGAAGGAGGAAAGAAGAAGGAGGAGGAGAGAAGAAGGAGACAAAGAAGGAGAAGGAGGAAAGAATAGGTAGGAGAAAGAGAAGGAGGAGGAGAACAAGATAAAGGATAACAAGAAGAAGGAGAGAAGGAGGAGAAAGAGAAGGAGAAGAGGAGCTGGTGATGTCTGTCCTCCATCATTAATATTAACGAGTTTTTAATTGGATCCCTGAACAGTTGATGATGATGATGATGAAGGAGAAGGACCTTCACAATAAAAGCCTGTTGTCGTGTTAATTGAATTCTCTGGTTCACATCAATATTAACAGAGCAGAATAAACTGGATTTAATATTTAATACTGATCTGACACACACACACACACACACACACACACACACACACACACACACACACACACACACACACACACACACACACACACACACACACACACACACATTTATGTTCATATCTCGAAAGAGACATACAGTATATATGTTATGTATATCTAGTATTATCTAGTTATATTATGGGATGTAGTGGTTGGTTGCTGAGTGTTGAGCAGCCTGTAACGGTGCTGGAGCTGCAGCTGGTGAACGCCGCCTGCAGCAGTAGCAGCAGAGTCTGAGTGTGTTAACGGTGTTTAATGAGAGACGACGGTTTATCAGACGACTCTAACGAGCTGATCATCTCCAGCTGAGACGACCCGCTCCTCTTCCTCCTCCTCCTACTCCTCTTCCTCTTCCTCCCTCCTCCTCCTCCTCCTCCTCTTCCTCTCTCCTCCTCTTCCACCTCCTCCTCCTCTCCTCAGCACACTAATGAGCAGAGAGGATTGGATCAGAGCTGTTCCTCTTCGCTCTAACAGCCTCTTTAGCTCTTTATAATAATCATTGTGCTGTGTTGTGTCTGAGCTGTTTACCCATAATGCACCTCTCTCAGCAGCGTGTACAGGTACGGGACTGATGAGGCGTCGACCCATCGACCTCTGTTAGTCAGTTAGTTAGTTAGTTCAGTGGTTCTCAAAGTGTGTTTTTGAGAAATGTTTACCTCTTTTTTTTTTTTTTTTTTTTTTTTTAGAAATGTTACCACTTTTTCTAGATTTTTTTTTAGAAATTAGTTCTAGAATTTAAAAAGGAAAATAAAAAGTCGACATTTCACCAGTTTTAGAATTGATTGTTTTTTGTTTTTTTTAATTTCACCAGTTTTGAGAAAATGTTACCACTTTCTTTGGGATTTTTTTTCACTTATTTTTTTTCTCTTACCACATCTTTTTCTTTTTTTTAAATTTTAAGATACATTTTTACCACTTTTTCCATTATTATTTTACCTCTTTTTTTTTAGAAATGTTACCACTTTTTCTAGATTTTTTTTTCTAGACAGTGGTAGAATTTAAAAAGAATTTGAAATCGAGAAGTGTCACCAGTTTTTAGAAATTTTACCAATTTGATTTTTGTTTTTTACTTAAATTTTTTTTTTTAGAAATCTTACCATATCTTTCTCTTCTTAACTTTTTTTTTTTTTTTTTTTTAGATTTTTTAACCCCTAAAAAGTGATGTTATTAAAGCAGAAGTGAGTGATATATTTGTGTTAATATAAGTCGTAAATAGTTATATCTTCCGACAGCAATCACTTACATAGAGTGTTTGGACTGAAACACGGGTCTGTCAGTCCCTCTGCTCTGCTCTGAGCCGAAGAGAAAACATTTATCGTATCCTACAGTTTTTATCCAATGAGGAGAGAGAACGGCATGCAGGGCTGTGTGTGCAGCCAAGGAACGCCGTGAATGTGGTGACGTAGGGACGAGGACTGTTATGGTGCGTTCAAGGAAACTCGTATTTTTCCGACCGTGAAGTGGTACCAGTTCGATCTGGTACGAGTTCACGGGTCAGAAGTTACGAGTGGCCGTTATAGTGACTTTCACCGGTAAAACAGGTCGGAAAAACACGAGTGGGTTGCCTGGAACGCTACAAAGTCGTAAGTTGTGACTTGAAGCTGTAATTTACGATTTCAAAAGCCTGCCTGGAACGCAGCATTAGCGAAAACGACCGGACCACTCACTTCTGCTTTAAGTCTCAAATATTTTCTGTATTTCTGGTGTTTGCTTCAACATTTTGTCCACTGGGGGGCCGTGGTATAATTTGTATCAATTTCGGGGTGCTTGATGTAAAGAAGTTTGAGAACCACTGAGTTAGTTAATTTTATGGAAACAAATTATTTGTATCTGCTATGTAAGATTTTACTGTGTCTGAACTTCAAACCAATTAACCCTTTAGGGACTTTAAAAAAAAAATCAAATCAAATCAGATAATTAAAATCATTATATTTGGGCCCAAACAATATACAACATAACCCATAAGCACACATGAAAAAGAAAATTTCAACATGTCAACATCACCTACTATGACATCACATAACAAGATGTATATTGTGTGTTGTGTATATTTATATGAATGTAGGGCTGTCAATCTTCCCCCCAAATCAGATTCATATTTCTAATGCTTCTTTTGTTGTTAAATGTTACATATTCAAATTATATTCAAATGTTTTTAACATTTTCTTTTTATGTGTGTGTGTGTGTATGTGTGTATATATGTGTATACGTGTGTGTATAGTGTGTTACTAACTGAGTCCCTGCCGTTTCCCTACAGACCCAGATAAACAGGTTCAAACTCCACCTGCTCGTTACTGAGCCCGTTCTCCGTCCTCACCCCGCTCACCTCGCCGCTGTAAAGTGAGACGGATGGCGCAGTGTGTCTGTGTTAATCAGTCTGGCAGAGCAGAGCAGAGCGATACGGCACCGTACGGCCGTGTCCTCTGGTTCGATTCCCGGAGCCGACAAACCACGCTGCCAAAGCCGCCGCCGCCGCTCGTCAGCTTCGTTAAAGAGGAGAGCTGTGATTTATGAAGCTTCTCTGAGGAGCAGCCGTGATTAATGAGGCGCTGCAGCAGGTGTTGGGGGGAGGGGGGGGGGGGTCACCTCCACTCCAGCTCCTCCTCCCTGAGGCCTCAGCTGACCTCTGACCTCTGCTGCCTGCCTGATGCATGCTGGGAAGCTCCAGCCTCATTTCACTACAGAAAAAGTCCGACTGATCCGTATTTTTATTCTGTGGTGATGACGTCACTGATGATTCTGTCTAAATGCTTTTATTCTGAAGGTGCAGCATACAGGTCCTTTTACACCGGGGACGTATTTTTCGAGCAAATAAAACAACTCTTTCTGTCTATCTCAGAGGAGGTTAGACCGAATGCAACTGGACTTAGTTATTTGTCTAGGAAGACATTTCCCCTCTCATCCAAGAGGCTTCATCAGTTCATGTAGCATCTGACCAGGCTGGGACTGGTGATGTCTGGTAATGTTCAAATCAAATTATCTTTATTTTCAATTATTTTATTTTATTGTTTTGTTCATGTGTTGTTTTTGCAAAGTTTTTTATTTGTTATGTCTGTCCAATACTGTATTATGTTTTATTTATTTTAATATGTCCGAAATAAACTATAACTAACTAACTAACTTACATTGTGTTATTATCTCATAGTGTGGTGAATGTGCAGGTAACAACTTGTCCACCAGAGTGTTGTGGAGTTGTTGGATTGTGTATTTGATGAGTTTGATGAGGGAAACCAAGAAATCCCACACACTCGACCTTGTCCTTTCATATGGCCTGCCTGTTCAGAATTTAGAGATCTGTGATACAACGTTCTCAGACCATATGCCTGTTCTGTTTGACATCACTCTCCCTAACAATTCAATGAAACCCCATGCTGCAGCTCAGCGCTGTCGTATCTTAAACCCTTCCACTGCTGCTAATTTCTCCACTGCTTTCAATAACTGTGTTTTTCCAGAGTCTATGTGTAATTCTACTGATGGCCTCAATGCTTGGTTTCACTCAACTTGCCAATCAATTCTAGATTCCGTAGCACCGTTAAAAACCAAGCAGCCTAAGGCCAAACGTGAGCCTTGGTTAAATGAAGTCACTCGTGCCGCCAGACGCGAGTGTCGAAAAGCGGAACGAAAATGGAAAAGAGATAAAATGCAAGTGTCCCTTCAAATTCTAAAAGACCGCTGGCGACATTACCAGAAAATAGTGAGAGATGCCAAAAGAAATCATTTCTCAAATATCATTCTTTCAAATTATAACAAGCCCCAAGTATTATTTAAAATCATTGACTCAGTCCTTAACCCCCCGCAGACCGCAGGTATGGAACCATCTCCTGCCACTTGTGAAACCTTTTTAGACTTCTTCACTGGAAAAGTCTCCTCATCCAGAGCGTCAATTACTCCTCCTGCCCATGATCCCTCCATCTTGGTCCCCTGCTCTGCTATTTTTAATGAGTTCGAACCTGTTACTATGTCCCTCCCACAGGAGATTGTTGGCCACCTGAAACCCTCCGGGTCTCCAAATGATGCGGTACCTCCTAGACTCTTTAAAGAGGTCTTTCCCTCTGTAGGTCCATCTGTCCTCACGCTTATAAACAGTAGCCTGTACTCTGCAGTTTTCCCGAAACAGTTTAAACATGCAGTGGTCCAGCCTCTGATTAAGAAACCAGCCTTGGACCCCACAATCCCTGCAAACTTCAGGCCTATTTCTAAGCTGCCATTTCTTTCAAAAATCCTTGAGAAGATAGTGTATAGTCAATTAATGGCCTTTCTGGAAGAACACAATATTCTCGAAACATTCCAATCTGGTTTTAAAAATCTCCACAGTACAGAATCAGCCCTACTGAGAGTTTTTAACGATATATTTTTAGCTACCGACTCTGGGGACAGTGTGATTCTTTTACTTTTAGATTTAACGGCAGCATTTGATACAGTGGACCACAAAATTTTAATTTCTCGTTTAGAACACTGGGTGGGTATTAGGGGCTCAGCATTAGAGTGGTTCCGATCATACTTAGCAGACCGAATTTTCTGTGTCAACATTGGTGATTTTATGTCTTCCTGTGCGCCCCTCCCATGTGGGGTACCACAAGGTTCGGTCCTAGGCCCTCTTCTGTTTTCACTATACCTGCTCCCACTGGGGTCCATCCTACGCAAACATGGCATATCCTTCCACTGCTATGCAGATGATTGCCAGATTTACCTGCCCCTCAAAAAGAATAATGCATCTTCTCTGAAACCACTTTTTAAATGTCTTAATGACCTAAAGGCCTGGATGGCACTCAACTTTTTAAATTTTAACGAAAATAAAACTGAGGTGATGGTTTTTAATGGCACTGCTGGGACTCCATCCATTGATCTAGGTTCACTGGCCCAATACTCAAAACCTACTATCAAAAACCTTGGGATAAAAATGGATCCTGGGCTAAACCTCGACAGTCAGATCACGGCAGTTGTGAAGTCAAGTTTCTTCCAACTGAGGCAGTTGGCTAAAATAAAACATATTCTCTCAAGGCAGCACCTAGAGATGACGATCCACGCTTTTATAACTAGTCGGCTTGACTATTGTAATGCCTTATATGTAGGGGTTAGCGCATCCGCCATCACCCGTCTTCAGATGGTACAAAATGCTGCTGCACGCCTTTTAAGCGGCATAAATAAACGTGAGCATATTACCCCCATTTTAACTGCACTACACTGGCTGCCCATTCGTTTTAGGATTCATTTTAAAATTCTTTTATTTGTTTTTAAGTCTCTTAATGGCCTTTCCCCACCATACCTTTCTGAGCTGTTAGAACCTTACGCCCCTACACGCCCCCTCAGGTCAGCTGACCAGCTGCTCCTGGAAGTCCCGAAAATGACCACCAAACTTAAAGGGGACCGCGCTTTTTCAGTTGTGGCACCAAAGTTATGGAACGACCTGCCTCTTGATACCAGACAAGCTCCATCGCTGCATGTTTTTAAAAAGCGCCTCAAAACTCACCTGTTCTCCATAGCCTTTGACCCCGTTTTTAACTGATGTCTTTTATTCTGCTGTCGGTTATTTATTGTTTGACTTACCTATGCGCTATGTTTTAATTGTTTATTTGTTTTTGTATAGTGTTATTTTAAATGCACTTTATTTTATTCTTTATTATTTTCTGTTGTGTTTTATGTACTTTTTGTGTCTTATGCCAATTCACTTTGGTCCACTGGGTTTTTAAAGTGCTTTATAAATAAAGTTGGTATGGTATGGTATAATGAGCCTCCGTAGCGTAGCTCTGAGCAGCTCACGGCTCTGCTCCGCCGTTCTAAAAATAGCTTGCACCGACAATTAAAGGTAACGAACCTACTGCTATGACTATAGGGATTATGGCAATGGGCCAATTTGCTAAAATGTTGAAGTATCCCTTTAAGAGTGACACATTGACAATGAACTGAACGAATTGATTAAACAATAAACACAGCAGGTGTGTGTGTGTGTGTGTGTGTTTAATATGAGACAGGAGCTGCCAGGTGGAGGTTATTTTTATACACCCTCCCGCTCCCCGAACCTGCACCCGGAGCTCGAGGACGAATCGGAGAAAAGGAAAAATCATATTTTTCTTCCTTTGTTTAAAATTAGGCCACGCCCCCAAGGAGCTGTCCGTCAGGGGCAGGAAGTAATGGGGTGTCGCCCTAATACCCCCCCACTCCCCCCTGCCTCCTGTTGGCCGTCTCTCACCTTCTCTTTAACACAAGGACACACACAGAGCTGCAGAGGGCGACTTCCCTCAAACACCTGGATCTGGATTTGTTTCAGAACCAGGACCAGGATCATGGCCTCTACAGCTGCGTTTCCATCACAAGTGTTTCGCAAAATAAAAGCCATATTTCTGAAATTTCGAAAATAATACAGTCTGTGTTTGCAGGTGTTTCCAACTGAAAGGTGTTTTTGAGACTTCACTTTGAAAAAAGATTGGACGTAAGCATCTTTTAAACACAGGGTTTCAATTTTACAATATACATGTGTTCTCAATCTGTATTTATAGGAATTATTAGTTTATTTACATTGCAGAAAAAGGTGCACACTTGGTTTATATGGAATGACAGGGGTCCACTGTTAGTTGGTGCATAATGACACAAGTTCCCACTTAGTTAGCATGGAGTGACATACACACTCCATCATGTATGAATAAGAAAGAAATAAGCAAAAATGATAGTTCTTAACAGAAGACAAAGCCAGCGCTCGATTGCTCAAAGGAAAAGCTCCTATGTATATATATTATATATCATATGTTACTATGTGTGGTAGGCTAAAACACACACCTATACAGACAAGCCTCTAAGTGTTGAGCCACTACCGATTTACCACTGTGCATTGTACATATCTATATTCTTTACACTCCATTTGTGTTTTATACTGTTTCTGTGATTGAATGTCTTTTTTAATGTGAAGCACTCTGTGTATACGTACTATGAAGGGTGCTATATAGCTAAATAAAGTTTTACTTACTTATTTATTTTATTTATTTATTTAAAAAAGGACAGTGTGCAGTGACATTAGTTATTGAGACAATAAAAAGATGGCTGCACCAGATTTAGCGGAGCCGCTAATTTCCATCTGTAGTCCTTACTTACTTACTAATGGCAGCGGCCACAAATGAAGGATTTCTAGGACAAACAAACTATGGAAACAAAACGTCAGGATGAGCCGGGATACGTTCAATCAGCTGTGTGACGTTCTCCAACTGAAATAAGTGTTTCCATCACACTTACGTCTGAAAAACCACCTCATGAGAGCGTGAAAATGTTTTAGCGATATTTGAGAGGTTTTTCGAAATGTAGACGTTTACGTTACCAGGTTTTTATTGCAATATTTAGGTTTTGTGCATTTCCAGGGGAAATCGAAACAGACCTTATGTCACTCAGACCCCTAGTGGTACTTGGTGTGATTACAAGGGGTACTTAAAACGATAAAATATAATTTTACTGAGTGACATTTAACATTTAAAGGGATACTTCAACATTTTTTGCCAAATTGGCCCATTGCCATAATCCCTATAGTCATAGCAGTAGGTTCGTTACCTTTAATTGTTGGTGCAAGCTATTTTTTGTTTCTATGTTTGTTTACACTGAAGTCACGTTTGACCACACAAGATTAGCAAGATGAAATATCCACTGAATAAACTTTTATTTTGTTTAGTATGTGGTGTATGAATCAAACCAGAGTGAGTGGCAACCATAGGACCAGGGCCGGCTCTAGCCATTTTGGTGCCCTAGGCGAGATTACTCTCAGACGCCCCCCCAACAATGATCATAATGATCATAACGATAACATAGCAGTGTATCTCTATGTCCCCTCTGACCCTGAGATACACAACTTGCACAACAATCAGTAAAATTGCATTGAGTAAATCCTGGGTGAAGACATGAAAAAATTAGTTTCTTCACAATCATGAGAACAAACTGTTGTGGTGCTTGAAATGGGTATACGAAAGTCTGGGCTTCACAAAAGCAGTGGAATAATATACTGTATGATATAAGGCCATAAGTGTAGAAAAAAAATTGTGAAATTGCTTTTTGAGCATAAATGTTAGGCCTAACTGTCATTCTCACCAAATGTCTCAAATGTGGGATAACAGAAGCTAAATATTGACTTCACATTACATTTCAAACTTCATGACATGTGTGTAGCCCTAAATGAGAAATTGTCTCCAAATATCAACTAAATAGACAAAAAAATACACAAAATTTACAATATTTAGCCTATATAATGTACCCTATATATGTCACTGTGGTACTGTTTGAGAGGTAAAAAAACAAAACAAAACTAGTTTGATAGCTCAGCAGGTGTGAATACAGAGCTGGAGCTGATCTGGAGCTGAGGCCCACTGGCCCTGCTGTCTGAGCAGGCTGAAATCTCAACTCTCTCTTCTTTTTTCATGATCTTCCTCATCAAATTAGTCAGAACTTTAAACCTCATCATCCTCACTGCCTCTCTCTCTCTCTCACTCTCTCTCTCTCTCTATCCCTCTGAACGACTCTGATGTTTCGAAGCGCTTCACAGTTGTTGTTTTGATTGACAGGTCGTCAAGGGCGTGCGGCCATGCGTATTTGAAAGAGGAGAGCCTCCCAATCACAGTAGTTGAACCGCATTTCTACTGCGTAAATGACCGAAATATGACAAAAAAAAAAAAAACATATTGAGACGGTCGCGCAAACGCGCCGGCATTTGTGCCACACATCTAATAAAAAATGTGGCGTTTCTAACAGGAAAACGGCTTGAGAGCAGCTGCAGACAGGTATCTGCTGTGTGATTGACTATACACAATTTAGGAACATGTTTGTCATTGTTTATTTATTTGTTTTGGGGTTTTTTTTCTACACAGAAAACACTAAGTGAGGGGGCACCAGCGGACATAAATCATTATTATTATCTTTTTCTTTTTTTTTCCCTTGACTGGCGGCGCCCCTCCAGCAGTTGGCGCTCTAGGCGACTGCCTATATCGCCTATGCCTAGAGCCGGCCCTGCACAGGACTGTTTTTGTATTTCATTTTCAGCTGACTGCATTAAAAAAACAAAAAAACCACAACATTCAACCACTTTATCAAAGGCTAATATGAAAAGAAAGTGATGTTCAATTAAAAATGAAAAGATGACGGCATCTAAAACTGTCAGTGATTCTTATTACGACCGCAGCCTGCTTCTTCTTCCTGTTCTCTGTGAACTGAACTCAACACTCAGATGGGGGTGGGGGTGGGGGAACAAAAGGACCGCTGTTTCCTTCCTGCAACAGCGCAAATGATATTACCGTAATAACAACATGTTGTCTGTAAAGTGCAACCTCTCAGCTTTCAGAAACCATTAGAACTTTTCCGATTGGGCAAACCGTTGTGTATTTAATTTTTAATGCAAAGTGCCCGTGGCCAAACGTTTGGGCATTTTAAAATGTGCGGTGCTGAGCTGCACGAGGCTGCATTTACAGGGAAACACTCTGGATGTCTGTGCTGTAAACACTGAGCCACACTTTATTGATCATGTAGAGTCCAAAGGTTGAGTGTGTGTGTGTAGAGTAACACAGTGTGTGTAGAGTGCAGTTGTGTTGTATAGAGTTTGTGACTCAGCAGTGTTGCCTCAGTGATGGGTGTGGTTTATCATAACTCAACTGTTCGACAGTTCGCCCAGAATCAGAGAACAGTGAAGACACACTCGAGTCTTCAATCAACATCATCAGAACATGGACTTCAGAAGAAACGGTAGAGGATCTAAAGAACATTTTGTAAAGAACGGACACCTGAAGATGGAGGATCTGAAGGCAGCAGCTGAAGATTTAAGAAAGAGAGTTCCAACTTTGGATATAAAAGACTACATCTTCCTTGAGGACATCCCAGAGTATCCCCGACCAGAGTTTCATGTGTCTCATCTGCAACACAACACTGATGCAGCTGGGTTAAGAGGAATAAAGACAGATGGAGGCTTCGGGGGCCTGGGCAGATACTGGTTTACAGACTTCCTACAGTGGTGGAGTCTGGCTGTGAAGCCTGAGGACGTTACATCAGCTGAGAGGAGGCTCCTGGAGAAGACCTACCCAGACCGGACCGAGGCTGAGGCCCAGGACCAGTGCAGCTTCCTGGGGGAGTTTGCCAGCTCTCCAGCCTTCATGGAGACCTCCAGACTGGGCTCATACCGCTTCACCTTCCCTGTGGAGGAGGTGCTGAAGGCCTACAGCCAGCAGGTAACACCTCAGTCCAGCTGTTGACAGGTCTGGACAGAAATGTATTAAAGTTCTGGTTTTTATTTTCAGGGAGGTCAGAGGTTTCTAAGCACCACTTTTTCTGAATAAGTCTCAATGATCTCCATCAGTGTGTTGTGACCTGATATCACATCAGATATTGATATTCAGGAACTTTCAAATCAGATCCATGATCTATTTAGGCAAGGCAAGGCAAGGCAATTTTATTTGTATAGCCCGTTTTTACAAACAGTTTGTCTCAAAGGGCTTTACATGGCATCGTAACAACATCCTCTGTCCTTAGACCCTCACATCGACTGAGGAAAAACTCCATGGAAAACCCTTTTAACAGGGAAAAGTCGGAGAAACCTCAGGGTGAGCAACAGAGGAGGGATCCCTCACCCAGGACGGACAGACGTGCAATAGATGTTGTTACAGACAAGAAAACAGTTTACAGTTTGTCACAGAATGTGCGAAATATGGAAATGTTAGCAGGAGTTGATGAAGGCAGTCTCTGGTGAGGGGAGGGGGGGGGGGGGGGGCAGGGAGAGCCGGTCAGCTCGATGGGAGGACTGGGTGGTAGACTGGACCATGGGAAGGAAGGGGAGGCCGGTCTAACAGCAGGGGAAGGGGTGGGAGGGGGGCGATGCAGGCGGCGGCTGGTGCAGAGAGATGGAGCTCCGGTGGATCTGCGAGACACCAAGGCCAAACTACAAAGTACAGCAGAAAATGACAGTTCAAAAATATACTGAGGAGAGGAGAGGAGAGGAGAGGAGAGGAGAGGAGAGAAGAGAAGAGAAGAGGAGGAGAGGGCTCTGTGTAACCAGATGTGTCCCCAGCAGTCTAAGCCTATAGCAGCGTAGCTATAAAATGGTTCAGAGCTTTTACTGTTATCTAACATGTGGAAAATAAAAAGGTCACTGACATGGATGTGAAATCATTTTCAATTAAACAAAAATACATATTCTCCTGCATTTTTGTTGTTTCTGGCTGTGTTGGTGTTTGTCGTGTGAGTTGTAGGATTGTCAGAAAATACTAAAATTTCAAACTAGATACTGTACCAATACCCAGGAAAATATTCAATACAGCAGCAATGCCTCCCAGCTTGTTTTTTTCCATTATTTTATTTTTTATTATAATCAAAAGGACTTATTGTTGTTTTTTAATTAAATAAAAAGCTAACTCTGAGTTGTGCAATTTCAGAGTCTCATGTGTTGCTATTGTTTCATTACATTCATTACTCCTTGAACCACCACCTCATCGTGGTGGAGGGGTTTGAGCACCCGAATGATCCTAGGAGCTATGTTGTCAGGGGCTTAATGCCCCTGGTAGGGTCTCCCAAGGCAAACAGGTCATAGGTGACGGGTCAGACTAAAAGCGGTTCCAAAACCCCTATGAAGAAATCAATACCAAGGAAGTTCATGGCGCCCGGATCGGCGTCAGCGGGGCCCCACCCTGGAGCCAGGCCTGGGGATGGGGCTCGCAGGCGAGCGTCTGGTGGCCGGGTTTCTGCCCATGAGACCCGGCTGGGCTCAGCCCGAAGGAGCGACGTGGGCCGGCCTTCCAGTAGGCCCACCACCCGTTGCATTTTGGGTGGCAGCCGTGGGTGGGGGCTCCGGCGACCCAATGCCCGGACAACGACTCTGGCTTTAGGGACATGGAATGTCACCTCGCTGGGGGGGAAAGAGCCTGAGCTCGTGCGGGAGGCTGAGAGGTACCGGCTAGAGATAGTCGGGCTCACCTCCACGCACAGCCTGGGCTCTGGAACCAACTCCTTGAGAGAGGCTGGACTCTCTTCCACTCTGGAGTTGCTCACGGTGAGAGGCGGCGAGCTGGTGTGGGCTTGCTCAGAGCTCCCCAGCTCAGCCGCCATGTGTTGGAGTTCTCCCCACTTAACGAGAGGGTCGTTTCCCTGCGCCTTCGGGTCGGGGATACTTCTCTCACTGTTGTCTCGGCCTATGGGCCGAACGGCAGTGCAGAGTACCCGGCCTTCCTGGAGGCCCTGGGAGGGGTGCTGGAAAGTGCTCCAACCGGGGACTCCATCGTTCTGCTGGGGGACTTCAACGCTCAGGTGGGCAGCGACAGTGTCACCTGAAGAGGTGTGATTGGGAGGAACGGACTCCCAGATCTGAACCCGAGCGGTGTTTTGTTATTGGACTTCTGTGCTAGCCACAGTCTGTCCATAACGAACACCATGTTCAGGCATAAGGGTGTCCATCAGTGCACGTGGCACCAGGACACCCTAGGCCGGAGGTCAATGATCGACTTTGTAGTCGTGTCATCTGATCTCCGGCCATACGTCTTGGACACTCGGGTGAAGAGAGGGGCTGAGCTGTCAACTGATCACCACCTGGTGGTGAGTTGGATCCGCAGGCAGGGGAGGAAGCTGGTCAGACCTGGAAGACCCAACCTGAGGTTTCTCTGATTTTTCCCTGTTAAAAGGGTTTTCCATGGAGTTTTTCCTCAGTCGCTGTGAGGGTCTAAGGACAGAGGATGTTGTTATGATGCCATGTAAAGCCCTTTGAGACAAACTGTTTGTAAAAACGGGCTATACAAATAAAATTGCCTTGCCTTGCCTTGCCAAGCGTATCGTGAGGGTCTGCTGGGAATATCTGGCAGAATCCCCGGTCAGGGAGGTCTTCAACTCCCACCTCCGGGAGAGCTTTGACCGGATTCCGAGGGAGGCTGGAGACATTGAGTCCGAATGGACCATGTTCTCCACTTCCATTGTTCACACGGCCGTCCGGAGCTGTGGCCGTAAGGTCTCCGGCAAGCCGTAAGGTCTGGGAGAAGTTTGGGGAGGCCATGGAGGAGGACTACCGATCGGCCTCGAGGAAATTTTGACAAAACATCCGACGCCTCAGGAGGGGGAAGCAGTGCTCCGCCAGCACTGTTTACAGTGGAGGAGAGGAGCTGTTGACCTCGACTGGGGATAGTCGAGGATAGTCGTGCGGTGGAAGGAATACTTCGAGGACCTCCTCAATCCCACTGACATGCCTTCCGTCGAGGAAGCAGAGGCCAGAGGTCGATTCATTCATCACCCAAGCTGAGGTCACTGAGGTAGTCCGAAAGTGGTAAGGCAGCGGGGGTGGATGAGATCCGCCCTGAGTACCTCAAGTCTCTGGATGTTGTGAGGCTGTCGTGGCTGACACGCCTCTGCAGCATCGTGTGGCAGTCGGGGACAGTGTCTCTGGACTGGCAGACCGGGGTGGTGGTCCCTCTCTTCAAAAAGGGGGACCGGAGGGTGAGTTCCAACTATCGGGGGATCACACTCCTCAGCCTCCCGGAGAAAGTCTATTCCAGGGTACTGGAGAGGAGAATTCGGCTGATAGTCGAACCTCGGATTCAGGAGGAACAATGCGGTTTTCGTCCTGGCCATGGAACACTGGACCAGCTCTACACCCTCCACAGGGTGCTCGAGGGCTCATGGGAGTTTGCCGAACCAGTCCCACATGTGTTTTGTGGACTTGGAGAAGGCTTTCGACTGTGTTTGTCAGCAGTTCTGTTCATTATTTTTATTGACTCGAGCCAGGACCTTCAGCATGTACTGGGGCGGTTTGCAGCTGAGTTTGAATCAGCTGGGATGAGGATCAGCACCTCTAAGTCCGAGGCCAAGGTTCTCGACCGGAAAAATGGTGGTTTGCATCCTCCAGGTCGGTGGAGAGTTCCTGCCTTAGGTGGAGGAGTTTAAGTATCTTGGGGTCTTGTTCATGAGTGAGAGAAGGATGGAGCGTGAGATTGACAGGCGGCAGCAGCTGCAGTAATGCGGCCGTTGTATCGGTCCGTCGTGGTGAAGAAGGAGCTGAGCCAGTTCCAGCAAATATGACTGAATAATTGTTACAAATTGAAGCTTTAATATTAAGTATTAGTATTAGTTATTTGCTTGTTTTGCGGTTAATTATGCATATAATCTTTTTGACCCCAAAAAGGAAAAAAGGATCAATGCGCAGCCTCCGTCGTGGGGTTTCGTAATGGAGGGTTTTCCCCAATAGCCTTTTAGACAGACGATACCACGATGCCAGACGATACCACCATAATTGGGCTTATCTCCGGGGGAGATGAGTCTGCCTACCGGGACGAGGTGGAGAGGCTGTTGGCTGGTGGTGCAGGGATAACAAACTGGTCCTCAATACACAGGCTTGGGGAGTAACGGACTACACGTAATCAGGATACAAAAAAAGGGTAACTGTAGTCCGTTACAAGTACAGAAAAAAAACCTGTAATCAGATTACCAGTACATTTGATAAACATTTGCGTTTCATTTCCTGTTTCCTCTGCGTGGATTGATGCGTGATGGCTGCGTGACTGAATTTGCATGTTTGGTATTAAAGTAATCCAAAAGTAACTAAATGTAATCTGTTACATTACTTTAATTTTGTGGTACTTAGAGTAAGTTACTAATTACATTTTCTAACAGGTAACTTGTAATTGTACTGCAATACATTTTTAAAGTAACCCTCCCAACCCTGTCAATACAGCAAAGACCAAAGAGGTTGTATTGGACTACAGAAGGAACAAAACAGAATCCAGCCCCTGTTCATCGGCAGGGATAGTGTGGAGAGGGTGGCTGACTTCAAGTTCCTGGGCGTCACCATCAAGGAGGACCTCACCTGGACTGCTAACACCACAGCGCTTGTGAAGAAGGCCCAGCAGAGACTGTATTTCCTCAGACTCCTCAAGAAACAACAACTTTCTATGGACTTGCTGGTGACCTTCTATCATGGTGCTGTGAGAGGGAGAGCATTCTGACATACTGTATCTGTGTTTGGTTTGCCAGCAGCACAGCTGCAGACGGACAAATTGCATGTTCCCTTTTTGGGGAAAAGCAGGGAGCATGGGACCCTTTTTTGAAAAAGGGTCCCATGTTCGTCAACACCCTGTCTGTGATGCGCACTGTTGCAGCTTCGCCGGACAGCGGTTTATTTAATCCAGAGGAGTAGTAGGAAAACAACTCTCAGTGCTGATTTGTTGATCTGCCTGTTTTGTGATTTTACAATCAGTATCTCCTCGTTCATGGTGTCAACGGGGTGAAATGGTGTCTGAAAAGCTCTGACATTTCAGGCCGGCCTCTGCCCATACCAGGTTTTCTCTGTGTTTCTCGGGCCGAAACGTTGTTCGACCTTTTCTTATACACAATTTCCTGAAACATAATGGCTCCGCCGCCGTGCTGGACTGAGGCCACCACCATTCCGCATCCAGTGGAAATTGCCTATAACTTGTTGATGGACTGAGCTGTGAGTCGTCCACTAAAACTCTGTTGTTGTCTCCAGTTCTGCTCCGGAGCTCCACCTGTCATGAGGGTGTACGAGACCGTCCTGTACAGACAAGAAGTGATGTATGTGGTGCTGGTCCACAGTCCAGATGTTCAGAAGTACGACGACTATCCTCTGCTGAGTGAAGACGACCCAGAGGCCGTCTGCTGTTACAAAGATGGACACTTCATCTGGAGGTCTCAGGCCATGTGTGGGACACACAGGTAAGACACAGTGAACTCAACTTCTGTTTCTGTTGAGAACAACCTGAGACTTTGTCAGCCAGTGGTTTTTCACCAAGAACCACACAGATTTACAACCAGACAAAACATCTCCAACGTAGCAGCTTCTATCCACACCTCACTGAACATTTCTTAGACCCACCGTCAAAGCCTGTTTATGTTGTTTTAGCTTCATTGACAACACAATGACAATCAGGGACTCTGAAGCGGCATTGGATGTCAGGAGATCAATATATTAATTTATAGAAATAAATCAGTCTGACCACTCGGATAACAGCTGCCACAGCTTTACTTTAACGCTCCCACAACATGTTAAAATGCTGAAAACACTTCCTGAAACATCCAGTTGAGAGTGTGTTCGAACCTCAACACACCTGTTTAATAACCTTTTCTTCTCTGTTTGGTTTCACTTAGATATGAGTTGGTCCAGAGACCAGATAAAAACCAGATGGAGTATCAGAACTGGTATTGGTTTCCTCAGTATTACGTTTGGGATAACGTTGCCATTGCCCTGCATATGGAGGTAGAACAGGTAATGACACTGAATTACCGTATAGAACTGAGTTTGAGTAATGTATACTGCTGGTTAACATCTTCTCTTCATCTTGTTCTGGTCTGTTGTATTTTTCAGGTGCTGAAGTTTGATGATGACAAACTGAGAAAGAACCTGACGTACTGCCATCAAGAAGCAGTTCAATACCGTGGCACCTTTGATAATTTCGAGGAAGCTCAGGCAGTTGTTGAGGAGTTGTGGCCTGATGCTCCACTGCAGAAGCAGCGCTCACTGGAGCCGTTAGCAGGTGCTGAATCTAACGTCAGTAACTCAGCTGGTGTTTCATCCCACTCTCCAACAATGAACAATAATGTCCAATAAATATCAGCCCAGTCAGACAGAAGTGGATGAAGTTAACTTTGATATTTATTATTTTCTCCTGAGCCTTGCTCCAGCCATGAGACGACTGTCTCTAAACAAGCAATCATGGCTTAAAGTAAACATGTAAGGGATTGTCTTTGAGGAAGAGTTGAGAGTAGTTATTCAGAGCCACAGCATTCCCAGTTCACACAGCCATTATGTGTCTTACAATATTCCTGAAGCGGTTGTTTAAATGGGGTTAGTATTAGAGAGAGGTTTGTATTTATGGGCTTGTATTCAATTGTGCAGCAAATTAAAGTTTCTTTTCACTTGTTGAACCTTTTCTCCTTGTATATTTTTCCCTGTTGAGGTTACTTTTTCAACACCTCTGGGCGGAGCCAGGGAGCTGTCAATCAGAGCGTTCTGCCACGCCCACTCTGTTCTGATAAGTGGCCTAAACATCAAAATGTTGCTGTTTTTAAACCAGGTTTTCGAATAGTTATGAATAGTTATTTTCACTCAGACTTCTGTGGATGATTAATGAGACACTTGACTTTGATATAATATAAGCATTTTTACTATTTAAAGTCATGTTTCCAGAGGCTTTAAATTCTAGTCAATGTGTGTGCTTCCCCCAGCTCTGAGCCAGTCATGGCTCTGGCATCCAGCAGACCTCCGCAGCATATAGCAGATTGTGCAGGACAGGGAAATGTGTACACAATACAATACAAAACAAAACACCCAGTTAATTTTCAAAATAAAATACACCGTGTTTACGACAGATCATATTTCATTACACCTTGAAAACGTTGTAATGGGCCGAGGCCGGCCTGAAGTCAACAGGTCAGAGGATTTCAGACACCATTTCACCCCGTTGACACCATGAACGAGGAGATACTGATCAGTTCGCAGTGGAAACAAACTTTGGTTTGTTTGTAATTCACTGGAATGGGCATTATACTTTGTTTGAATTTACCAAAAAATAGTCACATCTCACAAAAAAGTGCTCAATTTTTTCTGTAGTCCAGTGGTTAATGTGGCTGCAATGCCAACCCTAAGGTCAGTGGTTCGAGTCCCAGCTGCGCAGTCTTGTTAGTGTGTCAGCCACTTTGAACATTAACCAATACCACATAGTCTAGTTGCATGAGCAAACTTGATAAAGCATATGCCCCCCCACCTATTCTCTTTACCTCTTTCAATCTTGGTTTGTGTTAACATGTTTCTTGTTTATACCACTGCACTAAGATTGATTTGCACTGGAACTTTGAAAACCAAGAACGCAGCAGAGAAAAGCAAAGCTCTTGAATGATTTGTATTCATCATTTCTTGTCCTGCGCTGCCCACTGATGGATGTGACAGGCAAAATTAACCTCCCCTTCCCCGCCTTCAATTGGTTACGGGTGTTTGTTATCTCATTGATTACCCGTACCACAGTTTGCAGCACATCATCACATTACAATGAATGACAACAGCCTTGAGAGTGGTGTCCTCTCTGTGGCCTAGCGGCAGAATAGAGGTTTAGTGATCATGGGGTCATGGGTTCGATTCCTGCCTCAATCATGTCACATCACCGCTTGACTTTTGATTCCAACTATTCAGCTGTCATTGGACAGTCTTTGATTCCTCACAGTATAAAGCTCATTGTAACTCAGGTCCTCTGTGGCCATATGGTTAGTGTGTCAGGTTACCACTCATGACGTTGTGGGTTCAAAAAATTAGACATGTTTCTTGCATGTCATTCCGCATGTCTTTGTCAATTTATTCTACTAATTCAGCATGGTTCCGCAATGGCTTTCAGCATTCACACGCATTTTCCGTTAGGAAATGCTGTTTCTAGTTATTACTTCCTGTTTTCTGTGGACTGAACTCAGATTGGCTATACTGGAACTGACAACTCAAGAGTTTCACTTCCTCTGCTCTGTTCACTACTCTGTGTGTGTGTGTGTGTGTGTGTGTGTGTGCCGGGGGGGTGGTCACGTATTAATGGTAGTGCAAAGTGTCGACGAGGACAATGACACGTTTTCGGTGTAGAAGGGTTAAACACGCGTGGTGATCAGCTGCACGAGGCTGCACTTACAGGAAAACACTCAGCCACAGTTTATCTCACATGTAGAGTCCAAAGGTTAATTGAGTGTATGTGTAGAGTAACACAGTGTGTGTAGAGTGCAGTTACTGTATGTTGTACAGAGTTTGTTCAGTGTTGGTGATGCAGCAGTTGTTCAACACCTGTTAACCCAGGACCAGAGAGCAGTGCAGACACACTCAAGTATTTAATCAACATCATCTGAACATGGATCACAGAAGAAACGGTAGAGGATCGAGGAGGTAGAGTATGAATAAAACCAAAGTGATCTAAAACTCTCAGTGATTCTTATTACGACCACAGCCTGCTTCTTCTTCCTGTTCTCTGTGAACTGAACTCAACACTCAGACGGGGGTGGGGGTGGGGGAACAAAAGGACCGCTGTTTCCTTCCTGCAACAGCGCGAATGATATTACCGTAATAACAACATGTTGTCTGTAAAGCGCAACCTCTCAGCTTTCAGAAACCATTAGAACTTTTCCGATTGGGCAAACCATTGCGTATACGGTAATGCAAAGTGCGCATGTCCAAACGTTTGGGTATGTTAATTTAAGACGTGCGGTGCTGAGCTGCTCGAGGCTGCATTTACAGGAAAACACTCTGGATGTCTGTGCTGTAAACACTGAGCCACACTTTATCTCACATGTAGAGTCCAAAGGTTGAGTGTGTGGTGGTGACAAAGTGTAGAGTGCAGTTATGTTGTCCAGAGTTTGTTCAGTGTTTGTGACGCAGCAGTGTTGCCCCAGTGATGGGTGTGGTTTATCATAACTCAGCTGTTCAACACCAGTTAACCCAGGACCAGAGAACAGTGAAGACACACTCAAGTGTTTAATCAACATCATCAGAACATGGAGCGCAGAAAGAACTGGAGAAAAGCTGATGCATATTTTGTAAAGAACAAACACCTGAGACTGGAGGATCTGAAGGCAGCAGCTAAAGATTTAAGAGAGAGAGATTCAACTTTGGATATGAAAGACTACATCTTCCTCGAGGACATCCCAGAGTATCCTCGACCAGAGTTTCATGTTTCTCATCTGCAACACAACACTAATGCAGTTGGGTTAACAGGAATAAAGAAAGATGGAGGCTTCAGGGACCCAGGCCACCACAAGGGTACAGACCCTTCTACACCCTTCCTACAGTGGTGGAGTCTGGCTGTGAAGCCTGAGGACGTAACATCAGCTGAGCGGAGGCTCCTGGAGAAGACCTACCCAGACCGGACCCAGGCCCAGGCCCAGAACCAACGCAGCTTCCTGGGGAGTTTCGCCAGCTCCCCTGCCTTCCAGAATATCTCCAGACTGGGCTCATACCGCTTCACCTTCCCTGTGGAGGAGGTGCTGAAGGCCTACAGCCAACAGGTAACACCTCAGTCCAACTGTTAACAGATCTGGACAGAAACTTATTAAAGTTCTGGTTTTTATTTTCAGGGAAGTCAGAGGTTTCTAAGCAACACTTTTTTTTTTAAATTAAAGCTGCTTCGCAACAGTGGTTGGGGCCGGGCAATTCGGGACAAATTTAGGCAATTCTGTATAACAAGCAACCAAATAGGAAAACAACTAGAACAACAGCATTACAGTGTGCATTCTGCCTAAGCTGAGGCTTGAACTCACAACCTCTGATACCAAGAACCATCGTCTAACTCACTGAGTAAATCTGGCATGGGACTGGAGCATTGTTAGCCTAGAAATCTAGCTGCACCCTAGCGGCAGCAAATATATTTGCTCCGTAGGTGGGTCTAGAAATGAGCCATAGGAACTTTTTGAGTCTCGAACACCGTTTGTGTTCACCAATCACAGCGCTCTATCTGTTTAGAGAGTCGCTGGGCGGGCTTAACGCCATGACGACATACATTTTAATTGGCTTGTCAGGCTAACGCTAACGTCATCCTGCTCTTTGCTCTGATTGGTCGTAGCGCTACCCTATTGGTGCAGAGGCAGTTTGAAAGACAGCCTTCATCCCGCCCCCTGGATTGAGCCGAGGTCTACCGGTCATTGCCAGACTAGACATGTTAAAGCCTTTGGAAACCTGACTATATATAGTAAAAATGCTTATATTATATCAAAGTCAAGTGCCTCATTAAGCATCCACAAAAGTCTGAGTGACAATAACTATTCATAACTATTAGAAAACCTTGTTTAAAAACAGCTCATTTTGCTATTGAGGCACTATTGAGGCCACTGGTCAGGACAGTGTGGGCGTGGCAGATAACGCTATGATTGACAGCTCCATTGTCATAGCAACACGTCAATGGTGACCGTTAAAAAAAAAAAAAAAAAGTCCTCACCGGAGGACGTGCATCGATTGATTGATGCTATTTAGCAGCTAACTAGACTACCAGCTTCGTTTTGGAGCGTCATAACCGTCTTTGGACGTAGTCTCATAGAAAAAAATAAGCTTTTAACCGTCACTCATGTCAGTGTGAGCGCCAGGAGGGGCTGACAGACACACACACAGAGACAAGGCAGGTCGCACTGGAAAGCTAATAAATGCTAAAAGCTAATCGCCAATTTACACACACCCTCCCCCCACTCCCCCCCCCCCACACACACACACACAAAAAACGGCTGTATCGGCTGCATGTAGAGAGGAGTTGTGGGCACAGACAGGGCAGGTCGCGCTGGAAAGCTAATAAATGCTAAAAGCTAATCGCCACACACACAACCCCTGTTGACATGGCTCTGGTTGTGACTTGAGAGGAGTGGTAGAGCGACCGTGTAACAGTTGTAAATGTTCCTTTAAGAACGTAAGCGTGAAGGCGCCGGGACGTCATCGAGCGTCGCGCCGCGTTGTTTTGTTTTCAGTTGAGAAGAAGGCTACCCGATGAGTGGACGCCATTAGCTTACTGAGCTGGTTTCTCCCTATGGTTTCTCCTTTTTCCTCTTCTTAACTCAGCTAACAGTGAGTAAAGTGAGACCGCTTCTTTGTCATGTATGATAGTATGAAGTGTTCGGCTCAATAAAAGGGCAAGAGTGAAGTCCCAAGTGAACTATTTTTGTGGACATTACTGTTTTTCCTGCTCACACGACCGACTCTCACTCACGAACTGTTACAACCGTTAGCAGAACGGTTTTGTTCGCTGCCACTGGGGGGCTGGGTGAGAGAACTGACGTGGCGATTTATGAGTGGTAGGATTTATTGCGTGATAAATCCCAGAGATAACTCCGTCCAATTCAAACCCACTGTACAAAACCTTAAAAGACAATTTGGATGGAAACTTTTTTCTAATTATTTTTACATGTTTAATAATATGTACATAAGACCCTAAAATACATGGTTAGGAGGCTTTGGTGGATTTGGGTTTCCAGAGGCTTTAATGATATAGTCTGGCTTGTCAGGCTAGAGCATTGTGCAAAGTTTGGTGATTTTTCATGTATGGGAAGTTGAATTTCCAGCTTGCGCTTCCTGGAACCTATTAAGACTCACCGATCTCCATCAGTGTGTTATGACCTTATATTACTTCAAAAACTGATTTCAGGGACTTCCACATTAGATTCCCTCATTGAGGATGTGGGAATTGAGGAAAGCTGATTCCATCAGCTCATCATTTATTTGACCATGATCTGAAACAGGAACTGAGGCACTGAAGCTCCTGCTTCAAGTCTAACTTGTTGATGGACTGAGCTGTGAGTCGTCCACTAAAACTCTGTTGTTGTCTCCAGTTCTGCTCCAGAGCTCCACCTGTCATGAGGGTTTACAAGACCGTCCTGTACAAACAGGAAGTGATGTATGTGGTGCTGGTCCACAGTCCAGAAGTTCAGACGTTTGACAGCTATCCTCTGCTGAGTGAAGATGACCCAGAGGCTGTCTGCTGTTACAGAGGTGGACACTTCATCTGGAGGTCTCAGGCCATGTGTGGAAAACACAG
Organism: Trachurus trachurus; assembly: GCF_905171665.1. Lineage (NCBI taxonomy): Eukaryota > Metazoa > Chordata > Actinopteri > Carangiformes > Carangidae > Trachurus > Trachurus trachurus. The sequence goes on from NC_139902.1 coordinate 33,353,361, forward strand.
GTAAGACACAGTGAACTGTTCTGTTCTGTTCTGTTGAGAACAACCTGGGGCCTCATTTATCATTGTGGATACACCTTTTTTTACGCCATTTTCCCCTCGTTTTGTGCGTACGCACTTTTCTCCGCCAAATTTGGGATCTATCAAGCCAAAACCTGACGGGGAAAAGTGCGGACATTTACACCCATTTTGACCCTGGCGTACGCCTTTTTTGAGGAACAGGAGGAATTGGCGACACCGTTGCTGAGTCAGAGAACTGCAGTGTGAGAGGGAGAGAGGAGCGGAGTACATTTAGAAGAGCACAGTAGGATTTTTTGAAGTAATTGTGGTAGTGGTGGACCGTTGATGCTGGCAATCCAACCCGCTCTATAATAACACTAGGCTCTATGTTAATTGATAAACAGAGCGGATTGTGGATTTTGCTTTTTTGATTAGGCTATGTGTGACGTCCGACAAGGATCAAACCAGTGGCGGCTGGTGGTCAAATTAGTTGGGTGGGCTAATAAATAAATTATACCCATTAAATGGTTAACACAGCTACAAGTTAGGGTTATCCCATCTCACAAAAGTATAGCAACTAACTAGGCCTACACACTGCATTAAGTAGAAGGGTCTAGCCCAAAAAAAAAAAAAAAAAAGCTTCACCTGGTTATCTCACAGTACACACACAGTCTCTCTCTCTCTCTATCTCTCTCTCACGCACGCACGCACGCACACACACACACAAACACATACACGCACACACACACAAACACCTACACGCACACACACACACACACACACACACGTACGCACGCACGCACGCACGCACACACACACAAACACCTACACACACACACACACCCACACACGTACGCACGCACACACACCCGACGATATTGCTCAATTAAAAAGACGATATATGCAGCTCATATCGACGGCCTTTCTGGTCTATTATCGCCATGTCATGGTGCTCCAACTAGATTATCCACTTCGTTCGTGTTAGCAAAGACAGTTTAGAGCAGTAAAGTATGCTGCTACCTGTGATGCTAGCGCCTAGCGCCGCTGTTTCTGTCTTCTCCCTCCCACAACAACACAACTTTTCCTCCGGTTCCTGTCATTGGTCTGAAAACAGCGGTGTTGGGCTAAATGAAATTAGCCCCAATGACAAGTAAACCAAGGGGGCGGGACATGACGCCTGTCAATCATTGACCCTGCGTCAGCCCGCTGCTGATTGGTCAGAACCGATCGGCCTGTGGGCTGAATGAAATTAGCCCCAACAGTCGGTCAATGGCGAGGGCGGGACATGGCACCTGTCAATCATCCACAGTCGGAAAATGAATGAGAGCAGACTCGGTGAGCTGGGGCTGATTAAAATTAGCCCATTTAGAGATATCCTGTGTTTTTCTCGAAACTATTTAATATTGTTGCCAGTTCCGATTTTACTAAGACTTAGAATAATCTTTTGTATGTTATTTAGAGAATATAATATAGGCTATATATAATATTTTTTCCTCATCTTTTGTTGTGTAATGCAGGGAGGGCTTAGCCCCACTAGCCCATTGATACCAGCCGTCACTGGATCAAACCATCCAAGTTTAAAAACACACCGGCAGCAGCGCACACTGATCTGCAGCTACTGAGACTGTTATTATTCTGTCACCTGGGTTAACGAGGTGCACGTGTGTTTGGAGCTGATGAGAGGAGAGAATAAAGAGTGAGACAACGCGGCTCTGAGGAGGAACTGTGAAGGACTCAGCTGTAATGGAAAATGACCTAAACCGAGTCCAGTAGAGCTGTAACTGTGTAGTGGGAAGGCGTGCAAAGTAATGGTAACTATCGTCCTGCTTCCTACATTGTTTTAACATCTAGGTAAAAAAAAAAAAAAAAGATTTTCTGGGATAAACGGGCAGATTACATAAGATTCTTCTTCTTTCTGCTCCCTTTTGTTGAGATTTGGGAGGTTTTTGTTTTTATTGTAGCTTATTAAAATGCAAGATCATTTTTCTGACTGATTTATTGCCCGTGTATCTGCTTTCGGAGAAGCGGAGAAGTTCCGGTTCTTTCCCCCGTCCTCCGCCCGTTGTCTCCGTTGTCACTTTGTTGTCACAAAAGTTGCTGCACCACAGAGAGCACATGGCTAATTAAATATGCACGTGCTGACCATATATAGTTGAATATAGGCGTTCCGGGGGCGGAGTAAGAGGTGTGTTCACGTGTGCACCATTCTTGAGTCCTGTGTGATTTATTGCGGAGAGTTGTGCGTACGCACAGTTTGATTGATCTGAAAAAGGTGTAAATATTTAGGGTGTACGCCATTTTCGTCTTTTCGCCGTACGCAAATATTTAGTAGCAGTTTTACACCCTCTTTGATAAATGAGGCCCCTGGACTTTGTCAGCCAGTGGTTCTCCACCAAGAACCACACAGATTTACAACCAGAACATCTCCAACATAGCAGCTTCCATCCACACCTCACTGAACTAGGGATGTGGAGATTCACCGATTCATATCGGTGGTCCGATATAAACGTATGCGATGCGACTGCACCGGTAGATTCAGGCTACATCGGACATAATTTATGGTTGAATTTGCGATGCATCTCTTCTAGCCTTCTACATCGGTAAATTCCATGGTTAAATCGATCATTTCATTTTCCGAGGCAACCTGAATGCACCACCGCGTTAGCCGTGCGCAGCCTCCTGCCCCTGACAGGCAGCAGCAGTAGCAGCAGCTGTAGTAAGAGCCGCCAAGAGAAGTAAACAGTCCGAGTGAGGCGGTGGGTCATACTCGGCCGTCACCGGCTGTAACTAGGAGGGCCAGGTGGTAGGTGGTTGTGGCTCTGGTTGTAGTGAGCTGGGAGTGGTGGTAGCCGCGGATGTTAACCGCTAGTTAGCGGTAGCGGTTAGCATCTGGGACAGCTAGCAGGGCTAGTACAGTAGCTCTCCTACTCTGCTGCATGGAGCTACACCTGAGATTTGTCACTGGCTGGAGAGAAAACACAGACTCTCCACCCAGAAATGTCCTGTGCACAACAAAACATCTGTGACTTGTCTCTTTTAAGTTGTTTTGTGAAGCACTTTGTAAACTTGTGTTTTTAAAGGTGCTATATAAATAAAGTTATTATTATTATAATATAAGACCAAACTGCAGAGGTGCCACCACACAAGACTAGCCCATATGATTAAGCTGGATTTCATTTCCACCATTTATTTCCTCTAGACTGTACCTTTCAAATATGATTTGACAGGTTTTCCCTGTAAAAATTAACCAAATATAGGCTACATGCCTTAAATTGATACAGAGAGTAAAGCAGAATGGTATTGAGGTAATAAACTTGATGTGGGAAGAAACTCTCATATCACAACTGTATCAAACATCATATCGAACCGAATCTCTTTGTAATTAAGTCATATCGTTATCAAATCGCATTTGAATCGCATCGCATCGTGAACAGGAGTGAATCGTATCGCATCGTATCGACAGGAGCTTGAGTGTATCGTTAATGTATCGTATCGGTGGCAGCGTATCGAGATGCGTATCGAATCGGCCTCAGTGGTGGAGATATACAACCCTACACTGAACGTTTCTTAGACCCACCATCAAAGCCTCTTGACGTTGATTTAGCCTCATTGACAGTAACTAGACTACGAGACAAACATTTTGAGGACACTGACCAGTTGTTGGATGATGCAGCTTTTCTTTAACCCTCCTCCACCACGCTAACATGTTAAAATGCTAAAATGCAGAAAATAGTATACATCCTAAAACATCCTGTTGTGACTATGTTAACAACCTTTTCTTCAGATGTTTGTTGTCTCTGTTTGGTTTCTCTCAGCTATGAGTTGGTTCAGAAACCAGATGAAAACCAGATGGGGTTTTGGAACTTGTATGGTAAATGGAAGTCTTATGTTTGGGATAAAGTTGCCATTGCCCTGCATGTGGAGGAAGGACAGGTAATCACACACACACATACACATTCCAGTATAGAGATGAGTTTTAGTGATGTACGCTGCTGGTTAGCCTGTCTGCTAAGATGTTCTGATCTCCATCTGCTTCTGTTCTGTTTTATTTTTCAGGTTCTCATGTTTGATGATGACAAATTGGAAAATAACTTGACATACTGCCATAAAGACATGGCTTCATTCCCAAACATTAAGTTTGAAGGTTTTGAGGAAGCTAGGAGTGTTGTGGAATATTTCTGGCCTGGTGCATCACTGCAAAAGGAGCGCTCACTCCAGAGAGAACTCAAGATTTCTTATTTTCGAAGCCGCGGCACTGAGCTGTGGTATTAGGGTCATGGGTTCCTCAATGGGCAACCCTCGAACATCATGATGGTGGTCAGGGAAGCCATCTGACTGAAGAAGGAGACTTTCAGGGAGATGTGTTCTTGGGAGACTTCGGAGGCAGTTGCAAGGCACCTACGGGGCCAGAAGGTCGGCAGCCTCAGCGTTGCGGAAGGCAAAGTAGTGAGTGTGGGAGAAGTTTGGAGAGGCCAGGGGGAGAAGGACTTTTGGATGGCACCAAGGTGGAAGGAGCTTTGAGGAACTCCTCAACCCAAATAGTCCATCAAATCCACCTTCTGATGAAGAGGCGGGTGTTTGTGTCCACCAGTGCTGCTCCTTATCACCAATCCTGTTTGTGATCTTCATGGACAGGATATCGAGGCCTAGTCACTGGGTGGGGAAGTTGCATTTGTTTGCGGATGATGTGGTCCTGATGGCACCATTGACCTGTGCCCTTAAGCACTCCCTGGACCAGTTGGCAGCTGAATGTGATGCAGCTGGGATGAGGATCAGCAACTCCAAATCTAAGGCTGTGGTTCTCAGCAGAAAGCCAGTGGACTGCCTACGTAAGGAACGAGTCTTTGCCCCAAGTGAAGGAGTTCAATTGAACTATATCAGACACTGGAGTGTGAGATTGGCCAGAGAATTGGATTGATATTGCAATCGCTATACTGGACAAAAAGAGAGCTTATAGCTAAAAGGCAAAGCTCTCGATCTACCAGTCGGTCTTATTATTATTGGTACTGACCTGCCTAAACTTGATGCACTTTACAACTCAAGGCTCCTGGCTCGGGCTTCAAAAATAATGAGTGAAACCAGTCACCCTGCCTCTAGCCTTTTTGTTCTTCTCCCTTCCGATAGACGGTACCGCTCGATTAAATGCTCTACCTCCCGGTTCACAGATAGTTTCTTCCCTGTGCTGTGCCTGAACAACCTCTAGCCTCAGTGGTGCACTTAATTTTATGTATGAAAACTCAGGATCAAACAGAAGTTATTGACTATGATTATTATTATTATTCTATTGAAAGAGGTGCTGCAACGTGGATAACTCCACTTTGCACTTTTAAGAAGCTCTTTTATTGTTGTTAGGATGAATGTTTCCCACATTGTATTTCTACTGAGATGTCTGTGGTGCCTATATCTGGGGGCAGTGTCCTTCTATCTTAACTTACCTTATTTTATGTTTTATGTAACTTACTGTTTTATCACCTATGTCTGTTTTTATAGTCCTGTTCTCTCGCAAGTGCTTTCCAATGCAGATTTTCTGCAAATGGCAAATAAATGACTCAGACTCTGACTCTGACTCTGACTCGTTCCTACCCTCACCTGTGGTCATGACCAAAAGAACGAGGTTGTGTATTGAAATGGGTTTTCTCAGGAGGATAGGCTGGGGTCTCCCTTAGAAGTAAGGTGAGAGGTTCAGTCATCCATGAGAGGCTCAGAGTAGACCCACTGCTCCTTTGTGTGGAAAGGAGCCAGTTGAGGTGGTTCAGGAGTCTGGTAAAGATGACTCCTTAGGGAGGTGTTCCTGACATGGCCACAAGGCAGACTAAGGACTAGGTGGAGAGATAACATCTCCAACCTGGCCTGGGAATGCCTACGGATCCCCCAGTCAGAGCTGGACAATGTAGCTGGGGAAAGGGAAGTCTGGGGCTCATTGGTGGATCTGCTGCCTGTGACCCAACCTCGATGGATCTTTTGTTTTGTTGTTTGTTAGTTTTTTGTTGATTTGCTTTGTTTTTCAATCAGCTCAAGTATTCTGTTGTGTATTTTTCAATATTTAAACTGTTCAACTATTTATTTCATTATCTGGATAACTGTAGTGTGGTTTTAGTTTGGTTTTTCTTGTTGTTTCTACTCTGTCTGGTTTTATTGCTATATTTATAATTGTATGTGCTGGACCCCAGGAAGAATAAACATTGCTCCTGAAGTAATGGTTAAAGGGGATCTTAAACAAATAAACAAAATCTTACATATGTTCCTTTACAGTCTATTAGTCCTGTTGAGCCCATGAAAACAAAATGGTTAGTGACATCTAAGGTACTCAGTGTAGAGAAGGATTGGAGAGCACTAACTGATCCTCCAATAACGTGAGCCAGTGTTTAATCCAACCTTCACCACAATAAGAGGAGGTCACAATGAAGTTTCTTCTACTTGCAGCAGATATTCTTTGGCTGACGACCCTCTGGTTCACACCTTCAACCTTCTCCATGAAGTTCATCTTCAGTTTAATATTCCCAACACCTAAATCATGATTAGAACCCAAACTGTGAAGGGACACATGAGTATAAAGAGGTTTAAATGCAGCAGATCTACATTAAGCTGTTGATTGGTAAAAATTTGTTGTAAATGCAAGTTTAGGTTGTTAGCGCCGTTCACAAGTGTTTAGTGTCACAGTGATGTTTCGACTGTTGTCCAACCCAGAGCAGAGAGGTTCTGCTGCTAATGATATCAGTTTTACAATGTAATAAAAAGTTATCAATGTGCAATAAAACTATTTTAATAAACAGCTTTCAAACAGTGTTCAAAGTGCAGTGATTAAACACAGGACCAGTCATGTTGGAACCACCACACAATTTTTTTATTGCTAGTTTCCATAATCATACATTTGCACACAGACATGTTTTCATGTTGAATATGGAACATTATCCGAAGATCATGTTGTGGTACTACTACAATTAAAAACACACAAACAAACCAACAAACCCAGAAACCAACCAATCACAAAAGTTGATTCCTCTGCCAAACACAGTTTATGTTTAAGCTAATATTAGTCTTGTAAAGTTAAAATAAATCATAAAGAACTCATCCCTCGTCTTTTGTTAGATCTATAGTCTTACAAACACATCAAACAATAGCTATATTACTCACCTACACCAACATCTGTCTGACCCAGTCTGAACCACCACCATATTCATTTATTTCTGCCTCCACCAACATGATCCGCTGACCAATTTATTTCAGATTCTGTTCACACACAAGACTGTTTAGATAATAGAATAGAATGGAATAGAATAGAATAGAATGAACCGTATTCCGATTTTAAAAAACACACACACACACACATGATAGATGAAGATGAATCTTGAGCTTCTGGTGAGTCACATGGTTTGATGAGGATGATGAAACACCAGTCAGTCACTGGGGTTGGGTTCAGTCTTAACTGGAGCTGCAACAATGAGACATGTGGACAGAACCAAGAGCATTGTTCAACAACAAGTTAGTGAGCTCAGGTTTTAGTATCTTATAGTATGTTTTAGTTTAATACCTCATGGAGCCTTGGGCAGTGCGCGCTCCTCTTCCAGTGGTGCAGGATAGGCAGGCCACAATTCCTTGACGATCGCTGTAGCTTGATCAAAATACTGAAAACCATTTCGACTGAGTGAAAAAGCTCCTCCCTTGGAGAACGTGAGGGTTTGTCTCAGTCTGTCACGATCAAATGTCAGAACCTAAAAATAAAACCAGAGCAGAAGTACCCCTCATAACTGTTTGGACTTGTATTTCCTCTTTTTTATATTATTTTATATTATTTATATTTTTTTAGGGGTCCCAGGTTTATAAGTGCCTTATGTGTTCACTGTTGTGTCTGCTGTGTAACACCTGTGTTCCCCCTCTCATGTGTCTATTTAAATCTTGGCCTTTGTTTTGTCTTTGTGCTGTGTCCTCTGAGTTTTTGCATTGGTTGTTGTGTCACAGTTCAGTCTTTCTGTGTTTTTTTCCTCCCTTGTAATATCTCTGTATTGATGTGGGTGTGGCCTTCTGGCTCATCTCAGGTCCAGGAAACTTGTAAAACCATCACATTTTCTTTGTTTATTGTCAAAAGCCTAAATGTTGTCATATACAGAAGAAGATGGTTACCAGGACAACTGAAGGATTTCTGGGACTGGGCCAACATTTAAAATAAGCAGTAGGCTAATTACCTGTCCTCTCTTCATCTGCAGGGCGATGGCGACACAATCCCAAACGTAAAACTCTGTTTCTTTCTCAATCAGCTTCACAGCCTCCATCTGGTTGATCTCAGGTCTCTGGACCAACCTATAGCTGATAGAGAACGGACAAGGATATATTTGTTCAAGGTTCAACATCAACACATAACAGAGAGAGATAGAGAGTGTCACTGTGTCTTACCTGTGTGTCTCACACATGGCCTGAGACCTCCAGATGAATTGTCCATCTTTGTAACAGCAGACGGCCTCTGGGTCGTCTTCACTCAGCTTAGGATAGTTGCCGTACTTCTGAACATCTGGACTGTGGACCACCACCACATACATCACTTTCTGTTTGAACAGGACGGTCTCATACACCCTCATGACAGGTGGAGCTCCGGAGCAGAACTGGAGACAACAACAGAGTTTTAAGTTGCGTTCATACCAGCCCTGTTTAGTTCGGTTGAACTGAACCCTGCAGTGTTTTCCCCCTTGGTGCAGTTCATCTGCTGGCATCATGCTCTGGTGTGGACCAAACAACCGCTCTCTGGTCTCGGTCCGCTATCAGGTGAACTCTAGAGCAGTTTATTTCTGGTGTGAACCCCATCCAGTACCAATCACAGGAAGCGCAGCGTTTTATACCCATCATTTAAGTCATTCACTTAAGGAGATGCAAGGACTCTGAGACAACTTCATGATTTTGACATGTTTGTGATTGTGAACTTATTATTGTGAACTGACCTCACTGGTTGTGCTTGTATGGCAAAAGAACAATAGTTGTGTTAGGCTCATTACTGCCTGTCGTCTTCTGTGATATGACTGTCTGATTGCAGCGTCTTATGCTAAATGCTTGTGTCAATACCTGGCTGCAGTCTTACCAGCTGCTCATATGCGCACTGCGTTAAAGTCTGCTGATATACAGTCTAGATCGCCAACAATGCTCCAGGATGTAATTGTGAGGACGTTTGCAACAATGCATCATCCTTGCCTTGATTCGGCCACACCCTGCCTGCTTTAAATATTGTCAACAGCCTACAAATAAATAATAAAACTTCAAACTAACTTTGTTATTGTATGAAAACATGATTTGACGGGTGGTGTTTAGCTCAGTTGGTAGAGCAGCCGCCCCATGTGTTGAGGCTGAAGTCCTCACTGCAGGTGGCCCCGGTTCAAATCCCGCATCGACCAGCCCTATCCTGCTGTCATTCCCTTCCTCTCTGCCTCCCATTTCCTGTCTCTCTCAACTGTCTTGTCTATTAAGACCCTTTAACTATTTATTAAAGGGGACCTATTATGCTTTTCCAGCTTTTCAGACTTTTATATATGTTTAAAATGTTGGATAATGGTTCTAGAGGCCGTGGAAGTGTCATATCCTGAGGTTAATGCATTTGGAGGTAAACCCTGCTAGATGATTGGGATTTCTCTGCACACCTGTTACACTCGGTTGCGCTGAGTTTTTTTTGACATGAGCTCGCGTCTACGTCATGGCGTGACGGACTCCCCTACATGGTCATGCCGAGGTCTCTGCTCCAGCCGGCCCCGCCTCCTCCCATGCTGCTGTGTTGTGCCTGGTGTCACAGCGGAGAGCGGAGCGGACTACTTCCTGCTTCTTCCCTGCATGTTGTAGCGCTGTAGCGTCACTTTACTAAGTTTTATTTAGAAGTTTACGCCGACGTTTCATGTAAGTGAAGCTGTACCTGTGTGAGGAGCGACGTACCGCCGGGGCGACGTTGTTCGCCGGACCGACGTAACGCTGGACCGACGGAGCACCGGAGCTCCGGAGCTGCAGCGGCTCCTCACACAGGCAGAGCCCGTCTGCAGGCCTCCTTGGCCGGGCGGGCGTCCGTGCTCATCGCGGTAGAGAAAACCAGCGCTAATAAACATACCCGCGGGTTTTTTAGACGTTTACCGCCGTGTGGTTAGTCTATTTAGCAGAATGTTGGTCTCATTGATGAAATCTTGTGGCAGTTGAATTAGTTTGAATGAAAAGTGAAGCTGTGAGAAGGAGGAGGAGAGGAGCAGTGCTGCTGTAGTCTATGTGCACAAATCACCACATTTACATCAATAAATAACTGTTTTATTATGAACTGACCAGTCTGCATATATTTTTAATTTATTTTATATGTTTATTTTTGCATTTTTATATTACATGTTACATGGTTACAGTAGCCTACATGGCAAAGACTACTCTATACCATCTTTGGTTAGGGTGAGACGGTCACGGGCGCATTTCATTACACAATGTAGACTGGTCAGATGCAGACTGGAGATCTGGCAATTTGCCTACTGCAGATTTAGCTTTTGTTTGCATACTACATTTTGGCCAAATCAGTATAGGTACTAGTAGTAGACATCGTCATGGTAACGCAATGCTGAGGGAGTGGTTCATTTGCATTTAAAGGGAGGGGCCACTGAAACAGACCGTTTTGCAGAGCCCTGTTTTTGAGAATGCTGTGATGTTTGATCTTTGGGGTATTTTGACCGAAGCACGTCACAGACATGTCTTTAAGACACCCAGGAACTATTTTAGTTGGTGCAAAAAGGAGCATAATAGGTCCCCTTATTAAAGGCAAAAAATATACTCAAAAAAAAGAAAAAACGATTTGATCATACCTTTTAAACAGGCATGAAGTTTAAGTCCAGACCTGTCAACAGTTGGACCGAGGTGGTAGCCTACCTGCTGGCTGTAGGCCTTCAGCACCTCCTCCACAGGGAAGGTGAAGCGGTATGAGCCATATATGGAGGTCTTCAGGAAGGCCGGGGAGCTGGCAAAATTCCCCAGGATGCCCTGCTGCTGCTGCTGGGTCTGAGCCTGCTCCGGGGCCTGATCCCAGTCCATATCCTGGTCCTGGTCCTGGGTCCGGTCTGGGTAGGTCTTCTCCAGGAGCCTCCTCTCAGCTGATGTTACATCTTCAGGCTTCACTGCCAGCCCCCACCACTGTAGGTAGTCTTCGTCCTGGTGTCTGCCCTGGTCATGGAAGCCTCCATCTTTCTTTATTCCTCTTAACCCAACAGCATCAGTGTCATGTTGCAGATGAGACACATGAAACTCTGGTTGAGGGAAGTCTGGGATCTTTAGTTTGGAGAGGTATTTGTTAGAAATCTCTCCAGCTCTAGCACTATCTTTTAAAGCGTCCAGCTTCAAGTGTTTACCACTCCAAAAAATCTCACGAATGAGTCTTGTCTTGTTTTGACGCTCCATGTTCAGATCAGGTCAGGTCAGATTATGAATATAAAAAAATAAATATTAAAAAGAGTAGTATTAAGTTCTAACTGTTCTATGGTCTCTCATCTCTGACAACTGCAGATTTATAGAAGGTAAATATAAACCACACCCACCACATGATGTCATTACTGTAATAATCCTGCAGGTACAGCCACCGCCTATGTGTCCTCATCCACCAGCTGATTCTCAGTAAACAGCTGTCTCATCTGTTTACAGTCAAAACAGGACTCTGTGTTTGATACAGAAGTGTCCTCTGTGACCCCCCCTCCCTCCTCCTGTGCCTCACTCTGCTCTTGGTTACAGTCTCTGGGAGAGATGGAGGGTGGAGCTGGGAGCGTTACCTGGCCAACAGGGTGTGGCCTCCAGCAGGCACACAAGGCTGGCGTGCATTTGCCACCACAGCTACTTCCTTTTGTTTGGTTTGATGCTGATCATCCGACATCCACCACACACACGTCCACACATCCATACTTTGTAGACACTACTGATTGTCCTACAGTATTGTACGCATTAAGGTCCATTTCAGTTAAATACATATTTATGTTGAACACTATAGTGTGTTTCCTCCCTTTCTTGTTGTCTGCCTTGAGCCAGACAGTTACACCTCTATGGGAAAATGGATAGGAACAGAATGTCAGTTTGATCAGAGATGTATTTTATTGGCTGGACTAGACTACGTATACTATACTATACTATACTATACTATACTATACTATACTATACTACATAACTGCTCCAGCATACTTTCACCCAGAGACATTTAAACGTGTTGCTGTATTATTCCATGTTTTCGACAGTTACTATAGTTTGATCAACCACTAGCTGGGTTTACATGGAGCCAAATAACCCAATTAGAATCCGTTTAGATGTTCAAACTGAATAAACACCTCAATCAGAATAAACAGGGGCGGCTATATTTTTTCCTTGAAACTGAGGGGTATAAATAAACCTTTTGGCCACAGGTAAATTTGAATGTTTACTTCAACATGCAGCTTGAATGCAACATGCATTTTCAGATTATGTGCCTATGGCACAGAGCTAAAGATTTGAATAGCAGACCAGGAACTGAGGTTTCAGTCTTTTTGGGACAAACATGGCCCAGAGCAGGAAACTTCCAAAGATACAACTAGGCCTACTGTATGTCAATTACAAATCTAGAGCCTTCTGTTTAATTCTACACAAAGCCAACTGACAGAAAGAAAGAAAGAAAGAAAGAAAGAAAGAAAGAAAGAAAGAAAGAAAGAAAGAAAGAAAGAAAGAAAGAAAGAAAGAAAGAAAGAAAGAAAGAAAGAAAGAAAGAAAGAATAGTGGAAAATGTCTATGGATGTTCTCATTCATCCAGGTCATTGTTCTTTTCTGGGCAAATTGAATCATAGGCAACTGGACTTGTATTTGTCTGGGAAGACGTTTCACCTCTCAAAACGTACCTTTTAAAAAAATATTTTAATCTGTAATTGCTCGCTCAAGATAACTGTTTTTAACTCTTGTTTTTAACCTATTTTTCTTTTTTGGTTGCTGTTGTAGCACTTTGAGATTTTTGGTAAATATAAAGTGCGTTACAAATATAATGTATTATTATTATTATTATTATATGGGTGGGTATATTAAAGCAGAAGTAAGTGGAAAGTTTGTGTTAATATAAGTCTTAAATAGTTATATCTTCCGACAGCAATCACTTCTAGTGTTTGGTCTGAAACATGGGTCTGTCAGTCACTCTGCTCTGCTGTAAGCCGAGGAGAAAACTTCTTGTATACTTCCTTGTATCCTACAACCAGGGTTGGGAGGGTTACTTTAAAAATGTATTCCAGTACAATTACAAGTTACCTGTTAGCCCTGTATGACCTTTTGTATCAAATTTGATACATGGGTTTTTGAGACCTCTATATCCTCACTGTGATATTTTTTCCCTTGAAAAACCTAATGTATACAATCAGATACATGTAATGGTCAGATAATCCACCAGGGTGAAGTAATTAATACACCAGGGGGTCTTCACTTGGGACATCCAAAATGGCTACCGTCAATCAGTGACCCACATGTGTTTTATCGTGGATATTTTGGGCTATTTTGAAAACATTATGGAAAGAAAAACTTTTTTTTTTTCACTGAAACTTGAATATGAACAGTTACTGCATTGATGTAATGTAAAATCATTTAATATTTAATAAAAGGTAATTTTTTTTGCAAATCTGTCAATAGTCATTTTATTGCATTTCATACATTATGCATTCCATAAAGCAACATACAGTCTTCTTATTATTTAAAGTTACTGTCCCAGGTGGCTATAGCCTATTTAAGATTTTTTCATCAAATTGCACAACTAAACACCCACCCCCCTCTGTCCAAGACCATTGCTAAGTAAAACAAACCGTTGCTAGCCGCTCTGATAAGAGTAGCACACAGCTATGCATGATATTTACCTTATGTTTCATTTTTACCTTCATTAAACAGCTTGGGACTAATTGTAACTTGCCTTGCACACTACTGCTGAAAACCAAACCTGCATGATCAGAGCCTCAGAGCCAGTGGGTCCGGGACTCTGATCATGCAGGCTTGGTTTTCAGCAGCAGTGTGCAAGGCAGACAGCCTCCACTCTCCCTGTAACAAGTTACAAGTCACTTATCTTACATCACAATTAGTCCCAAGCTATTATTATTATTATAAAATTATTTAGCAACGGTCTTGGACAGAGGGGTGGGTGTTTATCAGGTGTCCAATTCAGGAAAATCAGTCAATCAATGAATAAATGCAGCCTTGGATGGTAACTTTAAACTAATTTAAGGTTTAAATGACATGATTAGGTATATTTAGAGTAGAAATGTATAACCTCAAAGGTCAAAAGTCTCTTTATTGTCATACAACACATGTTAAAAACATGGGATGAACGAAATTGCGATGCCCTGGTCCCGTGTCAGCCCACTAAGATAAATAAAAATAAATAAGTACAATATATAAAAACTGTAATTAAAAAAAACTAACCTATATTGTATTTTCAGTCTGCTGTATCATGATTGAATATTGGGTTAATGTTATAAATAAATAAATAAGTAAAAGCGTGATGAAAATTAATTTTGTACATTTACTTAACGCTTCCAAGGTTTCACTGGTGGATTTTTTATTGCTGCCTGAAGAAAAAGTTATTTTCTATGTTTAATGTTTTGAAGTTTAATGAATTACAACAAATTAGTTGTATATGTTTTTATTTGTTCAAAAAAGAAAAAACGGACCATTAAGACCTGGTGTATCAAATATGATACAAATTAAAAATCATATATGAAAATTGATTTTTTTTTTTTTTGTCAGAAGGTCCAATAAAGACTCCATTTTCAAAGAATTAGAATTTTCTGGCAATTATTTCATGGTTCAGGCTTTACAGCACTCGCTGGACCAGTTGGCAGCTGAATGTGAAGCGGCTGGGATGAGGATCTCCCGTGGTTCTCAGCAGGAAGCCAGTGGACTGCCTACTCCGGGTAAGGAACGAGTCTTTGCCCCAAGTGAAGGAGTTCAACTTAACTATATCAGACACTGGAGTGTGAGATTGGCCAGAGAATTGGAGCGGTATTGCAATCGCTATACTGCACAAAAAGAGAGCTTATAGCTAAAAGGCAAAGCTCTCGATCTACCAGTCGGTATTTGTTCCCTTAGAGATAAGGGGAGAAGTTCATCCATGAGAGGCTCAGAGTAGACCCACTGGTCCTTTGTGTGGAAAGGAGCCAGTTGAGGTGGTTCAGGAGTCTGGTAAAGATGACTCCATAGGGAGGTGTTCCTGACATGGCCACAAGGCAGACTAAGGACTAAGTGGAGAGATAACATCTCCAACCTGGCCTGGGAATGCCTCCGGATCCCCCAGTCAGAGCTGGACAATGTAGCTGGGGAAAGGGAAGTCTGGGGCTCATTGGTGGATCTGCTGCCTATGACCCAACCTCAGAAAATAGAATGAAGATGGATGGATGGATCTTTTGTTTTGTTGTTTGTTAGTTTTTTGTTGATTTGCTTTGTTTTTCAATCAGCTCAAGTATTCTGTTGTGTATTTTTCAATATTTAAACTGTTCAATATTTATTTCATTATCTGGATAACTGTGGTGTGGTTTTAGTTTGGTTTTTTCTTGTTGTTTTTACTCTGTCTGGTTTTATTGCTGTATTTGTAATTGTATGTGCTGAAGAATAACCATTGCTCCTGAAGTAATGGTTAATGGGGATCTTAAACAAATAAACACAATCTTACATATGTTCCTACAGTCTATTAGTCCTGTTGATCCCATGAAAACAAGATGGTTAATAACATCTAAGGTACTCAGTGTAGAGAAAGATTGGAGAGCACTCACTGATCCTCCAATAACGTGAGCCAGTGTTTAATCCAACCTTCACCACAATAAGAGGAGGTCACAATGAAGTTTCTTCTATTTGCAACAGATATTCTTTGGCTGAATTGGTTCACACCTTCAACCTTCTCCATAAAGTTCATCTTCAGTTTAATATTCCCAACACCTAAATGATGATTAGAACCCAAACTGTGGAGGGACACATGAGTATAAAGAGGTTTAAATGCAGCAGGTCTACATTAAGCTGTTGATGGTTGAATGCAGGTTTAGTTTGTTAGCACGGCTCACAAGTGTTTAGTGTCACAGTGATGTGTCGACTGTTGTCCAACCCAGAGCAGAGACGTTCTGCTGCTAATGATATCAGTTTTACAATGTAATAAAAAGTTATCAATGTGCAATAAAACAATTATAATAAACAGCTTGTGTTCAAAGTGCAGTGAGTAAACACAGGACCAGTCATGTTGGAACCACCACACAATTTTTTTATTACTAGTTTCTTTAATCTTGCATTTGCACACAAGTTTTCATGCCAAATATGGAACATTATCCGAAGATCATGTTGTGGTACTACTGCAATAAAAACACACATATATATATATAATATACCCACAAACCAACCAATCACAAAAGTTGATTCCTCTGCCAAACACAGTTTATGTTTACGCTCATATTAACCTTTCATCTTAAATCATCAGTAAGAACTCATTCGTCCTCCTTTGTTATGCCCTGTACACACTGTGCGATTTTGGCCGTCGCAGACGAAAGACGATCATCGTAGGAGAATCGTGGCGAAATCTTTGGTCGTGGCTCTAAATCGGCCGTCTTACGTCGCACAGTGAGACAGGCTCTACGACGGCCGTTGTCAGCGTCTTGCGACCAAAGACGACCTGCGATTAAATTCTGACAGTGTCAGAAAACTGCTACGACCTACGTCTACTAATCAGCTGATGGACGTCTTCAGTGGCGCAGGTGACAGGGACGAGCACTGATTTTCCAGTAAATAGTCATTAAATTAAAAAACGAATAGTTTATCTTGTCATGTCTGGAGAGGTGTATATTCCTTTTTACTGTCGCAGAAAGAGGAGGAACATGGACAGACTCATACAGCCATCAGAAAAGTTGTGTGTGAAACTCTGTCCAAAAAAAACAAAAAACCCATGTGCGGACTATGATGAGAAGCGGTCGCCTACCGGAGAATATTGACGTGTTTACGCCGGGAGAGGTAGTCCTCGTTTAGATTAGAGATGTGCTCTCATTACGTGACGGTACTGCTGTGATGTTCTCTGGTACCAATACAGGCCGTGATTTCATTTTTAAATAACGGACAACTGGCGGTACTGCTCCACTGGTGCCGGTGACTTGTGTCTGTGTGTGAAGAGGGAGAGAGGGAGAGAGGGAAGGAGGGAGGGAGAGAGGGAGGGAGGGAGGGAGGGAAGGAGGGAGGGAGAGAGGGAGGAAGGGAGAGAGGGAGGGAGGGAGGGAAGGAGGGAGGGAGGGAGAGAGGGAGGGAAGGAGGGAGGGAGAGAGGGAGGGAGAGAGAGAGGGAGGGAGGAGGGGAAGCGGGCGACCTGCGATTCAGTAGAACGATCATCGTACAGTCTGCACACGTCAAACTTGACGTCGTACCAAAGATTATTAAATGCATGTTGCACAGTGTGTCATGCAACAGTCTTATAAGACTGCTAAAATCACAGTGTGTAGAGGGCATTAGATCTATACTTTTACAAACACATCAAACTACTATATATTACCAACCTACACCCGTTAACATCCCTCTGTCCTCTGGAAACGTTACCAACATCTGTCTGACCCAGTCAATACCACCACATTATTTTTTTTATTTCATTTCTGCCTCCACCTAGAATAGAATAGAATAGAATAGAATAGAATAGAAGAGAATGAACCTTATTCAGATTAAATAAACTACAAGCAGAGCTGAAGCTTTGTCATCTTGTTGTGCACAAACTTAATCATAAGCTATGTGACCTCGTTCCAGTCTGTCGACCTCTGCACACCTACAACACTAGAAACAAAAACCTCATCACAGGAAAAAGGCAAAAGCTAAAATGCACCAGTCTCAGTGTCGTGTGCAGGGGACCACAGATTTGGAATGAGCTTGACGACACTCTAAAAATGTCAGGCTGTATTTCAATCTTAGAGAAAAACCTTAAAAAAAACAACTTAATCGTGTTATCCTGCCCCTTAAAACTGTACAGAAATGGCAGTTTGTCCTGTTTGTCACGCCGAGTTGTCACAAGTTGCCGCACGAGTTTACCCGAGTAAGGAAAACAAATTTGATTGGTTGTTATCAAGGGGGCAGGATATTCAATGTTTGGGGCGAGACCAAGCTTGGTGTGTGTGTGTGTGTCTCGTCTACGTTTGATGGATCCAATATCAGTGGCTGATGAATCGTGAGCAGGCTGACGCATAATTTGTGCACCTGCATTATCCAATGAGAAAAAAAAAACACTTTCACCCCGAATTTAATCAAAAATAGAATTTTGCACAAAGTTTGGGCTACATCGTCTGATAGATGAGTTATTTCACTAATGTTAAGACCCAAATACAATTTTCTGTACACCTTTAACTGTTGGAAAAGAACAGTAAAAAATTGATCATAAAAAAACTGTTGTGTCCTCTTCCTTTTTTTGTACTTTTCGTTTTTTGTTTCTTTTTTTTCTCCTTCATACACAAAGTTGGGTAACACTTGACTTAAAGGTCTCATCATAAGAGTGACATGACACTGTCATAAGAGTGACATGTTACAGTTATGAATGTGTCATAAAAATTATGTCAATGTCATAACGTTGTTATTCAGTGTCATTCAGTTTACCCTACCCCTAACCCTACAAACCCAAATGACATATCAATGTAACCCGATGTCTGAGTGTCTTATGAAGTTGTTATGGATGTATTACGAACACCTTATAAATGGCTTTATGAATGAGTTATGCACTAGACCGTTAAGTAAAGTGTTTCCAGAAGTTGCATCTGAAAGCTGGAAACGTCTGTTATATGTTTGTCCTAGTGTCTTGTTGTATTTAATGTCTGTTGTGTGTTTGTCTTATAATGTATTATTGTACTTAATGTCTGTTGTGTTAGTGTGTCTGTGCCCCCCCTACAATGAGCTTTAGTTTCCTTGGGGTCACACATGTAATATGTTTGAAGGATTTCTCCAGATGATGTGTGTGCGTGAAAATAACTCAAATCAAGTATTGAGCTTCTGTTGAGTCACATGGTGATGAAGATGCTGAGTCACCAGTCAGTCACTGGGGTTGGGTTCAGTCGGAGTCGGAGTATCAGCTGGAGCTGCAACAAAGAGACAACATCACAGGTCTTTATATGAAGGAGCATGTAAAGGTCCAGTCAGCTCCTCTGTCGCACATGTGGATGGAGAACCATGAACATGGTTCAACAACAGCTGAGTGAGAAGTTAGTGAGCTCAGGTTTAAATATCTTTTAATATCTCGTTAATATGTTATAGTTTAATACCTTCTGGAGTCTCCTGCAGGGAGCGCTCCTTCTTCAGTGGCCACAGTTCCTGGACAATCTCTGTGGCTCTCTTAAAAGTCTGAAAGCCCAGAGGAGCCCTTCGACTGATATCACGAGCTCCTTTCTTGCAGAACGTGAGGGTTTGTCTCAGTCTGTCACGATCAAATGTCAGCACCTGAACATAAAACCAGAGCAGAAGTACCACTTATAACTGGACAAGTGCCTTGTGTGTTCACTGTTGTGTCTGCTGTGTAACACCTGTGTCTTGTTATCAAACAATGGGCGCTCCTAAATGAGTTAATGACGCCAGAGAGCAGAACTGTCACATTAAAATGCCTATGTCCCACTCGCTGGTCATCTCAACATGATGCGCTTTTTGCGTTAAGGTACAGGTATGGAGACATTATAAAAGCCCTCATCAAAATATCCCTGACCAGTGACACACAAGATGAGAGTGGCAATGCGCTCAAGAATGCCATGAGCAAAAGAAAAAGCAAGTGAGCCGGAAGACCACAGATGCTTGTTCGCTGAATGTATTTACACTAAGAGCGGAGCAGGGGGCGGGTTTATGCTTATGCTAGTCTCTGAGGCCTAACTCCACAAGGACATTATATGGCAAAAATACTTTTTACATGTTTTGAGGGACACATTTAAGAACCATTTAATATGTTAATTAGACAATTTCTAAATTTGGTTTCTCCCGGTCTTTAAATGCTAACTTAAAGGGGGTGAATATTTATGTAATCATTAAAGGGACAACGAGGAGTTTTGGAAAAGCGAAGCGTTTTCACCCTACATTTATGAGCCTCCGCGCGCACCGTACATTTCTTTGACCGGGCGCAAGACGGACTCATGTTTTCATTCATCAATAATTAAAGTCAGAGGTTCAAAGAGGTTCACATACCACCGTAGTTCCGACCATAAACGGCGATGCGGCGGCGTTATTCTCATGATTCGCAACGAAGGAAACGCTGGTCGGCTCGACCAGCATTTCCGCCACCACTAATAATAACAAAATAACGATAGAGACAGAGCGATATATTTATCGAAAATGGGCCCATTAACAAGTGTGGGTAGCGGAGATTCATCCACATTAACGTGAGACTTTTTTATAACCGAATAGAAACTCCTCGTTGTCCCTTTAAATTTATATCATATAGCTAGTTTTAATTAATCAACATTACTTTGTAAAAATCAATTTTCACTTTGACACGTTTTGGGGGGACTTTTTTTTTGTCAAAAAAGCCAAATTTTATTGATCATGATTTTATTCATAAAAGCAATAAAATGGAAAAACAACCAAGGGGAAGTGTAAGGATCATATTGTGACAAGAAGAAGATGGTTACCAGGACACCAGAAGGATTTCTGGGGCTGGACCAACAGTTAAAATAAGCGGAGTAATTACCTTTCCTCCCTTAATGTGGAGGGCGATGGCGACACAATCCCAGACGTAAAACTGCATATGCCCAGACACTGGCACAGCCTCCATCAGGTTTATCTCCGGGTTCTTGACCAACTCATACCTGACAGAGAGCAGACAAAGATGTTTCTGTTCAAGGTTCAACATCAACACATGAGAGAGAGAGCGTCACTGTGTCTTACCTGTGTGTCTCACACATGGCCTGAGACCTCCAGATGAATTGTCCATCTTTGTAACAGCAGACGGCCTTTCGGTTGTGTCTATTCAGCTCAGGATAGTCGTCGTATTCCTCAACATCTGGACTGTGGACCAGCACCACATACATCACTTTTTGTTTGTACAGGACGGTCTTGTACACCCTCATGACAGGTGGAGCTCCGGAGCAGAACTGGAGACAACAACAGAGTTTTAGTTCAGGAAGTCCTTTCAACGACCACGGTCTGGTTCTTCTTCTGATAGGAGCTACTGTTTTATCAGAATCAGTTCAAATGTGAGACCAGCGCCGAGGCTGAAAATCACTCTCTCAACGTTTCTGTCTGCCTCAGCCTGGGATGTCTCTATCGTCGTGGCAACAACCTGCAGTTAATCTACTTCTGACCCCTATCTCTAATTTAATTTATATCAAGTCTCTGTCAAACACAAGCACACACACACACACACACACACACACACACACACACACACACACACACACACACACACACACACACACACACACACACACACACACACACACACACACACACACACACACACACACACACAGTTAACCTAATGTGGTTACAGCTCCTCCATATCAGTGCTTATAGAAAGATGATCATGTGTCTGATCAGCTCTGTCTTGACCTTAAGATCGTGGGTTTGATTCCCATGTTTATACAACATTGCCACAAAGAATGAAAAATGTGATGCATACAAGACGTCTAGCTTCAGCCAATTTGCAGTCTTTGTCCCTGGTCAGGCTAAAGAAGGATAAAAGATAGTGAATACCGTTACAATAAGTGCAATAATACATATACAGTGAATAGATATTATGAATAAATAAACACAGCTACAAAATTTAGATTAAGAAGTTGCACAAATTAAATACATTAAACATTAGTAAAATGATGTATTGACGGTGACTTGAGAGAAGTTAATGTTCACATTTCTGCTGCTGCTTAAGCCAATGTTTAGCTTTAGCACTAAACATCTTTAATTCTGTTTGGGATTTGATTTCTGGTGGTGAAGAACTCCATAGGTGTGTATCTACACAGCACTGAGAGGGATGATTGACCGAATGTTGTTCTGCATCTTCAAATTTTACAGTTTTGCTTGCTCATGCTCCTTGTCGTTGTCCCACAGTTGTCTGACTTAGTAAAAATCTGTGACATCGCTTGTGGGGCTAGTCCACTGACACACTTAAAAACAACTTTCAGAAAAGAGAATTTTATAAAATTAGAAAAAGATAACAAATTATACTTCTCAATGATTTTACAATGGTGCCACTTTTGTGGCTTCTGATCTAAATGTTTTAAAGCTTGTTTGTGGGGTGAGAATAAAGGTCTAGTTGCTGTGTCAGTGGCCTGGCCCCAGGCAGTGATGCAGTAGGACAAATGTGAAAGGACCATAGCATAAATGAGCTGCCCTGAAAGAGAGACAGGACCTGATGAGTCTGAAACAATTGAGACTAGTTTTTACAGTTTTAGACAGCTTCTTTAAATGTGCTTCAAACTTAAGTAGAGGATCTAGAGTTACACCTAAATATTTAAACTCATTTACCTCTTCAATGTCTTTACTATCGATAGTGATGTGAAATTTCTCTAAGGCTTTCTTTGACAGAGATGCCCCCCTGGACCTCTCAAAATTTCAGCAAAAAAATGTTCTAGTTGCTTTTACTGGGTGCTCATCCCAGGGGCGTTGCAGGTTTACGGGTGCACAGGCCCCCAACCAGAGAGCCCCCCCCTCCCCACCACCACCACCACCACCACTGCACGCATGCACTATGGTGATGGTCACCTATGTGAATATTTATTTGAATTCAACTGCATGCACAGAGTTTTTTTTTTTTGTTCAAACTTAAGTCCTTCATCAGAAAGGAATTTTACAAAAATAAAAAATACAATTATATAGGGTTGTAGCGAATTATTTTAACGATTCAATTCGAATCAGGATTCGTGGTTGCCGATCATTCATGATCAGAGGGTTGGCAGTTTGAATCCCACTATGTCCTGGTTGCTGCCGTAGTGTCCTTGGGCAAGACACCTTACCCACCTTGCTCCTGATGGGTCGTGGTAGCGCCGTGCATGGCAGCTACCACCATCAGTGTGTGAATGTGTGTGTGAATGCAATGTATGATGTAAAGCACTTTAGGTATAGTAAAGCCTATATAAATACAGACCATTTACCATTTACCATTTTTAGCCAAAAATTAAACCAGTTAGACTGTGAAATAAATATCCGGATAGGCTGAAAAGGACTCTAAACTGTGTTATTGGATGAAAACATGATTGTTTGTTAAGTATATTTTTTGGCTTTTCATGCCTTTATTAGTTCAGAGTGTGACAGGAAATGGGAGGCAGAGAGGGGGGGGGTGACATGCAGGATAGGGCCGTCCGACGCGGGACTCGAACCGGGGCCGCCTGCAGTGAGGACTATAGCCTCAACACATGGGGCGGGTGCTCTACCAACTGAGCTGAACACCACCCCATGAAAACATGTTTTGATCACACCTTTTACATAAAGATTAAATCCAGACCTGTCAACAGTTGGACTGAGGTGGTAGCCTACCTGCTGGCTGTAGGCCTCCAGAACCTCCTCCACAGGGAAGGTGAAGCGGTACGAACCAAACACGGAGGTCTTTGTGAAGACTGGGGAGCTGGCAAAGTTCCTCAGGAAGCCAGGCTGCTGCTGCTGCTGCTCTGGGGCCTGGTCGTGGTCTAGGGCCTGGGCCAGGAGCTGGACCTGCTCTAGGACCAGGACCTGGATCTGGTCCTGGTCCTGCATCTTAACCTGCCCTAGGCCCTGGACCAGGACCTGGAACAGGTCCAGGGCCTCGGCCAGGTCCAGGGCCTCGGCCAGGACCTGGACCTGGTCCTGGGCCTGGGTCAGGACCTGGATCTGGGCCTGGACCTGGGCCTTAGCGCGTTTTAGGGAGATAATCTTCATGGGCCTCCTCTCAGCTGATTCTAGGTCCTCAGGCTTCACAGCCAGACTCCACCACAGCAGGTCTTTGTCCTCCTGCTCGTAGCCCGGGTCCTTGAAGCCTCCGTCTGCCTCTATCCCTCTTAACCCATCCTCATCAGTGTCATGTTGCAGATGAGACACATGGAACTCTGGTTGAGGGAAGTCTGGGATGTTTGTGTTGTGGAGGTATTGGCTAGAAATTCTTTCAGCTGTAGCTCCAGCTATTAAAGCGCCCAGCTTCAAGTGTTTCTCGCTGCTACAAAAAGTTTCTGTAATGTTCCTTGGTTGCCCCGCCATGATCAGATGGTCAAAAGAAGATTAAAAAATCTATCTTACAAAGAGAAGTCTATGAATAAAAGTATTGTCTTCACTGTTCTCTGCTTTTGCAAGAACTGGTTTGTCATCTCTGACAACAGCAGATTTATAGAAGGTAAATATAAACCCCACCCACCACATGATGTCACCTACTGTAGTATTCATGCAGGTACAGCTACTGCCTATGTGTCCTCATCCACCAGCTGATTCTTAATATGAGTACTGAAATTAAAAATCATTTCGAGTGTAATCATGTTTAAAAAGAGACATAAAGAAATGATTCTCCAGAGGTACGTTGAATAATTCACACAAGGTGTTTGCTTACTTACTATTTGGATTAAAATGTGTAATGTGTAAAATGTTTAATTAGAACATGTAGTTAAAATTATGGGGGTAGGATTAGATAAGTTTATACTTCTTCCTACTCCTTTTCGCTCATGTAAACTGCGTTGCTTATGAGATGTTACTTTTTTTTGTGTAAGAACTGGTCTCTGATCTCACCGACCATATGATGACACTCCGCCCCCATCATCATCATGTGTATATAATATTTATTTATTTATTTATCCCCAAACTCTTTTTATTTTATTCTTTGCTCTCTTTATACTGGCATTTAGATTTATGTTTCAATCCCCAGTCTGAAATCAATTCTCTTATCTTTAGGTATCCATGTATTTTAATGTGTTATCTGTCTGTATGTTTACTCTTCACTGTCCATGTCTCTTAGTTACCCTTATGCTGCATTTACAGGCTCCACTGGTTCTACAGGTGTTTACCAGAACATTTCTCTGTCTTCTCTTTAAGCTCTTTAACCTCACCCACCACACCTCACTGTCCTGAGTCACACAGGGTGAATGACCAGGTAGTTTCCTGTTGAACTGGTTCTCTTGCTGTATCAAGAAAAAATGAAATAATTATATATATTTTTTAATTAATGTCTCCTTAAATCGATACCTTGCGCCTTGTCCTTGTGCAATATACTGTATATTTGTCATGTTTTTGTTCATTCTTTATTCAGCTTTCCAGACCCCAGTGAGCCCACATACGAAGAGTCAGTGTAGACACCTGTTGTCTGTGGCCGGGCCCACTACACCTGACAGTTCATATGTCTTGTTCTGTTGTAGTTGTTCTCTATGGGCAGGTGGATTAGAGAACTGAAACATCATCTGGGATAGATATAGTGAATAGAGGAGACTGGGGAGTAAATAAACTTCTGGGTGCATGTTTGAGTCGCCATCTGTGGCTTTGAGGGATGGAAACAGCCTAAGCAGCAGAACTTCAATCCGCTCCCATTCATCGTTGCCTTGGCGATGCGGGAACAGAAACAACTACCGCAAAACAGGAGACATTAAACTGCAAACCTTCAGATTCCTTCTGTTAGACCTAAAATGTTAGGAACATACAGCCCCCAGTTGAATTTGCCCGGAATTGTCCTTTAACATACTAAATCTCTGTACAACTAACCAGACTCTTGTAGCCATGACCTAACTCACCTTATGGCTAACAACTAAAACATTACCACTTTCAACTTGTGTCAAAGATATCTACACAGACACACAACAACCGTGATGTAAGTTGATGAGTTTAACTACGAAGCAGGAGAATCACAACAATAAATGGAGAGGAAAAAATACGTTCATGCCTCATAATTAGTTTTTTCCCTCCCTCTGTGTCTGCCACTGGCTGCTACTTCTTCATATGTAGGAACTAAGATGAGCATAAACAGAGTCAATCAGATTATTCATAACTTGTTCCTGATTGGAGAAATCCCCGGTCTCCCCTAATATCACAATTACTCTTAATAACAAATCAAGCTGCTCCCTGAACTTAGGAATCAACACATATCCTTTGAGAGAATCTTCTTCTTGATGAACAACGAGAGGGGAATATGTCAGAGTTACATCCCATGACAAGGGAACAGCTCTGATTACTACAGCAGCCAGAGAAGGATTCACCGGCTCCACTGGTTCTACATGTGTTAACCTCACCCACCACATCTCTCTGTCCTGACTCACTCAGGGTGCATGATCAGGTGATGTCTTTTCTGTTTGTTACTGTGCCTGTGAATTTCCACCAGTGATGGAAAAGAGTAAATATTTCTATTATTAACCTCTCATTTACTGTAAGTACAAAAGAAGGTGTGTTACTAAGGTGCCATTAGGACAAACATGGCCCACAGCAGAATACTTCCAAAGACAGCTCTATCAATCACAAATGCAAATCTTGAGTCTTCTGCTTAACTCAAAACAAAACTGTACACTGTACAAAGCTGCTCTAAGAAAGAAAGAAAGTATAGTGGAAAATTTGCATACACACCTCGACAGTTCCCTGCTCCTTGCACTACTTATACTTATAGTTAGTTAGTAGTTAGATAGTTATTGAATATTTAACAGTAGGGAAATTCTTATTTATCACCACGTCTGTACAAAAACACAGATACAAATATATAATGCACAAATAAAAAACAGAGACAGAGTGAAGGATCTGCTCAGGTGTGTGAGGAAATCTCTGCTGCAGCTGAGGACGGAGGGATAGAGGGATGGAGGGACGGAGGGATAGAGGGATGGAGGGACGGAGGGATAGAGGGATGGAGGGATGGAGAACGGTCCTCTGTCTTTATCAGGGAGCAGCAGCTGCTTCCTCCACCCTGAACAAAGCCTGGTGCAGACACAGCGGCTGTAATCTGCCCTCAGAGATGCCCAGTCAATAATAAAATGGAGATTACAGTCCACCTCTGCAGAGCGCCGACACAGGGGAGATTACAGGACAGACCATAATACTCCCAGCACCGACTCCAGTGAGACCAGCCTGAGGAGGAGGAGGAGGAGGAAGAGTCAGACTTCAGCTCTGTGTGGAGGTTCATGACTCATGTTCACACCTGTTTTATTTGCTCCAACAGCAGGAGGATTAATGAGAGGATCAATAATCTGATCAATTAAAGCTTCTGAAAGGCTTTTACTGTGAAGCAGCAGGAAGAGGGAAAGACCAGAAGCTAACAGACTAACAAACAGGGTAACAAACTTAGGCCTACTAACTAATAACGAACTAGAGAACTAATAAAATAATGAACTAACTGACTTACTGTCAAACGGACGGATAACTAACTAACAGGCTAACAGATAAACTAATTAAAGGTCCAGTCTGTAAAATGTTGGTAAAACCGTCCAGCGTTCAGATTCTAGTTTGCAGCACTTTCCCCTCCCATTGGCAAAGGTACGGTGGCCGCCGAGGACAAAACAACTAGTTTACCAGGACTGTGACGACTGGGAGTATTTCAGCAGCATGGAGCGATGAGGTGTAGATCTGAATCATTTTACCACATGTCTGCTGTTTCCTCCTCCTCCTTCTTCTTCGTCGTTGGTTTATTTATGAACCTGAAACTCTTGAAACGTGCTCTCTGATTGGCTGGATTTTCCCTTCAGGCTGCCGTACAAACATGGCGGCGCAAGATGGCGACGCTCTCTAAAGCAAAGACCCTTGTTATATGTAGATATAAAAGAAGAATTATAAGGCTACGGAAACCAAACAAATTTTATTTTATATTGACTGTTTAGACGTTTGCTCCGATGTTTTTCGGAGAAGTGAAGCTCCGCAACGACCGCAACATCACAGCAGCAGTAGCCGGTCTGCAGAGCTGCTCGGCCGGCCAACCTCCGTCGTCATCCCGGGGGAGAAAACCATCGCTAATTAACTTACCCGCAGGTTTTTAGAGGTTTACCACCGGCTGGTTAAATTATTTTTAGGAGATAAATGTTGGTCTCATTGATGAAATCTAACAGTTGTGGCAGTCGCATTAGTTAGTCTGAATGTAAAGTGAAGCTTCCTGTGTGTATTGGACAGAAGACCAGCGCTGCCTCGGGGCTCTGGAGCCTACGGACACAAACCACCACATTTACATTAATAATTAATGTTTAACAATGAACCGATCAGTCTGCATTAAGTTTTATTTTATTAAACTATATAATATGGTTACGGTACACGGCAAAGATACAAATCTGTACGTACTAGCAGTATAGTATGCGGTTTCGAATACAGCCTATGTTTATGGCTCCTTGTTGTCATGGTTATCAGTCTGCTAACACTACAACGCCAACAGACCAACAGGCCTCGGTGCTTTGATGATATTAAAGTGACACTGTTGTTTTGAATTAAGGTTTTATTGTGGTGAATTTAAGGTGGTATTAAGGGGAGTTTAAGGCGGTATTACTGTGTGACTCTGAACACTGAGCTGCGTCCAGTAGGAGGAGGTTTAACCACTGTAGCTGACATCGATCAGCCAGTGTGTGTGTGTGTGTGTGTGTGTGTGTGTGTGTGTGATAATCTCTGAGTATGTGCAGCTAAATGGATTACTGGACAACTGGATGATTCAGTGTGCTCTTATCACTGTGCATCAGTGTGTGTGTGTGTGTGTGTGTGTGAGGCTATCAGAGTGCAGTCAGCAGTAATACGTCTCTAACTCGTCTATTTTCGCAGGAAGAGGAGAAAGTTAGAGAGCGACTTTAACTTCTTATTGAGTTTAAACTTCTCCGGCTTCCTCACACTGATGGTTTGGAAGTTAATTATGATTTTATATAATAACACTGATAGAAACATGACGACTCTTCATGAGGTGAAGTTAAACCATCAGCTGCTCGGTGATGATGAGTTGTTTCTCTGCTCAGATGAATGTGTTTTTAAGGAGTTGCAGATGTTGTTGTGGTTTTTAATGCGGAGATGAACTTGGATCCAGTTCATGGTTCGGAGTAATTCTCCATCTCCACGTCCCTGAAGGTTTCACTAACACAGTGTATTGATTTCATTATAATCTTTTATTCATGCTGCAGTTCCTGAGGTCCGGTTACAGACACTTCCTGTATGACGAGTCGACGTCCTGAGACAACCAGGACCAGGACCACACTGACCACCACGGGTTTCCTGTCTTAATGTTAGGAAATCCTCCATCAGTTATCAACTTTATAACATCTGTTACCTAGCAACCAGCGCTTGTGTCAGAATCTCATCCCACTGAGGCGTTTCTGTAGTAGACCCCTTTAGGTTTATCACTGAAATAATAAAATAAGACACACTGAATATCTCCTTAACCAAAGTGTGTTTATCAGTAAAGAACGAGCAAGCTAACTTACAGTAAAGGGATATTCCGGTGTAAGTTTAACCTATGAAAGTAAGACCCCCCCCCCCATAGAGATCAACCACACGCGTCACAGTTGAGATGTGCAGCTGACTGCGGCCCACGTGTCAAACGAACGCAGGTACCGCGTGGCAGCCATGATGCACTTGCGTTCTCATTATTCCGAGAAAGTAGGCCTATATCGCTGCCTTAAAGGGATAGTTCAACATTCTGGCAAATTGGCCCATTGTCATAATCCCTATAGTCATAGCAGTAGGTTCGTTACCTTTAATTGTCGGTGCAAGCTATTTTTAGAACGGCGGAGCAGAGCGGCGAGCTGCTCAGGCTCATGGGATTTCTTGGTTTCCCTCATCAAACTCATCAAATACACAATCAGACAACTCCACAACGCTCTGGTGGACAAGTTGTGAGCTGCACATTCACCACGCTATGAGATAATAACACAACGTTACCACACAGTGTTGTTTTAGAGGGAAATACAGAGACTGTTGATGAAAAACTGTCCCTGAAGGCAACGTGCATCAGCGGTTTTGCATTGAATTTCCCTCTAAAACAACTCTGTCTGGTAACGTTGTGTTATTATCTCATAGCGTGGTGAATGTGCAGCTCACAACTTGTCCACCAGAGCGTTGTGGAGTTGTTGGATTGTGTATTTAATGAGTTTGATGAGGGAAACCAAGAAATCCCATAATGAGCCTCCGTAGCGTAGCTCTGAGCAGCTCACGGCTCTGCTCCACCGTTCTAAAAATAGCTTGCGCCGACAATTAAAGGTGACGAACCGACTGCTATGACTATAGGGATTATGGCAGGAGACACGGTGAACGTCTGGACAGTTTCCTGAAGTTGATTTAACTCTGGGAAGTTCAGAAGTTTGTGTGAGGCACAGAAACATGGACTTTCAGGAACTATTCACCTGTTACAGCTTTTTGCTAAATCAGGTCCTGACCCTGATTACCGTGGTAACAGGAGCCGTGAGCGCGGCGGTCTGTGATAATGAAAATGTTCCGGTGTTTTCTAGGAACATGGAGGCCTCGGAGGAGGAATCAGCTGCGAACGGCGACAAACTGCTGATGAGTTTTAAAGCTGTAGCCACTGGATCATCATTAAACCGAACAGACGAGGCTGAATTAATCAGAACTAATTATTGTGTTAATTCAACATCAATTAAGGAACATTTATCTAATCCAGATAACTGATTTACCATGAATCTGAAAGAGGGATTTTGTTTGCTGGATTTTTTCACGAGCATGCATTAATATTAACACGGATAGCTGCACACAGACTTTATTAATCAGCTGTTTAGTTAAAGCTGAGACAGATGGTTGTGTCTCTGCGGCTTTTTCTTCAGCTCATTTCCTGATTATAACGACTGTAAAGAGCTGAGCTTTTGTTATTATGAGATCATTTCTGGAGTTGAGAATGAAAACACTTTTAATGAGGGTAAAGTTTTGAAAATATATATATCATATTGTATTAACTAGAGTAACACTAACAGGCTAACCTGCTAACAAACTAACAGATCAACTAACTAAGCGTCTACCAGCAGGCGACCATCTATCAAACTAACAAACTAACAGAGTAACACACCACCAAGCTAACAGGCTAAGAGACTAATGCTGCGCTTGAGACAACGTGCAACGGGACAAACTTTGCATCTAAGTGCTTCATGTAACTAAGACAAAACATTACAAAGGGCACAAAAACAATTAAAAAAAGAAGCATTTTAAAATAATGAAACAGGTTATTTAAATTGAAGTAACAACAACATGAATTTACTGTGTTCCACAACATCAGAAGGCAATCTGTTAAGCATAAGTAAATATTGTATATTTTACAATGTTTTAATGTATTTTGGCATTAAAATGGATTTTTACGGATGGAAACAAGCATCCTGCTATAAGCCGGCATATTTAGCTACAAGTTCTTATGTCCATTGGGGGGCGATCCCCATTCCGAAGAAGCGCTTCGATCCTTGGTCATCCATGATCAGGGTTGGGAGGGTTACTTTAAAAATGTATTCCAGTACAATTACAAGTTACCTGTTAGAAAATGTAATTAGTAACTTACTCTAAGTACTACAAAATTAAAGTAATGTAACGGATTACATTTAGTTACTTTTGGATGACTTTAATACCAAACATGCAAATTCAGTCACGCAGCCATCACGCATCATCCACGCAGAGGAAACAGGAAATGAAATGCACCGAGCATCCGCTAAATTTCAAAATAAAACACAATGGATAAACTCTCGATTGTAAATCATCACTTTATCAACATTAGTGACAGCCGCCGGCACAAACCACGAGTTAATCCACACTCAAACCGAAGCAACAATGTTAACTGTACTCAACAAGCTAGTATTACAAGGTTTACAACAGATATGACAGACAACCTGGGCTGTGTGTGTGTGTGTGTGTGTGTGTGTGTGTGTGTGTGTGTGTGTGTGTGTGTGTGTGTGTGTGTGTGTGTGTGTGTAAGAAAGACAGGGAGAGAGAGAGAGAAAGTCTGTAACCTGCTAGCTGTTAGCTACCGTAGCTCAGGCGTCGGTCTCCGTCAGGTAAAAGCTGCCGTTTATTCCTCAAATGAAGCTCATAAAGTTGTTGAGCCTCTCCGGTACAGTTATCCATCACTGCTGTTGAATTAGCCACTCAACTGCTGGACGCTAAAAGCGAGGGGGCGTCTGTGTTTGCAATTCACGAAGGCAACGTGAACGTACGTGCCGCTCACACACTAGTAGAGTTACGTTAAGAGGCAGCGTAGCCTCTGCCACACACACACCGTACGGGCAGAAGAGGCAGAGGTGCTCTGTCTGTGTGCCTCACCTCTGAAACTACAACGAGACGGCGAGTGGCTTCTACGGCCGCTCTATAGCCTGTGGTTGATTTTTAAAATGTGAAGTAATCAGCTAAGTAATCTCCGTTTTTATCAAATGTACCGGTAATCTGATTACAGGTTTTTTTTCTGTACTTGTAACGGACTACAGTTACCCTTTTTTTGTATCCTGATTACGTAAAGCCGTTACATGTAGTCCGTTACTCCCCAAGCCTGTCCATGATTAAGGAAACTGCTCTACCCACTGTACTACCGCAACAAGCACTTTATTTGCAATACCCAGCAAGTACCGACCTTTCGAAATTGTAGACCTTTTTTCAGGTTTGGAATGGCGCCCCTTTTTCAAAAATAATTAAGAAATTAACATGAAAGTAAATGTTTGGAATGGCGTCCCTTCTGAATGGCACACTGGAACCATGTCCATTAATGTGCACTGTCCCATTCAAATAAACAAATAACTAAAAATAAAAATTGTATTCTGGTTCTGCATTGGTGCAGATTGTTGTGTAACGTCAGACAACTGATTCTCTTTTCTCTCTCTTTTCTCTCTGACTTTCCCCGAGTGGGAGCTCCGACATGAGGCGGCGTTCGCCCTCCAACAGGTAGAAAACTACCGAGAACTGTGTATAAAACGAATACATTACATTTAAAAGTGATTAAAATAAATGTCTCATGTACCAGCGGCAAAGCCAGTAGCAGTGCAACATTATGGGGTTTGTTTTTTTTACATTGTGGATCCATGATCGTATAGTTAAACAGTTAATTGATACCATTTAATATTGTCTGCACTTGCAAACCCTACATAGTCAGCAAATTACCTGTGAAAAAGGTAGGCTATTGTCAATCCATTTTAACAGGAAGGATGTAAAAATGTGTTGAGATACATAAAGTCATTTACTGCAGCTTGACAAGGTGAAGCTGACAGCTGCAACAACAAACACAGTGAAGCCGTGTCGCGTCGCGTCCGTGCCTGGTGTAGCAGGTAAAAAACTCCGCTCCGCCACGCTTACGTATCGTGTCGCGGCCGTTCCGAGTGTATTCCTGGCGTAACAGTCAAACATGGATAGTGGCCTACAAACCTACTAACATAACGTCTGATAACCAGTGTTTGTGGATGATGATGTGAAGCTGCAGGTGAGGAGTCTTGATCTCATCCATCAGAAGACCAAACAGACCAAACTGGTCCAACTGGAGCGTCCTGCAGACTCATGAAACAGATGTGGAGTGTCTGGGACCAGGAGCAAACATCTGGAGGATGAACTCACTGTCTCCTGATCTACTGAAGCTTTTTCTGCCAGGATCATTTTCCTTAGTCTGTGACAACAAACAAACAGACAAACAAAGTGTTTTTCTTTCGAATAAATTTTGCAGACATCGTTTTTCTGATCATGTGAGAAGAGAAAAGAGTTTCCTCAGCTGTTTCTGGGTCGACTTCTATGAATTTAAATAAAACGATCTCTCTGAGCTTCTCGTTATTATTATTAGCTGCTGTCACGTTATTACATAACATTATAAGATATTCAGTTTCCTCTGTCTAATAAAACAACATTAAAACTGTCTCATTCGTTCTCTGTGGCTGCAGCATTACAACAGGCTTAATTATTCACATATTTCTGTGAATTAATGATAATGAAGCCACATCTGGAAGGAGGAATCTATAGCGAACACAGAGTGTGCGTGCGTGTGTGTGTGCATGTGTGTGGTGAGTGTGTATGTGTGTGTTTTGGCAGCAGCCTTTAGTTGAATATGATAATGAGTTTCCTCTGTGGAGCAGGGAGCTGTCACTCAGCTCCGCTCTCATCCTGTTCCAGTATCAGCAGCTGCCAGCACACACACACACACACACACACACACACACACACACACACACACACACACACACACACACACACACACACACACACACACACACACACACACACACACACAGATCCTCTCATAAGGAATGAAAACACTCGTCTCTGTCTCCTGAGAGCAAAATGCTCATTACACAGTTTCACTCTTAAACTTCCTGAAAGTCTCTTTAAATGTAGTGATGGAGATGGAAGATGGAGATGGAAGTGGAAGTGGAAGATGGAGATGGAGATGGAAGTGGAAGTGGAAGTGGAAGATGGAGATGGGGATGGAGATGGAGGTGGAAGTGGAAGTGGAAGTGGAAGATGGGAGATGGAAGTGGAAGTGGAAGATGGAAGATGGAAGATGAAGTTTGAGATGGAAATGGAGATGGCAATGGAAGATGGAGATGGAAGATGCAATGAATATGGAGTGGGGGGATGGAGATGAGGATGGATATGGAAGATGGAGATGAGGATGGAGATGGAAGATGCAAGGAAGATGGAGATGGAAGATGGAGATGAGGATGGAGATGGAAGATGGAGATGGAAGACTGAGATGAGGATGGAGATGGAAGATGGAGATGGAAGATGGAAGATGGAGATGGAAGACTGAGATGGAAGATGGACGATGAAGATGAAGATGAATGATGGAGGATGGAAGATTGAGATGGAAGATGGAGATGGAAGATGGAGATGGAAGATGCGATGAAGATGGAAGATGAAGATGGAGATGGAAGATGGAGATGGTAGATGCAATGAAGATGGAGGATGTAGATGGAAGATGGAGATGGAAGATGCAATGGTAGAGGGAGATGAAGATGAGGAGGGAGACGGAAGGTGCAAGGAAGATGGAGATGAGATGGAGGATGGAGATGGAAGATGAAGATGGAAATGGAAGATGCAATGAAGATGGAGGATGTATGAGGATGGAGATGGAAGATGGAGATGGAGGATGTAGATGAGGATGAAGATGGAGATGGAAGATGGAGATGGAGGATGTAGATGAGGATGAAGATGGAGATGGAGGATGTAGATGAGGATGAAGATGGAGATGGAGGATGTAGATGAGGATGAAGATGGAGATGGAGGATGTAGATGAGGATAAAGATGAAGATGGAGATGGAAGATGAGGATGAAGATGGAAGATGGAGATGGAAGATGGAAGATGAGGATGAAGATGAAGATGGAGATGGAAGATGGAGGATGAAGATGGAGATGGAAGATGGAGGATGTAGATGAAGATGGAGATGGAGGATGTAGATGAGGATGAAGATGGAGATGGAGGATGTAGATGAGGATGAAGATGGAGATGGAGGATGTAGATGAGGATAAAGATGAAGATGGAGATGGAAGATGAGGATGAAGATGGAAGATGGAGATGGAAGATGGAAGATGAGGATGAAGATGAAGATGGAGATGGAAGATGGAGGATGAAGATGGAGATGGAAGATGGAGGATGTAGATGAAGATGGAGATGGAGGATGTAGATGAGGATGAAGATGAGGATGAAGATGGAGATGGAAGATGGAAGATGGAGGATGTAGATGAGGATGAAGATGGAAGATGGAGATGGAGGATGGACATTTCCCAAGATTCATTGCACAAGTGATGAAAACAAACTTCGACAGAGACATTGAGGTTTACAAACAGGACGAACAGGACCTTTAGGAACAGAAGGAGACGAGGCATTTAAGGAACTCCTTAACTCTGAGCGGAGCTGATGAAGTGACCTCCCTCTGAGTCCGTCGCAGCCTCTGATTGGCTGCTCCTCATTAACCTCCTCGTTAGCTGAAGAGGCTCCTGCTCTCGTCAGCCGAGGTAATTAAAGACCTGCTGAACCTGCGCTAATTAAAGAGCTTTTAAAGACGACCCCCCCCCACGGGTCAGACGTGTGAAGTTTCACACAGTTATCTCAGCTGATTGGGACTCAGAGCCAATCAGAGCGAAGCGTTGCCTCAGCACCAACAAAGAAAAGTACAAAGCACAGCAGGAAAGTTTCACTCAGTGGAAACACACAAGAGGATTTTTGATTTAAACGATTGGGACCGACGATCATAAATATTGAACACATTTTTAACATTTACGATCGTCGGCCGTAATTGTCGGTGCAAGCTATTTTTAGAACGACGGAGCAGAGCCGTGAGCTGCTCAGAGCTACACTACGGAGGCTCATTATGGGATTTCTTGGTTTCCCTCATCAAACTCATCAAATACACAATCCAACAACTCCACAACGCTCTGGTGGACAAGTTGTGAGCTGCACATTCACCACACTATGAGATAATAACACAACGTTACCAGACAGAGTTGTTTTAGAGGGAAATACAGAGACTGCTTGATGAAAAACTGTCCCTGAAGGCAGCACGCATCAGTGGTTTTGCATGTATTTACCTCTTAAGGCCCATTTATGCTCAACGTTTAATATGCATATGGATACGGACGGAGCCTTTCGTCCATATCCATATGCATACCCGTATGCAACCTTATCCACCGCTCCATGGATTGGTTTCTCACCGGCTTCGTTGTTGGAAACAAATGCACATGGAGGAGAGGAGGGTTAGAGACACACACTACGTTTACATGACACTTGAAAAAAACAAATTATTGCCTTAATCCGACTATAACTGGACAACTGAAGTGCATGTAAACACCTTAGTCCGACTGAAATCGGAGTTGGAGAACAACGATTAAGACACCCAGATAATGCGATTGGAATTCGATTTTCTCCGTCATGTATTCGCCTTAGTCGGAGTATAACTGGACAATGCATGTGTGCGCATGCTCCACAACCGTAGAGACAGCACAAAGTGGAGCGGAAAAGCCGCCCGAACCCGGAAAAGTATAGATAAAGATTTTTTAAGTTGCATGTATATTGAGACAAGGACAGAAGTCTGACTTGACACCAAAATCGAATTTTGAGCATAGCTCGATTAAGCTCTGCATGTAAACGTAGTGACAGAGGAGCTTGTGGACTTGTTGTTCAGTCTGAATCTGTTTCAGACTGAAGGAGGAAGGAGGAGGAGGAGGAGAAAGAGGAGGAGGTGGGGGGAGAAGAGCTGATGGAGCCTTATCAGTGTCTGATCAGCTGACAGGACGTCGACTCTGCTCAGAGTTAATTGGCTGAAACACTCACAGTTTTATTAACTGTCACTTTCAAACCTCACGGCTTCATCAGGGGTTTAACTCCTCCCTCCTCCTCCTCTCCTCTCCTCCCTCCTCCTCCTCCTCTTCTCCCCCCCTCCCCACTTATTTATTTATTTATTTAAAGGTTTAAGGATCAGGGACATTGCACATTAATAAAAACATTTAAACAAATGTAAACATGCCAGAATTAGCCAGAAGGCTATTTTACATCTGTTGTCCCTGGACTGATGTTTAAGTCACCCTAAAAGAAAAATTGAAAATGTTGGATTATCAACATACAAATAATACATTCAATGATTAAAAAGCTGAATAGTGAACAAAAGACAGAGAGCTCAGCGAAGGTCCATGCATACACACACAAACTGACATAAAACTCAACTCAAACAGCCGCTACAAACAAAACTGAAGCAACATTAAGCAGCAACACCAGCAGAAAGAAAAAAAAAAAGTACACAAGACACAATCACATTATACACATTGGATATATAGCTTGTGTGTTGTAGTTGTGTATGTGTGTGTGTGTGGAGGTGCCGACTCCTCCCCGGCTCTTTGTCCGGTTGACGGGTTAACGACCTCCTTTCATCCCGCTCCTCCTCCTCCTCCTCCTCCTCCTCCTCTGCTGTAATTACTGCTGCTGCTGCTGGAATCACAGGGGGATGATGGGAGATTCTCCTTCATCTTCTCTTTTACACTCACTCACACTCACACACTCACACTCACACATACTCACACACACACTGTTTTGGAAACGGTTCAGATGAAAATCCGCTTCAAATGTTTCTGTCGTGGGGGAAAAAAAAAAAAAAACTGGAGATTTGACACGATTCCATGGCAACGCAGCAGAGCGGCTCCATCTGCTAACGGACGACGATGATGATGAGGATGTGGAGTGTTAGAAAACTCAAACACACTGTAACAGACCATAAACCGTGAGGAGCTACAGCCTTACTGTTGTCATGACAACGGCTTGTGTGTTGAATGTGTGAGAGGCTGCAGCTCTAATCACTTCCTGTTTGTACAACTCACCTGTTAAACACCTTATAACCACTGAAGGTGTGGAGGCCTCGGGGGGGCGGGGCATCTTTGACTGACAGATGCACTATATTGCCCATAGTATAGAGAAGCGAAGCGGGAGTGGAAGTGAAGCTCAATTTGGAAAAAATCTCCATGTTAGGGAATAGGAGACACAATTTTATTTCGAGATCCAATTGAATTGTGTCATGAGGAAAATATCTGACCTTAAAGGACAATTCCGGGCAAATTCAACTTGGGGCTGTATTTTCCTAACATTTTAGGTCTAAGAGAAGGAATCTGAAGATTTTCTGTTTAATTGCTCCTGTTTTGCGGTAGTTGTGTCTGTCCCCGCGTCGCCACGGCAGCGATGAATGGGAGCGGATTGAAGTTCTGCTGCTTAGGCTGTTTCCATCCCTCAAAGCCACAGACAGCGTCAGATGGAGACTCAAACATGCAGCCAGAAGTTTATTTACTTCAAGCAAGTCAAGAGTTGATATTCCTGTGTTTATGACACAAACGGGAGCTTCCCACTGCACCTGAACACACGAGCGTCAACTTGGGTCTCGACTCCGCCACACTTTGAATTAGATCTAGTTTTACAAACATGTCGACTTGCTTGAAGTAAATAAACTTCTGGCTTCATGTTTGAGTCTCCATCTGACGCTGTCTGTGGCTTTGAGGGATGGAAACAGCCTAAGCAGCAGAACTTCAATCCGCTCCCATTCATCGCTGCCGTGGCGATGCGGGGACAAGACACAACTAGGCCTACCGCAAAACAAGAGCAATTAATGAAACATGGTGTTTTAAACAGGGAGAGGTCAGATTTCTTTTCTCATGGCACAATTCAATGGGATCATGAAATAAAACTGTGTCTCCCGTTCCCTGGCAGCCGCCACTAGACTCCAGAGCAGTGGAGACGTGTTCTCTGTAGTGACTAGAGGCTGACACGGGAGTGTTTTTTCAATCCCGTCCCGTCCCGCTCCCGCAAAAAAAATCCTGTCCCGTCCCGGTCCCGTGACAAAGTCAAAAAAAAATCCTGTCCCGTTCAAATCCCGAATAAATCACTCCCGAACCCGTCCTGTTCCCGATTTTTTCTATGAACACAGTCATCATGTAAACGATTGTGTTGACAGACACAGACCCCCCCCCCCCTCTCTCTCAGCACACTGCAGGCTGACAGACAACAAGACGGTAGATTGACGCCACATCTACCGTCTTGTTTTGTTATTTCAATTAGTGATAATGAACGCCCTCCTCGTCCTTTCTCTCTCCCTCTCTCTCTTTTTCTTTCTTTCTTTTTTGCTTGTCTGCATCACCTGTTTAATGCGAGGTGGAGATTACGCCGCCGCCGCATCAGCTGACTCCTCTGAGTCAGTCTGACTGGCGGAAAACGTTTAATTGCCTATCGGTATGTTGATTTACACATGTTACACACCGCTACGGAGCCAGGACAGTGCAGTGTGCATCAGTCCACACACTTAAAACTTTTGGACCGTTTTGAGCGCACCATCCGTAGCACTGCCTGGCTTGTGCTTCTTTGAATGTCGCGCTTTGACTCCCGGTCCCGTTCACTCCCGTTTACATTTTTTCCCGTCACGTCCCGATCACGTGATTCAAAATAAATTGACTCCTGAATCACGGGAATCCTGCGGGAATCCCGTGTCCCGCGGGAATCCCGATAAAATGTCAGCCTCTAGTAGTGACGAATCACGTTTGTCTGTCTTGGTTGGTTGCCAGCAGAACGGTACTTGTCTGACTGCACTGTGCCAAGTGTGCAGTGTAAAGGTGGAGGGGGGGGGGGGGTTGTGGTGTGAGGTTGTTCTTTCAGGAGTTAGTTCCAGTGAAAGGAACCGTTAATGCTTCAGTAGACCAAGAGATTCTGGACAATTTCATGCTTCCAACTTTGTAGGAACAGTTTGAGGATGGTCCTTCCTGTTCTCAACATGATTCTGCACCAGTGAACAAAGCAACGTCCATCAAGACACGGATGAGCCAGTCTGGTGTGGAAGAACCTGACTGGCCTGCACAGAGTCCTGACCTCAACCTGATAGGACACCTTCGGGATGAATTAGAGCGGAGACTGCGAGTCAGGCCTTCTCGTCCAACTAAACCTCCTAAATGCAATTCTGGAAGAATGGTCAAATATTCCCATAAACACACTCCTAAACCTTGTGGACAGCCTTCCCAGAGGAGTTATAACTGTTATAGCTGCAAAGCGTGAGCTGACATCATATTAAACCCTATGGATTAAGAATGGGATGTCACTCAAGTTCGTGTGTGTGTGAAGGCAGAGGAGTGAATACTTCTGGCAATAAAGTGTAGGTGAATTTGTAACATACAGGCTCCTCCTCTTTGACCATATTTGGATTAATTTGTCTTCCCATCTTCAGATTGTGTGTGTGTGTGTGTGTGTGTGTAAAGATGCACAGTTATTGTTTGTTTGTTTGTTTGTTTGTTTCTGGTCACACTAACACACTGAGGCTGAGTTTACTGATAAAACCTTTATTATCATGAGTCATTGTCATTGTTTTGCACACAATACTGCATGTGAACACAACGAGAAGTCATGTGACTCAACACCTGTCCTCCACCTTTTTCCTTTGTCTCTGCTCAACACACAAAAAAACAAAACAGCTGAACCAATAATCAATGAATTTCTCTGTTTTCCAGCACCAACACCAGACCTTCAGGTTCTTCTAACAGACTTTAGAGATTCATCTGGATCACTGAGGACCTTCAAGATTTCTGGACGGCCTCAGCTCACCTGACTGGACCTAAACAGGTGCTGGAAAATGGACCAATAGGTGGAGACTGGAGAGGCTCTGAAGCCTGATCCTGGGTTTGAGCGAAACGTTTTAGAAACTTTGTGAAGTAAATCATTGAAACAACCCCCAATTTCCACCGACTCCATCTCAGAATACAGCAGCAATTCGCAACCATTCAAGTCAATCAGAGCATTTGAACGGCGTGCGTCTCCGATACGTTTCTGGTCCGTCACAGTTCCGGCGTAAGGCAGACACAGGCAATGATGGATCAGTCAACGTGGATTAGATCAATGGTTTTCAAAGCTGGGGGCCGCCATCAGCAAATTGGCGGGAAGATGAGAACAAATGCAAATAACAAAATAAAATAAAATAATTGTATTGTGGACATTATTATAAAATCTAATTTATGATATGATAACATATTGAAACCTTATTTGCCATGTGCATCTTTCTTATTGCCTGCCAGAAAAATTATCATTCATGACCTCGTGACCATTAACTGCTAACTGTTTCAAAACTCCCCAGCCAGAAGCTAATGCTATTCGGGGGAACTAGCCATGGAAAAGTCTGGGAACACCTTGGATTAGATCAGTAGATGCACTGCAAACAAAAAAAAATTCCAAGAATATTTGTCTTATTTCTTGTCAAAATGTCTAATTTCTAGTCAAAACAAATCTCTTTTCGCTTAAAATAAGACCAATCACCTAAAAATTAACTTGTTTTTAGATCATTTTCACTTGTTTCAAACAAATTTTCACTTGAAATAAGTTAAAAAATCTGCCAGTGAAAGCAAGTTTTTGTGCCTCTAATAAGAAAGAAAAACTTGCCCCTCTATTAGATTTTTCAACTTATTTCAAGTGAAAATATGCTTGAAATAAGTAAAAAGTGTCTGAAAACAAGCTACTTTTTAATGTGATGAGTCTTATTTTAAGTATAATGAGACTTGTTTTGACTAGAAATGACATTTTTGACTGGAAATGAGACAAATATTCTTGGTAAGATTTTAGCATTCGGTTAAATTTAAAAATAAAACACAACAGAAAAACTTTCCAATTGTGAATCATCACTTTGTGAACATTTGTTTCACCTGCCGGAACAAGCAACAATCAATCAGAGGAACCAGAAGCTAAACAGGACGTCATGGATTAAAAAATATTAATCATGGAAGTAGAAAACCAGCAATATTTTATGATACAACACATCCGCTCTACAAGAACAGAAACTGAATGTAAAAAAAATACCAGAGAGTAGGTAGCCAAAGAGAAAATCAACCTCAGAAAGACAAAG
This sequence comes from Trachurus trachurus, assembly GCF_905171665.1. Classification (NCBI taxonomy): domain Eukaryota; kingdom Metazoa; phylum Chordata; class Actinopteri; order Carangiformes; family Carangidae; genus Trachurus; species Trachurus trachurus. The sequence continues at coordinate 33,395,492 of NC_139902.1, forward strand.
TGTTTACATTTTAATCTCATTTAAAATATCACCATAGCTTGTAGTTCTCTGGAGATGGATCAAGTGGACAAACTGAGGGTGAAACCAACCGAAGGGCGGTGGCGACCCGGTCCAGAGTCGGACGGAACGGGCAGGTGTTGTGGCAACAAAACGACCAGCATCATCTACCACCATGTTCTAGAAAAATCTCTCCAAAGACACTAAGATTGTGCTTTTTAAATCTACTCACACATTTTCGGTTTACACGTGAACATGCTTCAGAGTAGAACGGCCCGGTGGTCGGGCACATTGTAAACGTCATTATTATTACTCATACGTATTATTCACTACCAGGAAACACGCGAGGACCGAGGGAGGAGTCCTGCATGGAGATTTGCATGCAAAACAACAGTTCATGCATCTGCGTCGCCTTTAGAAAACACAGGAGAGGATGCAGACGTCTGAAGGCGGCTTTCTCCTTCACCTCGCAGAGATCCAAAATGCTTTACAACGTAGTACGAACTTTACGAAATTTAGCAAAACCTCGATAAACTCTTATAAAAACAAACGGCGGGAGGGGAGGGGGAGTCGTACATTCCTTCATCCACTGGTTTTTCCCGCCTCATGCTGTCGGCAGGGAAGCAGCGTTTGGATTGGTCAGTGTTGTGTTTGTTTGTTCGTGTGCTTTTTGTGTCGACTGAAAACACCCTGAACGTTACGATCTACTCAGCCGCTGTCGGCCCTGCATGCACCGCGGAGGTTAAAGGTGCTACAGCTAGCATCTTTACAACATGAGACGTAGCCTAGCTGTTGTCCAATTTCCGTCTACGTATGGCAACTCCACTTGGACAAACTTCATTAGAGTTGAGTTAGGGGCACTGCCCAATAATTTATGACATCATATTTCAATAAAAAATCATTAAATGTCTTTAAAAGAATCACACCAAAGCTATTAAAACCTCTCACATAATCAGGAAACTACTTTATAATAAATAATTTGCATAATATGTGTTAGTTTACATCCCTCAGACAGATTTCAATTGTTTATATTGTTTTCTGTGCTTTGAATATATGATGTTAAAATGAATATATATGATAATATGAATAATGCATCTTTGTAAAATATACTGTAACATTATATATACTCATCTATATATCTATATATTTTCTTTTTCTTTCACTGTGTACTGTTAGTTGCTCCGGTTGCATAAACTCAATGACAGCGGCATTTCATGTGCAATGGAAATCGGAGCGTGACAGAATGCATCTCTAATGAGGTTTGTCCAAATGGCGTTGCCGTACGTAGCTGTCCAAGATGGCGGAAATTGGGCAACCACAAGGCTAGTGCATTTACTGTTTACTGCTGCTCTTTATTTCCCATGAACCTCTCTGCTTCCTACATCCCCATGTTTACAACATTTCAAGATGGCGGCTGTGGGTTCATTGAGTTTAATTTATCCATGTGAGAACTGGAGGCTAATTAATTAGAGCGCTCGCTAAGCTGCTGCTAACAACAAACATGCATCACCACAGTAGCGGACCTGCTACCAGTTAGCTAACTACTCTACTGGCTTAGCAAGAAAACGAGCTCGTTTAGTTTGCTGTTGGACAGAAAGGTTCGTACCACAGTTTGTTGAAGAGGTCGTAGCTGTCAAACTTTCAAACGCTATGACTCTTTAAGGCTAATAATAGCTAATGCAGTGTTTCCCCTAGAATTTGTTTCAGACCATCACAAAAAACCTAAGCAGACGAGGCGAGTGGGACGGCATACTGGCGCAGTCGGATTCGGTCAGGTGGCACAGCAATTTATATTTGCATTTGAAGTTTTGGTGTGTTCAATATAAAAGGAGACTCCCACATGCTTGAGCTTTACACGGCGTACTGAGTTGTATAAACAGACATGTCACAGTGTGAATGACAGCTGAAAATATTACTTTTATATTACCTCACCCTGAGGTTTCTCCAATTTTTCCCTGTACGAAGGGTTTTCCCTGGAGTTTTTCCTCAGTAGATGTGAGGGTCTAAGGTCAGAGGATGTTGTTATGATGCTGCCATGTAAAGCCCCTTGAGACAAACTGTTTGTAAAAATGGGCCATAGAAAATAAAATTGCCTTGCCTCATATCACGCCACCATGTCTGTTCTGATGATACAAGTCAGCGATTCTGAAATGAGTGTTTCTCTTCTATTACTTTTTTTTTCTTTTGGCCTGACAGGGGCTCTGGTTGGCATGGCGACCAGCCAGGCCTGTAGGGGAAACACTGATCATAATAATAATAATAATAATAATACTCTGATCTGATCAAGGCTCCGCCCCCACCTGCTGTGTAGCACCTTTAACCTCCACGTTAACGAAGAACAAATAACAGTAAACATGTTTCAGTCCAAGAGAGGTTGTGCTGTTGGAGGAGGGGGGGGGGGGGGGGGGGGGGACGGGGGGAGGGGGGAGCAGGGCTGTAGCCGTGGCAACAACCCCCCCTCAGGGGCCGAACGGCCTGGAAGACTGGAAACCGCTGGGCACTTTGGGCTTAATGCCCCGACTGTTGTAGTAGTCCACCACCTGGTTGGGCACTTCAGCTAGGACACTCTTAGCCAGGGCAGCAGGAGATGCCTAGAGGGGGGGGAGAGAGGAGGAGAGAGGGGGAGAGGGGGGGATGAGGGGGAAAGAGGAGGAGAGAGAGAGGAGGAAGAGGAGGAGAGAGAAAGGAAGAGGAGAGAGGGGGAGGAGGAGGAGGAGGAGGAGAGAGAGAGGAGAGAGGTGGAGGAAGGAAGAGAAAGAGTAGGACAAAAGAGAGATGAGGAGGAGAAGAGAAGAGGAGGAGGAGGAGAGAGGAGGCAGAGGAGAGAGAAAGGAGAAGAGAGGGAGGGAGGATGAGGAGGAGAGAGCAGGAGAAAGAGAAAGGAAGAGGAGAGAGGGGGAGGGAGAGGAGGGGAGAGAGAGGAGGAGAGAGAGAGAGGAGGGGGGGAGAGGAGGAGAGAGAGAGGAGGAGAAGGGGGGGAGGAGGAGGAGGAGAGAGAGAGGAGGGGGGGAGAGAGGAGTAGAGAGGGGGAGGAGGGAGGGGGAGGAGAGAGAGAGGAGAGGAGGGGGAGAGAGGGGGAGGAGGAGAGAGGAAGAGAGAGAGAAGGAGACAGAGAAAGGAAGTGGAGGAGAGAGGGGGATGATGGGGAAAGAGGAGGAGAGAGAGAGGAGGAGGAGGAAGAGAGAGAAGGAGGAAAGGAGGAGGAGGAGGAGAGAGGGAGAGTGGCATCAGTTTGTGCACATCTTTTCTTATCAGATAATAATATCATCATCATCATCATCGTGTCTGAGAGTTTCCTCAGTCAGTTCAACCCCCACTCCTCCCCTTATCCTCTTCCTCCTCTTCCTCCTCTTCCTCCCCACTCTCTCTCCCTCCCCCTCCTCCTCCTCCTCCTCCTCCTCCCTCCTCTTCCTCCTCCTCCAGTCATTCACAGTTACACGGGGTCACTTTAGACTTTATATTTACACTCACTGTTTGCACTTGAACGCACCATCTGCTGCTGCAGAGTTACTTTGCTTTGTTTTCACTTTGCTTTGCTCCCAGTGTTTGTTTGGGCGTCAGATAAACAAACGTGTTGATATTAATATCACACTGATTTACAACACACACACAAACACACACACACTCGCACACACACACAAACATCAAAGTTGTGATCAAAAGCTGATGAAATGTTTCGCTCCATCGTTTTACAACCGAGACGTCTGATCTTTAACTACATCAAACGGTTGGTAGAAACAAACTGACTGACTGACTAGAGATGTCACCATTACTTTGTTCTTTACAATTAATCGCCACAATTTATTAATCTTAAAAGTTCCTAAATACCGTCACTTTCCAGAACAGATTATGTCGGAATCATATCGGCAGATCTGCACACTAAAAACAGTTGGGTTAAAAAATAACCCAACTGCTGGTTCAAATAAGGACAAACCCCTTTTTTGGGTTAATTTTAATCCAACGGGTTGGGTTATTCTTTTTTTTCTCTTTTTCTCTTAACCCATTGGGTTAAAATGACCCAAAAAAGGGGTTTGTCCTTCTTCAAACCAGCAGTTTGGAAAAACAACCCAATTTTAGTTTTTTTTTTTTTTTTTTTTTTACCCAACAGTTTGATTCTTAAAAACTACAGAGAGTGCTCCAAACTTTTCTACCAAGTGACACCACTGTCACAGAAATGAATGGCAGTGGTGTCACTGGTTAACAAGTTTGGAGCGCTCCCTGCAGACCTAGATTGAAAAGTGGTTAAGTGGTCCTTCAAGTACAATTACTTATCATTAATACCTCTTCAAAAGAGAAAGAAAACATTCTTGATTGATTATCTTATGTTTTAATATAAACCTAGTAAAAGTAAACTCTTGTAAAAAAAAAAAAAAAAAAAAAAAAAAAAAATCAAATTACTTAAACAACCCAGGAATTGGGTTCAATTCATAGCCTATAACCCTGAAAATGGGTTACACTCTGGAAAAATAACCCAAAAACTTAACCCAACACCAATAACTCAGAAATTGGGTTACAGAGACAACCCAACATTTTTTAGTGTGTGCGTTCAAGAAACTAGTCGATTTATGTAACGTAACATTATATTAGTAACAATTTAAATGTTACTTAACCCTCCTGTTGTCCTCCTGGGTCAAGAAAGGAAGGAAGGAAGGATGAAGGCAAAGAAGAAAGGAAGGAAGGAAGGAAGGAAGGGAAAAACGAAGCAATGATAGAAGGAGGGAGGGAACAGATTGGGTCAATTGGGTCAAAAAGGAAGGAAGAAGTAAGGACGAAGGAAGGAAGGAAGGAAAGAAAGAAAGAAGGAAGGAAGGATAAAGGGCAAGATGGTAGGAAAGAAAGAAGGGAAAAAGGAAGGAAAGATTGGAGGAGGGAGGGAACAGATTGGGTCAATTGGGTCAAAAAGGAAGGAAGGAAGGAAGAAAGGGAACAGATTTGTTCAAGGAAGGAAGAAGAAGGAAGGAAGAAGGGAAAGAAGGGAGGAAAGAAGGAAGGGTTATTGGAAGGAAAGAAAGATGGAGGGAGGGGGCCGATCAGGTCAATTGGATCAAAAGAGGAAGGAAGGAAGGAAGGAAGGAAGGAACGAAGGAATGAAGGAACGAAGGAAGGAAGGAAGGATGGAGGAAGGGAACAGATTGGGTCAATTTGACCCAGAAGGACGACTGGAGGGTTAAACAATTAATAACTTGAATATTTCAAATACTTCCTCTGGGGCATTAATAATTGGTCCTATATTTATAATTACTTATAATATTTTGTGTATTAGTGATTTAATTATAAGTAAGTTCAGTTTATTTCTCTGACAATACTCGTACCAGGAAAATCTACAAACTGACTGTTACTATGGCAACAAGAGCGTGGCTCACGTGTTTGAAGTTGCGGAAGGGGACGAACTGGACGATGTCCCTCAGGACGGGCTCTCCTTTGGGCGAGCGCAGGATGCCGTCGTCTCCGTCCAGCATCTGCATGTCGCTGAAGTCGGCGTTCCCGACTCCGACGATGATGACGGACATGGGGAGGTGCGAGGCCTGGACGATGGCTTCCCGCGTGTCCGCCATGTCCGTGATGACGCCGTCTGTCAGGATCAGCAGGATGAAGTATTGCTGCAGAGACAGAGACAGGGATGAATTTTCAGACAACACTGCTTTGCTGTCTTTACTCCAAGGTCCACAGTCTGACCATGGCAGTGCTCTCACATCTTTTACTGAATGGTGCGAGGATAATCACTTGGACCTTGTGGTATATTGATGTGTTGATGAAAAGAAGGGATGACCGCTGACACGTCTTCGCTTGTATTCAAAAAAGAAGTTTATTAAAGCAGAAGTAAGTGATATATTTGTGTTAATATAAGTCTTAAATAGTTGTATCTTCCGACAACAATCACTTCTATAGAGTGTTTGGTCTGAAACACGGGTCTGTCAGTCACTCTGCTCTGCTCTGAGCCCAGGAGAAAACTTTTCTCGTATCCTACAACCTTTATCCAATGAGGAGAGAGAACGGCATAAAGGGGCAGTCCTATCTGTGTGTGCAGCCAAGGGATGCGCCTGAATGTGGCGACGTAGGGACGAGGACTGTTATGGTGCGTTCAAGGCAACTCGTAACTCAAGTTTTTCCGACCTGTGAAGTGGTACCAGTTCGATCTGGTACGAGTTCACGGGTCAGAAGTTACGAGTGGCCGTTATAGTGACTTACAGGTAAAACAGGTCGGAAAAACACAAGTGGGTTGCCTGGAACGCTACAAAATCGTAAGTTGTGACATGAAGCTGTAATTTACGGTTTCAAAAGCCTGCCTGGAACGCAGCATTAGCCAAAACGACCGGATCGCTTACTTCTGCTTTAACAAGAAGAAGGTCAGTGTACAAAAATGCCGAATCCTGGAGCATCTCTGGTCTAAAATGAGATCTCCCTCTCTCAACTCTAAAACCTTCCTTTTTATATGTTGGCTTATCTCCAACACTCCACCTTCTCCAGACAGAGAGAAACCTCCTGCCCAGATGGCCAATGACCTTTGACTTGACATTTTAACTTTTAGGCTAGCAAAAAACTCATATCCTGTATCCCATGTGTCTTACCCATTAGAGAAGACAACAGGATCATTCAGTCATATTGAACCATGCATATCCCATTAGGTCGGATGACTTCTAAGCTAATTATGGAACCCATGAAGTAGAGCATCTGTCCAAAAAAGGCCTACATACATACAAAGAAGAACATACAATACTTTAAGATATTAAAGTAAAAAAGTTAAGGAGTATAATACACTACAACCTAAATGTAATCAAAACCAAGGAATTAATAATAGACTTCAGAATAAACAGCGAAGACCCTAAAGCTACCATAATTCATGGGGAGGAAGTCCAAATTGTGGATACTTATAAATACCATGATACAGTGTTTGACAATCAACTAAAATTTCATGCAAACACAGAGTCTATTGTCAAGAGAGGACAACAAAGAATTTATCTGCTAAGGACGCTGAACTCTTTCTGTGTTTCTAAAGTTATTTTAAGTAACTTTTATCATTGTTTCATAGAAAGTCTTTTAACCTTTTCATTTGTGTGCTGGTTTAATGGGCTATCAGTGAAAGACAAAAACAGTCTTGCCAACATCATAAAGGTCTGCTCCAAGGTCATCGTAGTGCAACTCGATGACCTGAGCTCACTATGGAAGAGGCAGGTAGTGCAAAAAGCCAAATGCATTATCAGTCAGCCTGGCCACGCCCTGAGGAGTGAATTCATGCTGATGCCCTCAGGGCAGCGCTATTGTGCAGCCAGGACCAAAACTAATCGCTACTCTGACTCTTTTATCCCATCCTCTATCAGGCTTCTGAATAAGATTGTCCTGAGGTTAGTTTGGTTCTTTTCTCCTTTCTATTTTTACTTGCTTAAGTGTATGTGTGTGTGCGTGTAGGGGCACACCATATCTTTGGCTTATTTCCCCTGGCTTTTAAATGTTGAATGTCAATTTGAATGTGTTGCTGAGACTCTTTTCACGTCATGCTGGTTGTGGTATTGTATTGTCCTTTGTTTATTTATGTATTTATTCACCATGGCTAGGTGCAACTGCAAACTGAATTGCCCATTGGGATCAATAAAGTTCTCTCTCTCTCTCAACACACCTGTCCCCACCTCTGCTCAAGACCTAATAAAGGGATAGTTCAGCCTTTTTTGTGAAGTGGAGTTGTATGAGGTAAGAAATTACGTATTTTCACTGCCTACAAGAAGTCCCGTCTCAAAATAATACACCAGTTCAAGAGTACGATACACTGCAAAAACTCAAAATCGTTCCAAGAATATTTGTCTTATTTCTTGTCAAAATGTCTCATTTCTAGTCAAAACTAATCTCTTTCCACTTAAAATAAGACTCCACACCTAAAAATGTACTTGTTTTTGGATCATTTTCACTTTTTTCAAGCAAATTTTCCACTTAAAGTGAGTGATCCGGTCGTTTTCGCTAATGCTGCGTTCCAGGCAGGCTTTTGAAATCGTAAATTACAGCTTCAAGTCACAACTTACGACTTTGTAGCGTTCCAGGCAACGCACTCGTGTTTTTCCGACCTGTTTTACCGGTGAAAGTCACTATAACGGCCACTCGTAACTTCTGACCGGTGAACTCGTACCAGATCGAACTGGTACCACTTCACGGTCGGAGAAATACGAGTTTCCTTGAACGCACCATAACAGTCCTCGTCCCTACGTCACCACATTCACGGCGTTCCTTGGCTGCACACACAGCCCTGCATGCCGTTCTCTCTCCTCATTGGATAAAAACTGTAGGATACGATAAATGTTTTCTCTTCGGCTCAGAGCAGAGCAGAGGGACTGAGAGACCCGTGTTTCAGTCCAAACACTCTATGTAAGTGATTGCTGTCGGAAGATATAACTATTTAAGACTTATATTAACACAAATATATCACTCACTTCTGCTTTAATATAAGTAGAAAAATCTGCCAGTGAAAGCAAGTTTTTTGTGCTTGTAATAAGAATGAAAAACTTGCTCCACTGTCAGATTTTTCTACTTATTTTAAGTGGAAAATTTGCTTGAAAAAAGTAAAAAGTGTCTAAAAACAAGCTACTTTTTAAATGTGATGAGTCTTATTTTAAGTAAAATTAGATTTGTTTTGACTAGAAATAAGACAAATATTCTTGGTAAGATTTTGAATTTTTGCAGTGTAGAAAGAAAAAAATACAATGCATCAGCTGGTTGGAACAAAGTTTGTTTATCTGGAACTAACCAACTCACTCAGTATTCCTCCACACAGGGTCGTTCAACTTTTCTAAATATTTAGAAGACGGTCCGTGTGTTGTTTTCCAGGATGCATGCACAGAAATGTATTACGGTCCCATGACAGCTTTTTCCGTATTATTCCTCTTCACGATATCAACCTTCGGCAGCTCTGGCTAGTTGCATTGCGTATGGACATAAACACAATGCCTGTATCACTAAAACAACTCTGTGTTTGCAGTTTAAATTTTTCGCTATCGTAATCACTCATTTTCAAACATCTCTTATCTCCTCACTGCTGAGTCAGACCCATTAAACTCTATGAATGTGCTGCTAACATCTGCTAATATCGGCTAATGTCTGATAAACATACCGCCTGCTAATGTCCGCTAATGGCAGGACAAGAAAAATGTTGGCTAATCTGCTAAATCTCAGAACTCAGAACTGTGAATGTCTGCTAATATGTGCTAACATTTGATAACATCTACTGAGCGTCTACTAATGTCTGATAAACATCTGTTAACGGCTGCTAGCATCTCATTCAGCCAATGTTGAATCTTGATGTCAATTTTTGTAATGGTATTTACTTTGTGTCATACTTGACGTTTTATTTCTCTTCCTGGCCCTCAAGTAGTTGATATACTTCCCCAGTAGTTTTGATGCTCGGAAAGCAGTCAAATAAACACCAACTTACTGTGGGCGGGCATGTTTCCGAGCTGGCGCAATGAAACGCATATTGAAAATTGGAATTTCGAGTACAATTGAACGCAGCATTACTCTACGAATTTTGCTAACATCTTACTGTGCATTCACACCAAAAGCTTCCAAAGCATCAAAAACGCTCGAGGGTGCGTTTCAGACAAGATAGCTCCCAAATATTTTCAGCTGCTTTGGTCGCTCGTCACGTGACTGACGTCAAAGTTCGATCGCGCTGGTCATTGGGGAGCCGAAATACAAAAAAAAGGAAGAAAAAAAAAGGGAGCCAAAGGACACACTGCAAAAATTCTAAATCTTACCAAGAATATTTGTCTTATTTCTAGTTGAAATGTCATTTCTAGTCAAAACAAATCTAATTTTACTTAAAATAAGACTCATCACATTTAAAAAGTAGCTTGTTTTTAGACACTTTTTACTTTTTTCAAGCAAATTTTCCACTTAAAATAAGTAGAAAAATCTGACAGTGGAGCAAGTTTCCTGACGTTAAGAAAGATGGCGACGCACATGTTTATCAGACATTAGCCATATTCAGAAATGTCTGCTAACATCTGCTAAGTGTCTTGTAAAAACTCTACGAACATAGATGCTAATTTCTGATAATCATACCATCAATATAATAATAATGATAATCAAACCATCCATCTATCCATCATCTGATTCCGTTTGCTAATGGTATGACAAAACAATGTTGGCTAAAATCGGCTAATTTGTGAGCGTGGTTGCCAACATTTGATAACATCTACTAACGTCTCCTCGCGTCTCATTTAGCCAACTTTGAATCTTGATATCAAACCGATTTCCGTCTCCACTTTTAGCCTCGGTAGCGTCCGTCTGTCTGACCTTACTGGTGCATGCTGGGTAAAAACTGTTGGTTCTTTCTCTTTTCTCTCTCTGGTTCCCTGATCTTCAGCTGCACCAACTTTCAAGAGGGTCATGTACAGCCCCGTGGTGGTGGCGTGGCAGGTTTGATTCCCCCCATGCAGCCAGCCAGCCTGACTCCATCTGCTCTCACCATGGCCTCTTTGGTGTGGACCTCCTGCGAGGCGGAGCTGGCCACCTTCTGGATGATGGGGGCGATGTTGGTGGGGCCGTAGAGCTGCAGCTTGGGGAGGCAGGCCTGGTAGGCCTCCACCACCCCCTGGATACCTGACACACACACACACACACACACACTGGGTCAGTGAACGCATCGCAGGACAGATGGTCTCCAGTCTGAGCTCCATCTGGGAGACGAACAAAGTGAGACGCCAAGAACCGAGAGTCTTGAACCCTGTCAACCGTCCCTCAGTGGAGGTCTCCATGGCAACATATTCAGTTTCTTTAAAGTCCTGATTAGGGATGTCACGATTATAAACTTTCTTGGTACAATTATTGTCAGAGAAATAATCACGGTATTACGATTATCACAATTATTATGCAACTATGAATGTGTAAAATCAAATATAGTCAAAATATAATCAAATTACTCATTGTTTACACAAAATATCTCAAGTATCTATTAATATAGGACCAATTTTTAATCCCCCAGGGGAAGTGTTTGAAATATTCAGGTCATAAATTGTTATCTATACAAATGTTTATGTTTATTTTAATCGTTTTTTTGTTTTGTTTGAATTACAAAATACACACTAACATGTAAATTCCTACCAATTCAATGTTACGTATATTGAATGGACCGGTATCTGAGCATTTACTTTTATTTTGGCGCCACATCTGCCGATATGGTTCCAACATAATCTTTTTTTTGAAAGTAACAATATTTAGGAACCTTTGTGGCGTTTAATACCACAATTAACTGTGAAAACAAGTAGGGGAGACTGGGGACAGTTGCAACAAGGGACGGTTGCAACAAGCCTTATTTCTCCAATCAGAAACATGCTAGAGTGATGACACTCACACTGCACATTCACAGTTAGACCCTCTACCCACCAATAATAGAGAAGACATATTCAGCATATGCTCCTGCTTGTACTGAGACAAAGTTGTTTTAAGGGTATGAAAGTAGCTTTTTTCATGAGCTGTATTTTTGTCATACTGTCCAGACCTTTTGTATGAATTAATCCAAACCTACCTAGTTTGAATCACTGTTTTGTTGACTATCAAATGACATGGTTAGCATGTGTCAGTGTCATTGTGTCTAGCTAGTACATGATGTTTTGTCATGGCTGACAGGGTGGGGACGGTTGCAACAACTGCCATTTGAATATGGAAGCACTATGCAAATGCAAATGTACAAAATGAAACATTTTAGCTTAAAATAGGCACAATATATCTATTTTATTCCCTCATGATGAACAGAACAGCCAATTATATTAAACCATGAGAGACTAAGATTTCAAAATAATTCTCCAGATAACTTCCTATAATGAAACATGCAATTTGTAGTTGTATCTTATTCTATGGGACAGACGTAGCCACATATATTTTCCTTTGAAAATTAGAGAAATGTACATTTATTTGATGTCATACAGTAAATAAATCATCCAAAAGTAGAGTACATGTTTATAAAAGTTTATTGTATTGCAAATAGTTCCATTCTTCTTGTCTCACACTGAGCTTTTGAGTTTTATTACCACTGTTAACCTCTGCACATTGACTCAAGGCCTATGTTCTACGCAAAACAAAGCTCCAACTGTTCTCTGATAAATATTACTAAATAACTAAATAATACTACAGTATTATTGTAAGACAATGCATATTTTGGGAATACTTTGCTTATTGAGACAAAAATCAAAAGTTAATTAGTGAAATTTAATGTATGTTTAATATGTTGCAACCGTCCCTGATCCGTGTTGCAACTGTCCCCACGTTTGGGGCCAGTTGCAACGTCTGGATTCTTCCATTCAAATGAATATTGTGATTGATGTGTCATATGTAACCATCTTTAAATGGTATGACTAATTAGCTGACAAATGTATGTTTAATCTATAAAAGTTTGGTGAGCCTAGTCCAAATAGTCTCCGACTAACTGAGAAAAATGTAAAAAGTGTTGCAACTGTCCCCAGTCTCCCCTAAATGTGACATCCCTAGTGCTGATACATAGAGACAAGTTAAATCTGTGTGTGTGTGTGTGTGTGTGTGTGTGTGTGTGTGTGTGTGTGTGTGTGTGTGTGTGTGTGTGTGTGTGTGTGTGTGTGTGTGTGTGTGTGTGTGTGTGGATGCCCTGAGGCAGCTGGATACCTGACACACACACACACACACACACACACAGTCTTAATTAAAGGTGTCGTGCTGAAGTGTCCCTGAGTCTCTGAAGGACTTTTAGCAGCGAGAGGACGAGAGACCTTCAGCTAAACAGAGCCTCTCTCTTACTCTCTCTGTCTGCACTGAGGAGCCATCAGCTGATCAGAGCTCAGAATAGATCAATACCGATCAATACAGAGGCAGCGATCGGTTCCCTATGTCACCTAAACTCTTAAAGGGATAGTTCACCCAAAATTGAAATTTGTGTGTCTTTTTGTTACAAAGACAGTTGGTATCCATTTGCAACCGTTATATGGACATGCACTGCTACGCCGAGACCCCCTGTAACTCAGAGAAGCCACGGAGGACTCTGAAACTTCTCCCAGCCCTTAGTCCACATGAGGGGGAGGAGATAATGAGTGCAATTTCAATTTTGGGTGAACTATCTCTTTAATGTAAAAAGATTAAAGTTCAGTTCCTCTCTCCCTCTGTGACCTGATCGGTTATTGATCAGAATCGATTGACCATGAGGCTGCTGAGGATCGAACTGTCTAACTGTTGCTCTTCGTCCCATCAGAAGAGCCGGAGTGAAACTGAAGTTTGTTTTGCTTCATTTTTATTCATGAGAGTAAAAATATCAAAGCTTGAGATAAAGATCTGAGGCGTTCTGTGATGTATGGTGGCCCCGAGGGCTCAACGCAACGCGCTGCAGCTTCACAAAACACACACAAGACACAGAGGAGCTGCAAACTCAGAAAACAACTTCATCTCCCAACACAACAGCAGCGTTTCTAGGGGACATAATAAAGCGAGGGACCAGTCACAATAAAGTAGGGGACAATATAACGAGGGACCGGCCACAATAAAGCGAGGGACCGGTCACAATAAAGTGAAGGACCGGTCTGGGGCCTTAAGTTGTTCTTCTTATTGACTCTAGAAGTTGGGCAGACCGCTTCCTGTTAGTGGATTTGACAATAAGCTGAGTTTGTTTGGTTTATTAGAAAGTCAATATCACATGATTCACGTGGTATTGATCACATTGATCATAGCTTAGCATTAGCCTTTAGCCTGGTCTGTTGCTTTTTGTACTGGTTTTGTAGCTCGTTTGTGTCTCTGTGAGTCCTTGGTCCTATGTTGTGGTCTTGTTTTTATTTCTCTCACTTTCAGTTCAGATCTTAAACGTTGCGCAGCAGAAACAAACGGAGCAGCGCTGCTCTGATCAACTAGAGATCAATCAGCACTTTGATGAAAGAAACAAAGGTGGTTTGTTTTTAAAATCCTGAGTCCTCCAGGTGGACTCGGATCAGGTCTTTGAATCAAACTTGTCTCTTTTCCCTCAGACGCAGGGCTGGACTGGCCATCGGGCATACCGGGCAATGCCCGGTGGGCCGTTGACCCAATGTGGGCCGGCCTGGCCGGTCCGCTGTGTTTTTTTTTTTTTTTTTTCTAAATTCTTTCCAATTGGGCCAGGCTACAGAGGGCTAGCCGTGTGTGCCAGCATCGACACATATTATTGGTCTATTGTTTGTCATTGTCAATCAATCATGGGCTGACAGGCTCAGAGAGCCCTGACAGTGCTGTCAATCACTACACGAACCAGGGTGGGGCGGGACCTCAATGGGCCGGTGGACGGGCTGCTGCTGCTGCTGCTGAGCCAGTGTAGTGAACGTCTTCAAAGCTGTTCCCTAACTATGTATTTAGTGTAAGAAACGCCCGGGTGGCGCTGAGAAACAGCGATTAAAAAGCCGGAGTCTCTGGAGGTGGAGGCTGCTAAATTGACGGATCTTTAGTGCTGGGGATCACCACCGCCACCCCCCCCCCCCACCCCCCAGCAGCCACAGGTGCTGCTGCGCCGGGAGACGAGCGAGGAGGACCCGACGATGATGAGCGAGTGGAGGCAGACATGGTAAGTAACATTAGCCTGGGGCTGGCTACACTTCTGAGACATGTCCAAAACAAAGTAAAAAACGTTTTTACATTGAATGTGATAACTGCATAGGCTGCTGGTGAATGCAGCTGCAGCTGCAGCTGCAGCTAACGTAGCTCCTCAGGGATTAAAGCCGTTATTTTTCTAACTTTGATAAATTAACATGTGATAACATATTAGCCCAGAGTGGAAGGGCTGTGACTGTTGGTAGTTGTGGTTGGTTTTGTTTAAATATGCCGAATTGTGATATTATGGGTTATTATTGTTCAGATGATTTAGCTAAGCTAGCTAACAGCTGCTAACGTCAGCAGTCTCTTGTTGCCGTAGCAACAGTAAACATTCACGTGAAAGCTGGGATAACTAATTTTAGCACAAAATACAAGTAAACCTATAGGAAATAATAGTTTAACAATATTTACCATTAAGTTTATCGTAATCTTTCAATTCATTTATAGTTTACTGAGTAATAGGTATAATTTGTGTGTAAATGTGTTACTTTTACTGTAGGCTACTTCTCTAATGGCTGTGCTGTCTTGAGCATGTTCAGGTTACAAAGATCTGACTTTTTTGCATTGGAAAGCACTAAAGTGTCCTAATGAAAACACGACAAAGCCATTTGACCATCTTGTTCATAAATGATGGTGACAGGACTTTTTGTTTATGATACACACACTTTCATTGATACGAATACTTGGTTTTGAGCATGTGACATGCTTTTGCAGGTTAAAAGGTTTTGCAGTTTGCACAAAAAGTATACTTGGCTACATATACTTGTCAGTACACAAATGCTGAAGTTCTGTTTGCTGTTTCTTGCAGGTCACAAATTTGGTGAGGAGTGGAGCTGGCTGGCTGCGGACGAGGAAGTAGGGCAATACATACTTGTGCACATACACATAAGAGAATGCATATATTCAGACCTGTAATTCTTAGACTTTGTTTTCAATTCTCTATGGTTTCATAATGACTGAGTCACCTTTAATACAAATGAGTTCCAGCTCTAATGCTGCTACTGTCTGTAATATGTTTCTATTTAGATTATTTGTCAGGATATTTTGTTATTATTGTCCCTGTTTGTCCTTATCTCCCCGTCTCTCTTTGCCCCCCCCCCCCCCCCCCCCCCCCCCCCCTCCCCTTCACCCAATTGAGGTAGCGCCCACCTCTAGTCATGACATAATTTCTGTTGTGATTTGACACTTATGAATAAAGATTTATTGATTGATCAATTTTAGTCCTTGAGTTCATATGTTTTATTTGTTAACTGCTATCAAGGAATATGACTCTCCTTTGTCTTGTGTCTGTAATGCTTGCTGCAAATCCAATTTCCCTCGGGATATGAATAAAACTGAACTCCTTTGTAGTATACGTTAGAGAAGACGCCGCAAGATTTTTGGACTTCTACGCTGTGTCCGCTGATCAGTAGCCTAATGGGCCGGTCTGGGCAGAAAATGCCCGGGCTGAATTTTTGTCCCAGTCCAGCCCTGCTCAGACGTACCTGCACACTCTGGGTTGTCCTCGTTAAAATTCACTGCAAAGTCGTGGGAGACCTAGAGGGGGAGGAGGTGGAGGGGAGAGGGGGGAGGGAAGGGGGAGACAGAGGAATTCTGTTTGATCTACATTAAAAAAAGAAAACTACAAAAAGAGGTTCAACAAAGAGATTAGTACTAGCTCTGCTCACCTTCATCCCTCTTCATCTTCTGTTTCACTTTCCTCTTCCTGACATCTAATCTGAGCAGCTGACCCCCCTCCCTCCCTCCCTCCCCCACCCCCCTCCCCATCCCCCTCCTTCCACCTGTGCCTTTATTAAACGACTGAACTCACAGAGGCCGTTCAAGAGTCAAGATCAAGATTAACTTCATTGTCCCACAAAGTAAAGGAATTTGTTCCGGGCCATTCGCCCTTATAGCTGCAGCCGCAACACAGAAAATACAGCCACAAACATACAATAGATATGCGCATCCACATCATACAAAGTGCCGGAGAGTGCAGGAAACATGGTGCATTAAAAAATTAGTAGATAACACCTAATAAAGGTAAAACAAAAAGTGCTAAAATTGTAGTAGGAAAAGTACTGACCTATACAGAACGAGCAAACGCAAGTCACCTGAGCTCTGGTTTTATCAGACCTTATAACAGAAACAAACAAGTTGTTGAATCTGTTCAGTCTGCAGTGAGGAACTCTAAACTAGAGCACTGGAAAAGAGAGTAAGGACAGCATTGGTCCAATGGAAGCGCCTCCTGGTGGAGGAATATGGGTTTTGCAAAAGCGCCCAAGAACTGACATCTCTGCATTGTTGGTGAATGAGCAGTGTGGTATTTTCAATAATTTAAGGACATTTAAAGATCACCCACGTTAATAGCATCATTGAGGATCCTTTACAGATAAACATTAACACATAGGCCAGTAAAAAGCAAAACAAAAAAAATAGTTGTCTACATAAATGTTTCAATCTACATTTTGTAATAAACTAATTCTAAGTATAATCTGATATGACCAAGACACCTAAAAACAAAAACACGGCCGTTTTCATCAATTTACAAGCAAGTGGGCAACACACATACATTGGAGTGAATGGGTTTTCTGGGCACTTTTGCAACACCCATATCCTGCCACTAGGGGCGCAAAACCCTTAAACCCTTAAACCCTTAAACCCTTAAACCCTTAAACCCTTAAACCCTTACCACGGGAGTCAATGGAGGTGTCCTTACTCACTCTTTTACAGTGCTCTACTCTAAACCTTCTACCAGGCGGTCGGACTTCCTGTCACTTTGTGATGTCACAACGAAGCAGCCCCCCCAAAGCCCCGCCCCCCAGAGAGCAGCAGTAGATATTTAACACAAGCTGAACTTCTTCTTCTTCTATCCATCCATCCATACATCCATCCATCCATCCATCCATCCCTCCATCCCTCCATCCATCCATCATGTATCCATCCATCCATCCATCCATCCATTATCCATCCATCCATCCATCCATCCATCCATTCATCCACCATTCCATCCATCCATCCATTATCCATCCATCCATCCATCCATCCATCCATCCATCCATCCATCCATCCATCCATCCATCCATCCATCCATCCATCCATCCATCCATTATCCATCCATCCATCCATCCATCCATCCATTCATCCACCATTCCATCCATCCATCCATTATCCATCCATCCATCCATCCATCCATCCATCCATCCATCATGTATCATCCATCTATCATCTATCCATCCCTACATCATCCATCATCCATCCATCCATTTATCCATCCATCCATGATCCATCCTCCATCTATCCATCCACCCATCCATCCATCCATCCATCCATCCATCCATCCATCCTCCCCCCCCAGACAGAGAGCATGCTGGGAGCAGAGCTGCTCCGTTACCTTGTAGTCTGGAGGGATCTGTGCGCCGAAGCCGAACGCCGGGAACATTTTATCACTGAGGGAAAGAAATAAAAAAAAGAGAGGAAGAAGAAGTGATGATGAGTCTGAGAAGAGGCAGCAGGAGGTCTGTGATTGGTCGACAGCAGGAGGTCTGTGATTGGTCGACAGCAGCAGGAAGTAATGAGCTCATTCAGACTGAGCTCCTTCAACACAAAGCTAAAGAAATGACTCCTGATTGGCTGAGGAGGGAGGAGAGCTGGTCAAAGTCCAGGTTCAGGTTCAGGCTCGTCAGGTGATGCTGCTCACCTGGCCCTTCAGAATAAAAGCTGCGTCTCTCACATCTTCAAACTCAGAGTTGTTTCATCTCCAGAGAACAAAACCAAACCTTTAATATGAAACGTCTTACTGTGCGTTCACACCAAAAGCTTCCAAAGCGTCAAAAACGCTCGAGGGTGCGCATCAGACAAGACAGCTCCCAAAACGGCAAAATATTTTCAGCCACTTTGGTCACTCGTCACGTGACTGACGTCAAAGTTCGATCGCACTGGTCATCGGGGAGCTGAAATACAAAAAAAAGGCAGCCGACGGACATCTGAACCGCGTCATAGCTAATTACCCTAAAGTTAACCAGGGCTCAACTTCTCGTCTGGTGACGCTTTGGAAGCGCGGTGACGCCTGTTGACGCTTTGGACGCTCAGTGTCGCCGGGCGCTCATTGAAAATGAATGGACTTCCGGCGTTTTGACGCTTTGGAAGCTTTTGGTGTGAACGCACAGTAAAGCTAGACGTTAAAAATGTATATTAACTTGCTATGAACTCCTGATTGAACCCTGAACCGATGAGTGTCTCCTGCTTTAACCCTCCTGTTGTCCTTCTGGGTCAAGGAAGAAAGGACGAAAGAAAGGAAGGAAGGCAAGAAGGCCGAAGGGAAAGAAGGACAGAAGGAAGGACAAAGGGAAAGATGGGAGGACAGAAGGAAGGGAAAAATGAAGGATAGGTAGGAGGTAGGGAACACATTGGGTCAATTGTTGTTTTTTGTGTTGTTGCTGTTTTGGTACGTTGATGTGTGAGTTTGTTTTGTC
>NC_139902.1:33419498-33576998 GCF_905171665.1 Trachurus trachurus
GGCGGCGTTATTCTCATGACTCGCCGGGCAGCAGCAAGGAAACTGAAACTAGGAAACACTGGACGAGTCGACCACTAATAATAATATTAAAATAACTATAAAGACGTGTGTATCAAAAAAGAAAAGGTCACACGCACATCCGTGCCAAAAACTTCGGGCAGGTGCTGAGCCAAAAACATACAAGAATTAAAAAGAATTAAAAAGAAAGTAGAAAGGCTGGCACACCGCAGGGCACCTACATGCAGTCTATTTAATGTCAGGAACAATGTAACGTTTTGAGCAGTAACGTTACATTGTTTCTTTTTAATAACTATAAAGACAAAACGATATATTTATCTAAAATGGACCATTAACAAGTGGTGACGTAGATTCATCCACATTAATATGAGACTTTTTTATCACCAAATAGGCAAACTCCTCGTTGACTCACGTGATGTGCATTTTTTGGGGGGGAATATGGCTCCTGATAGAGTCTGTAGATGTCATCATCATCATAATCATCATTATCATCACTCAAATCTTTCACATGGTCTGGTGTTAAAAAAAAAAAAAAAAAATTGCAAAAATCTGCAATAAAAATTAAATTGAATTTAAATCAAATCGGCGCCAGAAACATCATAAAAGAATCGAACCGGTAGAAAATCACATGGTCCCAGCGCTGGTTCCCACTGGTATTTCTCTTTAATATTTATATTTATATTTTCATATTTCCCTTTAACAGTGATAATCAATACAGAGCATCTAAACGTCATTGTGACATCACCAGGTCAGTGATGATTGGTTAACGAGGATGCAGAGGGAGGGGCTAATTAAAACGGCCCCTCCCTGCTCGTTAGTGAAGCTCCGCCCCCCTCCTCCTCCTCCTGGTCAGGGTGTGTGTTGTCACGGAGACGAGGACACACACACACACACACACTCTCACTTCAGTCGTCTCATTACCGCCGACAAGGAGCCGAGCGTTTCCACGGTAACGATCCCGAGGCGCAGTTTTGATGAAATGAATCCTGAGGGTTTGTTAACCTCTACACACACACACACACACACACACACACACACACACACACACGCACACACACACACACACACACACGCGCACACACACACACACACACACACACACACACACACACACACACACACACACACACACACACACACACACACACTAATGAGGGGGTTCCCTGATACAGATGTTACAGTCACTGGATCTGATTGGACGTTCTCTTCATCCTGCTGTTACCAGGAAGAGCTGCACCTCCTCTTCCTCCTTCTCTCTCTTATTCCTCCTCCCCCTCCTCTCTCCTCCTCCTTCTCTTCCTCTCTCTTCTTCCTCCTGCTCCTCTTCCTCCTCCTCTCTCCTCCTCCTTCTCCTTCTCTCTCTTATTCCTCCTCCTCTCTCCTCCTCCTTCTCCTTCTCTCTCTTCTTCCTCCTCCTCTCTCCTCCTCTTCTTCCTCCTCTCTCCTCCTCCTCTCTCTTCTTCCTCCTCCTCTCTCCTCCTCCTTCTCTCTCTTCTTCCTCCTCCTCTCTCCTCCTCCTTCTCTCTCCTCTTCCTCCTCCTCTCTCCTCCTCCTTCTCTCTCCTCTTCCTCCTCCTCTCTCGTCCTCCTTCTCTCTCTTCTTCCTCCTCCTCTCTCTTCTTCCTCCTCCTCCTCCTCTCTCCTCTTTCCCCTCCTCCTCCTCTCTCCTCTTTCCCCTCCTCCTTCTCTCTCTTCTTCCTCCTCCTCCTACTCCCGTTCACTCCTCCTCCTCTTTCTCTCTCCTCTCCCCTCCTTCTTCTATTCCTCCTCCTCCTCCTCTGAGACTGAGACCTTCATGGAGCTTTGCCCCAACTCTTCTTTGTCCTCCTTCTTTCTCCTTTCCCTCCTCCTGCTCCTTCTTCTTACTCCTCCTCTTCCCCCTCTCTTTTCCTTTTCCTCCTCCTCCTCCTCCTCCTCCTCAGTCAGTCTGACTCCTCTGGGTTTAGTTCTGGCGTGCTGAGCTCTAAGGATTGTGGGTAACGGTCTCAGAGGAAACAAAATGAGTTCATAGGTAAATTCTAGGGCTGTCAAACGATTAATTTTTCTAATCGCGATTAATCGCATTTTTTCCATAGTTAACTCGCGATTAATCTCTATTAAAAATATTACATATGGCGCTTTGGACTTTCAACACTCCAAAGTGTTATAATCTCTAGAAAAACAACTTTTAGACCAGACCTAGTAGGCCTAGTACCTAATCATAACACATGATGCATGAAACTCACACAGAATTGAAACGAATTGCATCCAGTGGAAATTGCCCTTTACTTTGCTACACTTTTCCTGGCCATGTGCATTTGTTGACAACAGAAGCCGTCAAAAAAATCAATACATCGCCACATGCATTTGTTTACAACAAAGCCGTCAAAAAATGAATGGATGGAGCTGTGGATATATGTTAGACTGTGTATATTTGTGTAGCAACCAACTTGAAGGTGGCTTACCGCCACCTACTGGACTGGAGGTCCCACACTCCAGTCCTCCAGTCCAGCAGACAGAGGACAAAATGGGCCGCGATTAACCGCGATTAAAAAATTTAATCGCGTTAATTTTTTTAATTAATCTAATCGCGATTAACGCTTTAACTCTGACAGCCCTAGTAAATTCACACCTGTGAACTAGAATTATATTAATTACATTGTTTGTTATTAATTAATATTAATTATGCTAATGATGGAGGAGTTCCTGAGCAGCTGATTGGACAGCAGAACAGGAAGTGGTCCCACAGTTCTGGTTCTGGTTCAGGATCGTGTGTGTGTGTGTGTGTGTGTGTCTGTGTGCATGTGTGTGTGTGTGTGTGTGTGTGTGTGTGTGTGTGTGTGTGTGTGTGTGTGTGTGTGTGTGTGTGTGTGTGTTTATATGTGTGTGTGTGTGCGTGCGTGTGTGTGTGTGTGCGGTTCCTACCTGCCGTCCGTCGATGGCTCCTCTCATCTCTTTGAACGAAGCTTCAAACTCACCGATGTAGTCGTGTTTCCCGTTGGAGTCCCAGTCCCACACCGTGCACTGCACACACACACACACACACACACACATACACACACACACACACACACACACAGCTCTGGTTTCTGACAGTCAGGTGATGTATTTTATGTTTTCATACATTCATGCAGGAGTTTCGCTGAACAAGTGGGTCAGTCGCTGTGTAGAAGTAAAATACATTTTTCATATATTATATATAGGCCATGTTGCTGCTTCTCTCTCTCTCTCTCTCTGTCTCTCTTGGGAAAACGAGCCAATGAGAGGACAGAGATTACTGTCTGTAACACACTTTTCTCTCTAGAACCATTGTTTCCACTTTGTGTTTAAAGGAGAATTCCGGCCATTTTTTACCCCTAAATCGTTGTCCTGATGGTCACCAGGTGTTGGCGGGAGCAAAAAACACAACTAAAATTGATGCAGGCAAACCAGAGTTACCATGGCTACCCGGCGCTAGCGATAGCGACAACGCTAACCTATTAGTCCATGGGCCAGACCAGATTTTGGTACCACTCAAGGTGGCAAAATCTAGTAACATTTTTATGTAAAGGTACATGTTCATAGATGATATTTTGGTATGATGACCCATCCAAAGTGGCAGCTTTATGACATAAAGTTATCAACCCCCTGCAATAAATAGGCCTCTAAACGCAGGGGGCGTATAGGCTACTGTTTTGTGCTCATTTTCAGACCTTTACTCATATGTTAAGAGGGTATGTTTGGTAGCATTTTAAAGTGTACAATCCTAGCTTTCATTTAGACCTAGTTTTGGACCTATCCAAAAAAATATTAAGGTCACATGGTCAAAGGTCAATCTGTCTCAACAACTGTTTTTCCATATTTTTGCCTAAACTGTAGTCTTTTTTTATAGCACTGTGAAATGTAGGAACAGCAGCACTGACACAAATAACAAAAACTGAAATACTAACAGGACTGTAACAATTCAGGAAATGTATAATCTTCCCATAATTTCCTACTATGAGGGATGATTATGGGTCTTAAAGTGGAACATGGGCCCAGGCGAGAACTGTCAATAACTGCTAATACCTATGTATTTCTCAAAGAGTTTTTCAGTTTTCTACATATATCTTGTCATGTTTTCTATATTACTATCCGATCACAGAGCGCCTGCTCTCCCCGCCACAGAAACTAACACTTTGTCCTTGTTGTGATGATTTCTTTACTAAAATATACGGTCAGAGATATTTTGGACATCACCACTGCACTGCTCCACCGTTTATTCTAGTTAAGAAATCATCACAACAAGGACAAAGTGTTAGTTTCTGTGTCGGGGAGAGCAGGCGCTCTGTGATGGGATAGTAATGTCTTTCTGGGATGTTTCAGAGTTGGGCTATCTGAGGCTACATGCAAAAACACAAAGTTTCTACTGTTTCTACTCTACACTATATGAGTTCAGTGGTGTCTCTAAGGATTCAGTCATGTACCAGAGATATCTGATTGTTTGTTGAGTGTTTGTTGTGGTTGAAAGAATTGCCGCCATAGGTTAGCGTTGTGGCTATCCCTAGCACCGGGTAGCCATGGTAACTCTGGTTTGCCTGCATCAATTTTAGTCGCGTTTTTTGCTCCAACCAACACTGGATGACCATCAGGACAACGATGTAGGGGTCAAAAATGGCCGGAATTCTCCTTTATTCATTTCCTGTTTTATTTTGAAATCATTTCCCCCTGGCTTCCTGTGTGTGTCGCCTCCACTCTGCTGCTGCTGCTTCACCAAAGTCATGAACTGACGTCCCCGTTTAGACAGGAACATCATCGACTGACACCAGAGACTGGGTGTGTGTGTGTGTGTGTGTGTGTGTGTGTGTGTGTGTGTGTCTGTAGGTGTGTGTGTGTGTGTCTGTAGGTGTGTGTGTGTGTGTGTGTGTGTGTGTGTGTGTGTGTGTGTACCTGCAGCTTGCGCTCGTGGTCTCCGCTGCAGAGTGAGTTCAGAGACACTTTGAAGGTTTTCCACACCGGGTTCAGGTTGTTCATGACCGTCTGACAGAGGAGAAGAAACAACAGGACTCATTCTGCTTCTCCTGTGGTGTCTGAGCATGTGTGTGTGTGTGTGTGTAGCTGTGTCCCAATTCACCCTAATTTCCAGACTTCTCTGTAAAAAAAAATCAAATAACTTGTGACATTTGAGTAATTAGATGTGTAAATTGTGCAATTAATCGTTTGTTTTCATCATTCTGAATGTGTTTGCCATTGTGTCACCAAATTATTTCCAGAAGATTGTAGCTAGGTACAAAATAATTAACCCAAATAACTTCAGATGAGACCAAACACAGATATGTATTAACATAAATATACAATATTTCCATACAGTAGTTTACATTTTCCATACTTTTCCAGACCTGGAAATGTACACTACTTTCCATTAGGGATGTACCTGAACCCAAATACGTTATTCAGAAGTACACAAATAATGCTTTGATCCTGAATAGTTTGTCTGTCCAAAGCTTCTCCTCTTTATTCTGGAGTTTTTTTCTAAATAAAAGAAACATTTGGATGTGTGTTTTGAGCCAACTACAAGAGATTTAAACAAAACAGAACAAAAAAACATGTTGGTGCGTGTTCTGAGCCAATCACATCCATGCACGAGACATTGCCACAGTTTGGTTTTGGTGCATTTTTCTGAGTGTCACAATCCCGTGAACTCGTTTCACTACCAGAATTTGATCCATTCAATCCGATTACGCTTTGAAAGTCTAGAAGAGCTTAAATTATTTAATTCCCGTTCTAGTTAGTCGAGAGCTGAAGCAGAAGTTAGCCGGCTAGCTCGGCAGAAGTCTCTAATGCGCCCACTTCTGGTTTCTTCCTGAACACGAATATTGAATCCAAAGTTTTTTTTAAAAGCCCGAATCCGAACTCGAATACAAATAGTGTAGCGAATAGTGTAGGAACCCTAAACAATGGCGTTCAAAAAGCTGCAGTTCGCCTTCAGCCTCTGGGGGCTGGCTCCAGAAGGGAGCAACTCTCCATTGAGCCCCATGTTAAAATAGCCGACTTTACAGCTTAAAAAAACATATTTACAGCCTGGTACATTTTATTTTTTTGGTCTCAACCGATAGTTTCCACCTCCGTGAACACTGTTTTATGTACCAGGCTTCAAATTCGTACATAAATTGGGGCGTGGTTACATTGAGTGACAGGTTCACAGACAGTTTACCGGCCGTTAATTGGTTGCTTCAAGTTCGGTGGGCGGGTTCTTGGCCGGCACCTCTCCAAATATGGAAAGTAGACTCCACCTAAAATCCAACATGGCGTATTTCAAATGCCGTAGTAGGAGCACAAAACAGACTCCCCTAAACCAATAGGTGACGTCACGGTGCTACGTCCATTCTTTTTACAGTCTATGGATACAGGAGGCCACGAAAGATCGGTGCGGTTCGTCCTCCTAGGCAGAGGAAGGCTGCATTTGTCGAGGCCTTCGAACTGGGGCAGGCCTAGTCACGACACTGTCACGTAATCGGCCTTCAAATGCTGCTTCCAACGGCTGCCACCGCTGAATTGGGACACAGTGTGTGTGTGTGTGTGTGTGTGTGTGTGTGTGTGTGTGTGTGTGTGTGTGTGTGTGTGTACCTCGGTCCTGTAGACGAGCTGCATCGTGGCGTCATCGTTCAGTCTGTAGATCTCTAGGAACGGATCAGACTTACTGAAGAAGTCCTGAACAAACACAAACAGATTGGTCACATTGAAAGTAAAAGTTAAACTTAAAAAGCCATTTGTTGTACTTCTTTGTTTGTTATGACATCACAGCCAGACAGCAGCCAATCAGAGAGGAGGATGTTACCTTGTCGTCCAGTTTCCTGGCGCTGAACGAGAGCTCGATGTAGTCGTCGTTACCAGTCAGCTCCTCTGCTGAGATCTGGACACACACACAGGTTGGGGGTTGACACTCGGTTCATTATGACGACACAATAGATTTTAAGAAATAAAAAGATTAAAGCTGATGATTCAAGTGCAGCAGCTTCCTGCTCAGAAACCCTTTCAAAATAAAAGCTGAGTGATGTCAGAGCGAGGGGCGAGCGAGGCCGACTGGGCAGTGGGTGGAGGAGAGAGAGCAGCTCACCGTGACGATGGCCTTCCCCACGGTGCCTCCAGGTCGGAGCAGAGCTTTGGACAGCTTCCTCTGGGAGATGATCTACACACACACACACACACACACACACACACACACACACACACACACACACACACACACACACACACACACACACACACACACACACACACACACACACACGCTGAACCATTAGAACCAACTTAACCAATTGAACCATTGGAACCATCAGAACTATCGGCACCATTAGAACCAACTGAACCATAGACCAGAGCAGAATCTTTATGCAAATGAGAGTGACTGATGCATCCTGGGTAATTTAGGGGCAGCACCCGGCATCCCTCCATTGAAAAGTTCAGCCTAACTGGCTTCTTGACAAACTAACTAACAGAAAGTTGTCTATTAACAGGCTGTTTACAGACAACACTGAGCCAAAACCTCCCGGTGATTCCACCAAATACGTGTAGATGTCTGGGTCAGACATTTCTGGCCACTGTGCGGAGTCATTGATCACTGTGGGAGGCTAAAGGAGCATACCGCTAGATTCATTCATTGTAATTTTTCAAGATAGCGTGAATGGTGGGTTTCAAAGAGGGTGTCAAAATAATTATGAGACATAGTGCTACAAAAGAAACAAAAAATAAAACATTCAAATTGATTGTTAGTTAGTCTACACTCCATCAAAACACAAAAAGCTACTGAGTGCAATTTAAAAATGCCGGGCGCTGCCCCTAAATTACCCAGGATGCATCAGTCATTCTCATTTGCATAGAGATGCCGCTCTGGTCTATTGGAACCATTGGAACCATTGAAACCAACTGAACCATTGGAACCAATGGAACCAAAACCAAAACTGATTGAAACCAAACTGAACCAATGAGACCATTGGAACCAAGAGATAGAACAGAACCCAGTGTTAAACTGACTGACTGCTCATTAATCTGACTGATGTTAATTTTTAGACACTGACAGCATATGACACATAACAATATAAACTAACACAGACCTACATAAACAAAAACATAAACACAAATACAAACAAACACAAATATAAACATAAACAAATAAACACAAACATAAACAGACATTAACATAAATACAAACAGAAACACAATCACAAACATAAACACAAACACACAGATGTACTGTAGGCCTATGTGTCATTATATTGAACCGTTTCTTTCTCTATCAGCTTCTCTGTTTAAAATGTTACTTGTGTTCTTTGTTTCATATGAACAATGTTTGTCACATAGAGACACTAAACCAGTGTGTGTGTGTGTGTGTGTGTGTGTGTGTGTGTGTGTGTGTGTGTGTGTGTGTGTGTGTGTGTGTGTGTTGTTTGTTTGTTTGGAGGGGTGGGGGTGGGGTGGGGGGGGCAGGACCGTCTGTTTGTTGGTTTAATTAAAACACTGATCCCACAGCTCGTTAAACTCTCACAGTTCGTCCTTGTTCCACTTCACTTCCTCTTCATGTGGAGTTTAGAGATGATATTTTTACTTTCTCACTTATTTATTTATTTATTATTCACTAATTTTATTTATTTAACTGTGGGAGAATGAAACAAACATCAGCAGGTTCTAGATCCTGAGGAGGAGAAAAGACTTTAACAAGCTCTTAGAGAGACAGAAGGAGGAGAAAGAGAAGAGCCTCTACACTCAGTCGATCTTCTGGTTTAAACATAGAAGCTCAAAACAAAAGGAGATGTTTTACTTTCAGCTCAGGTTTGTCTGATGATTGACAGCTCCCTGGTATTTACCTGACATTTAAACACACACACAGACACACACACACACAGACCTGTCCCGTCTGTCTCACCTGTCCCAGCGTACACTCCACTGAGCCCAGGAAGTCGGCGTCCTTCAGCCCGTTGTAGTTGCTGTTGATGTCGAACAACTCGAAGCGAAGACGCTGCACCTCTTCAAAATAAAAGTCCAGAGTGAAAACCTTGGAGTAGGTGGGATTCACACAGCTACGGATCACCTCGGTCCGGTCCACCTGCACGGGACAGACAGGGACAGGGAGGGACAGGAGATATAAGAGACATTAGAGACAAAGGGAGACATCATAGACATGAGGATAAGCCGTTATCCTGATTTTGAGATAGATACGTTACGTAACAAAATGGCGGCGTCAACAATGGCCGGCGAGGAAGTAACTGTTTAGATCCCCAATATGTGGTCGGTTTATCCAAATTACGGCTGTTTAGAAGTTTGCTACATCGAAGCTCCACCTGTGGAGCAGCAACTGGCTCATCTCAGAGGCAGCAGCCGGTCTGCAGAGCTGCTTGGCCGGCCAACCTCCATCGTCATCACGGGGGACAAAACAATCGTTAATTAACTTTTAGGTGAGGTTTACCGCCGGGTAGTTACATTATTTTTAAGAGATAAATGTTGGTCTCATTGATGAAACTTAACAATTGTGGCATTAGTTTGTGTGTTTGAATGAAAAGTGAAGCTTCCTGTGTTTACTGGACTCTGGGCTCTGTATTTACATAAATCACCACTTTTACATCAATGAATTAATATTTTACAATGAACCCATCAGTCTGCATTCAATTTTATTTTATTGTATAAAGTTATATAACATGGCAGTATTTTTAATTTGTACATTTTGTTGCGCTTCCTGTTATGACACACGCATGCGCACATAAGACGCAGTAATCAGAAACCAGGTTTCTCTAAGTTCATGTTGATCAAAACCGGGATACTTAAAGGGATAGTTCAACATTTTGTCAAATTGGCCCATTGGCATAATCGCTATAGTCATAGCAGTAGGTTCATTACCTTTAATTGTCGGTGCAGAGTTGTTTTAGAGGGAAATACAGAGACTGCTTGATGAACAACTGTCCCTGAAGGAAACGCACATCAGCGGTTTTGCATGAATTTCCCTCTAAAACAACTCTGTGTGGTAACGTTGTGTTATTATCTCATAGCGTGGTGAATGTGCAGGTCACAACTTGTCCACCAGAGCGTTGTGGAGTTGTTGGATTGTGTATTTGATGAGTTTGATGATGAGGGAAACCAAGAAATCCCATAATGAGCCTCCGTAGCGTAGCTCTGAGCAGCTCACGGCTCTGTGTGATGTCCTCCTCTTCAGTCTGGTTCTGGTTCTGGTGCAGCAGCAGATGGAGCTCAGCCTGCAGCTTCTCTTAATTGGCTCGTTAGAGTTCATCTGGATCGACTGTAAAGGAACCGACGTGGAGCCAGAACCAGAACCAGAACCCTGTGGATCCTGGACCACCTCCATCTTCTTCTTCATCATCTTCCTCTCCTTCTCCTTCGTCTTCCTGCTGCGTCGTCTCTTCTCCGTTTTCAGACTTCACTTATAAACTTTCCTTCTCTCAGAGCGACTGCTCCTCGTATCCCTCCGCCACACACAAACACACAAACTAGTCCCCGTCACTTCGATTCGTTTCTCTGGATTCATGTTTCACATTCTTTCTCTTAGTTTTATTGTGAATTAGTTTAATTTAAAATGATAAAAATCATATAAAATTAATAAAAAACTAATAAAAATGTGAATGAGGGGGAAAAAAAAAAAAAAACTTAATTTGCATCCAGCATCTAAAAATACTCAGAGAAGATGAAGAAGTGGGTCAACAGAAACCAGGTCTGACCCACACACACACACACACACACACACACACACACACACACACACACACACACACACACACACACACACACACACACACACACACACACACACACACACACACACACACACACACACACACACACACACACTAAACAACACCAGCTGACATAAACTGAAGCTGATAAATGAGCTGAACTGAAAGTGTCTGTAACGTGATGACCTGATGCATGCTGGGAGTTCTGACAGACTGACTTCCTGTCGCTGTCGCCATGACTACAGACACAGGATGATGCTGTCGTCGTGGTGATACAGTGTGTGTGTTGCAGGTAAAACTCCTGAACCACCAGGTGAGATGAGAAACAAATAAACACTAAGTGGAGGTGGAGGAGGAGGAGAAGAAGGAGGACAGAGGAGGAGGATGAGGATGAGAGGAGGAGAAAGAAGAAAGAGGAGGAGGAGGAGGAGAGGAGGAGAAGAAGGAGGACAGAGGAGGAGGAGGAGGGAGGAGGAAGGAAGAGGAGGGAGGAGAAGGAAGAAAGAGGAGGAGCAGAAAGAAGAAGGAGGAGGGAGGAGGAGGAGAAGGAGGAGGAAGGAGGAAGATGAGGAGGAGAAGGAGGAGGAAGAGGGAGAGGAGGAGGAAGAAGGAGGAAGATGGAGGAAGAGGAGGAGGACAGAGGAGGAGGAGGAGGAGGAGGACGTGGTGCCTTCAGGAACTCTTCCAGTGTGGGACAGAGCAGCTTCTCTGTTCAGGTTGTGTTTTTGTAATGGAGCCAAACTGTAACAGGCTGCAGCTACATCGTTCATCAGAGTAACTGTAACTAAAGTAACTGTAATGTAACATCTACTCGTTAACTGAGTAATGACTGCAGTTATAGATTATCATTACCTCCCACTAATCACTATGGGATTCACCAGAGACTGAACATCTGTAACATCCATGAAACATCTGTTGACACCTGTTGAACACCTGCTCAGTCTCAGTCTGCTGACTCTGGTGAACAGCAGCATGGAGACACACACACACACACACACACACACACACACACACACACACACACACACACACACACACACACACACACACACACACACACACACACAGCTGACATCAGCAGCAGAGACGTTCATGTGAAATGAAGCATCAACAGAGAAAAAAAACGATCAGAGTGTCGGATTCTCTGACGCTGAACTTAAAGGGATAGTATCATTTTTTTTAAAGTGTGGTTGTATGATCTACAAATAGCCCCTAAGTACTTTAATTGCAGTAGAAGACTCTCTGCACTCCTCCCGTTAGCAACGCCAGCCCATAATAGCCCTGCCCAGAGATTTACAACATACAGTGTTGTGAATGGACCCAAAGAAACGGCCTATTTTCGTGGCCTAAAAGAGGTTTTACCTGAAAAAAAAAACACAGTTCCATTGTTCACTATAATATAATTTTTTCCAGCCCTTCAAAGTGCAGGAAAAACACAGTTTTTATTTGGACCTAACCAACTCACGTATCCCTCCGCCCAGGGTTAGCACCTGCCGATCAGCAGTTGGTTAGGTCCATTTATAGTTGGTTACTATCCCTTTAACACCCTGTACGGAGCTTTTAACTGGATACTTAAAAGTCTGTGGTTTCTGCTGATGTGTCTCTGCAAATGAGCCCGTCAGGGTGAAGATACGCTATTTCTAAGTCGTCTAATTCTACACTCTGGAGGGCATGGTCGGGTCGGACCACTGACCAAACCAGACCAATAGATACATTACACTGCAAAAAAAAAGAAAAAAAAGAAGAAGCAAGTCCCGTCTTCTTTCCAACGTTTCCAAAACAAATCTACACAAACGTCTTAATGACAGTGGGAAATGCAGTCTTCATTCCACCGCTTTCGTCCACAGGGGGCGCCAAAATCTACACTACATGAAAAGTCTGTACAGGGGCTTTAAAGAGCAAATTAAAGGGACAATGAGGAGTTTCTATTTGGTTATAAAAAAGTCTCACGTTAATGTGGATGAATCTCCGTTACCACTTGTTAATGGGCCCATTTTCGATAAATATATTGTTTTGTCTCTATCGTTATTTTGTTATTATTAGTGGTGGCGGAAATGCTGGTCGAGCCGACCAGCGTTTCCTTCGTGGCGAGTCATGAGAATAACGCCGCCGAATCTCCGTTTATGGTGGGAACTACGACGGTATGTGATCGTCTTCCAACCTCTGACTTTAATTCTTGATGAATGAAAACATGAGTCTGTCTTGCGCCGGTCAAAGAATTTCACGGTGCGGAGGCTCATAAATGTAGTGTGAAAACGCTTCGCTTTAACAAAACTCCTCATTGTCCCTTTAAAGGTTACACTTTCTTTCTTTGTTTCTTTTTTTTTTTTGTTTTTACAAAATACACAAGTAGTCCTGTGTAGAAATGACCTTTTAAAAAGTTGAGTTAGCATTTAAAATGTTTGTTTTTTTCATCAGCAAAAAATTAACCAAAAAAGTGAGAGTTTTGAGCTAATTACGTAAGCGCCTAAAAGTGCCTTTTTTATTTTAAAGGGACATTTCAACATTTTGGCAAAATTTCCTCTCACCATAATCCCTATAGTCATAGTAGTAGGTTCGTTACCTTTAATTGTCGGTGCAAGCTATTTTTAGAACGGCGGAGCAGAGCCGTGAGCTGCTCAGAGCTACGCTACGGAGGCTCATTATGGGATTTCTTGGTTTCCCTCATCAAACTCATCATCAAATACACATTCACCACGTTAACTTTTACCAGAAGACAGAGTCCGGTTGCCGTGGCGACCTACCTCCATCCACTGCCCGTGCGACATCATGTTGAGGACGACGCAGGGGTCGGGTTTGGACAGCGCGTCGCGGTCGGAGATCCCCTTACAGGTGAGACGCAGCTCCACCTTGGTGAGACACGGGCTGGAGAACAGACCCAGAGAGGAGGCGGCCGACTGGTAGATGTCTGACATGGTGGAGGACTGGGGGGGGCAGGGGGGAGGGGGGGGAGGCAGGGGAGAGGAGGGGAGAGACAAGACAGACAGAACATGAACTGTTGAAGCCTCGTGGAAGAGAGGTGAAACGTCTTCCTAGACAAAATAACCAAGTCCAGTTGCTTTCGATTTAACTTCAGACAGATGCCTCACTAAGTCAAGGCTCTTTAAAATATGGTCCTACAATAACTGATCACTACATGCTCTCCTCCTTCTCTCCATCCTCTGCTCCTCCACCACTACATTCTCTCCTCCTCCATCTCTCCATCCCAGTGGTGTAGTCAAATGTTTTGTAGTGGGTATACTGCTTTTTAGGTGGTCTGACATGGTGGAGGGCTGGGGGGGGGGGGGAATTTCAGACAGATGCTTCACATGTGATGTGACAAACTTTAGCCACAAATCCTCTATTCAAAACCACTTAAAGCAGAAGTCAGCGATCCAGTGGTTTTGTCTAACTTCCTGTCAGCAGATGGAGTTAGCAGTCCCCGCCCTCGTCCCTACGTCACCACATTCAGGCGCATCCCTTGGCTGCACACACAGAGAGGACTGCCCCTTTATGCCGTTCTCTCTCCTCATTGGATAAAGGTTGTAGGATACGATAAATGTTTTCTCCTGGGCTCAGAGCAGAGCAGAGTGACTGACAGACCCGTGTTTCAGACCAAACACTCTATAGAAGTGATTGCTGTCGGAAGATATAACTATTTAAGACTTATATTAACACAAACATTCACCTTACTTCTGCTTTAAATTCAGACAGATGCTTCACTAAGTCCAAGCTCTTTAAAAAATATGGTCCTACAACAATATTCTGCTTGTCTGTACTTTTTCAATTATGAAATAAAGATTTTCATTGAGAAAAAAAATAGCCCTACAACAACTGATCTCGATCCTCTCCTCCTCTCCTATTCCATTCCCTCCTCCATCACTCCATCCTCTCCTCCTCCATCATTACATCTTCTCCTCCTCTCCATCTCTCCATCCTCTCCTCATCACTCCATCCTCTCCGCCTCTTCCATCACTCCATCCTCTCCTCCTCCATCTCTCCATCCTTTCCTCTCCTCCTCATCACTCCATCCTCTGTTCCTCCTCATCACTCCATCCTCTCCTCCTCCATCTCTCCATCCTTTCCTCTCCTCCTCATCACTCCATCCTCTCCTCCTCCATACTCTTCTCCTCTCCTCTCCTCTTCCATTCTCTCATCCATCACTCCATCCTCTCCTCTTCCATCCTCTCTGTCACTCCATCCTTTCCTCCTCTCCTCCTCCATCATCCTTCTCTCCATCCTCTCCTCCTCCTCGTAACTCCATCCTCTCCTCCTCCATCTCTCCATCCTCTCCATCTCTCCTCTTCTCCTCCATCATTCCATCCTCTCCTTCATCTCTCCATCCTCTCCTCTTCCATTCTCGCATCCATCACTACATCCTCTCCTCCTCATCCCTCCATCCTCTCCTCCTCTTCCATCTCTCCATCTCTCCTCCTCCCTCAGCAGCTCTGATCTGATTAACAGGAGGAAGTCGTTGATGCGTCCAGTCAGAGTCGAGTTACAGGAAGTGAAGGAAGTTATTTTAACATCTGACCACAGATCAGCTGATCTTCATGGTGACCAGAGGAGTATCCGGTTTCAGTCCACATGTTTCTCTGCTACGTTCACAGGAGCTGATCGATCAATACCAGCGATCAGAGGGAAGTTAAAGTCTGATCTCCAGCTGCAGGTGAGACCAGAACCAGAACCAAGTGATTGTGTAGTCATGAACAAAAGATTAGGGTGCGTTTGTGTCGCGGTGTGCAGAGACGAGAGCTACTACACTGATGTTGCAAGGTTGAGCCCAATTCCAATTCTGTTTAACCCTATAGCCCTTAACCCTTGAAAGGGGTAGAGGTTGAAAGTCAATTCCTACGAATTGGGACGCCCCTTCAACAATCACATACGTCATCAGTCGTCTCTGCTGGCTTTCACATAAGCAGATGTGACAAGCTTTTACCACAAATCCTCTATTCAAAACCATGTTAACTTAATGTAAATGTGGTGGTTTGTGTCCGTAGGCTCCAGAGCCCCGAGGCAGCGCTGCTCCTCTGTCCAATACACACAGGAAGCTTCACTTTACATTCAGACTAACTAATGCGACTGCCACAATTGTTACATTTCATCAATGAGACCAACATTTATCTCCTAAAAAGAAACTGCCGGCGGCAAACCTCTAAAAACCTGCGGGTAAGTTAATTAGCGATGGTCTTTTCTCCCAGGATGATGACGGAGGTTGGCCGGCTGACCAGCTCTCGAGCCGTTGATCTGCTCCACAGGTGGAGCTTCACTTCTCCCAAAAACATCGGAGCAAACGTCTAAACAGCCGTCATTTGGATAAACCGACCGCACATTGGGGATCTAAACAGCTACTTTCTCAAATGAAAATATACTAAAACTTAAGGCAAGGCAAGGCAATTTTATTTGTATAGCCCGTTTTTACACCAGTTTAAGGGCTTTACATCCCATCATAACAACATCCTCTGTCCTTAGACCCTCACATCCACTGAGGAAAAACTCCATGGAAAACCCTTTTAACAGGGAAAACCAGGAGAAAGCTCAGGGTGAGCAACAGAGGAGGGATCCCTCACCGAAGACAGAGATGTTGTTACAGACAAGAAAACAGTTTGCAGTTAACAAACTGACGTGATAACAGCGCTACAGCGAGAAATAAAACTGCTGCCGGCTGCCGCGAGATGCATTCTGGGAAACTTGTCATAGCCCTCGGTTTGAAGTGTGTCTCTGTCCGTTTGAAGGGCCAGATAGCCAGACCACTTCCCCCTAACCCTCGTCTGAACCAGAATCAGGACGCCACCACTTCACATGAACGCACAAAACGAAGGGTTAAGGCCACGGGCTAAGGGGGGGGAACTGGAATTCAGGCTTGGTTTTCAGCCGTGAGACGCCAGGTGAGGACAGAGAGCCTCCGTTCTCACTGGTACAAGTCACAAGTCAGGTACTTAACGATCAGATTTCCCCTGGAGCTTTTTAATGAAGGTAAAAATGTAGCACAGCCACGGGAGAAATCCTGCTGAGTTCCTCTTTAACGCAGCTGCTGCCAATAATGCGTTAAGATAAATAACGTTGGTTAGTTAGAGCAACGTTAGTGTGTCACACGCAGAAACAGGTAACAGTTTGCCAATTTTGCAAACGATTCCCTTATCAATTCCAGTCCTTTTTTTTTTTTCTTGCCGCAATCGCTCTTTGAATTAATGCTGGTGAGCCCAACACGGCGGTCTTCAAATTAAAAGCCCTTCAACCTTTCACATGGCTCAGTCATATTGATTATTACATATTGACTTAATTTTGACAAGCCACGCCTCCAAATGTTGAAATTTAGGTCGACTAATGACTCTTTGGTCGATAATGCTTGGTCGACTATTTGGGGGCAGCCCTGGTAGTACAAACGTGAACAAAGTTTGTTGTCCTTTTTTTTCCAAATGAGAATCGATAAAGAATCGAATCGTTAAGCAGAATCGAAAATTGAATTAGAATCGCAAAAATCTTATCAATTCCCATCCCTACACAACATGAAGATGCTAAATGTTCTAACAGATGTCAGCAGCCACCTGACCACCTTGATGCTCTCTGTTCTCTCACCTGGAGCCAGCAGCTGGAGGTGGAGGTGGAGGTGGGCGGGGCTTAAGGCCTGATTCAGGAAGTCACTAATTATCTGATTAAAGATCGTTAATCTTCACAGATCAGTGGAGGTTTCTCCTCTGTCATAAAAGACAACACAATAAAACATTTGTAATAATCTCAGATGTTATGATGACATCATGTTACATCAGCCTTCGTGTTAACGAGGTCGTTACAGAGGATTCACCTGAATTAACCAGACGAAGACGAAGACGAAGAGGAAGAGGAAGCAGCAGCTTTTTAACAGAGAGTAACATGAGTTATTCATCTCTGATAAAACATTGATCACAGCTCAATACACACACACACACACACACAGAGAGAGAGGGAGAGAAGGAGAGAGCTCTACATTCAGCATCTGAGAATATTCAGTGAATGAAATCTTCACTATCACACACACTAACACACACACACACTCTAACGCACACAGATCTGAGAATAAAACCGTTTTCACATCAAACAGTCGTCACACTCCTCTGACTCCTCTTCACTCTGAACGCAGGGAGAATCCATCCAGCTGTGCAGCTCAACACATCTGGACTGAGAGAAGCTGCTGCTGCTGCTACGACAACTAAACCACAACTAAACCACTCAGACACACACACAGAGAGGATGGAGAGCTGCAACTATTCATCGATTTATCCAACAATAATCGATTATTAAATGAATCGTCAACTATTCTGAGAAAAAAAGTCCAGATTCTGTGATTCCAGCTTCTTAAATGTGAATATTTCTGGGTTTTTTTGTTCCTTTATGACATTTTGTAACATTTTATTGACCAAACAACTAATCGATTAATGGTTTAAATAGTTGACAGATTAATCGATAATGAAAATAATCCTAAATTGCAGCTCTGGACTGAGAGAAGCTGCTGCTGCTGCTGCTACGACAACTAAACCACAACTAAACCACTCAGACACACAGAGAGGATGGAGAGCTGCAACAATTCATCGATTTATCCAACAATAATCAATTATTAAATGAATCGTCAACTATTCTGGTAATAATAATAATACAAAAAGTCCAAATTCTCTGATTCCAGCTTCTTAAATGTGAATATTTCTGGGGTTTTTTGTTCCTTTATGACATTTTTAACATTTTATTGACCAAATAACTAATCGATTAATGATTTAAATAGTTGATAGATGAATTGATAATGAAAATAAAGAGAGTTTGTGTTTTACCTTCTCACAGGAAGCAGCAGCAGCAGTAGAAAAGGGAAAAGAAGAAGCTCCGCTGTGACAAAAGCATGAGAAAGTTTCCAGTTTCAGCTCAGACCGACTGATCTGAGACCAGCTGCTCGCTGACGGATGCTCAGCTTCATCCTCCTGCTGCTGCGCCTCCTTCTCCTCCTCCTTCTCCTCCTGCTGCTCCTCCTGCTGCTCCTCCTCTGGCTGCTGGAGCCTCTACAGCCTCCAGCCGCCTCACACGCCTTTATAGCCGGGGAAGCCTCACACACACACACACACACACACACACACACACACATTCACATACATATTCACACACTCACATTCTCATACACACACCAGGGGAGGAGGAGGAGGAGGAGGAGGAGGAGGAGGAAGGAGCAGGCTGCAGCGCCTCCTGCAGGCCGAGCAGCAGCAGCACAGACAGAGCTCACAATGAAACAAATACAATGATGGAAATAATCATAATAATAGTAATAATAAGACCTTTATTTTGAAACAACCAGGAAGTGCAGCTCAAAGTGTTTGTTTTTTTTACTTTTTATTTTTCATTTTTCCACAAAAACAAAACATTGACTGACTTAGGACCATATGAATTGAAATACAGGTAAATAAAATGTAGTAAAAATACCATAAAGAGAAATCACACAGAGAATAGATATTTGCACCAAAGGGAATAAATAACAGCAGTACAATATCAATCTTAGAGATGTATGACAGTCTTATAATAACCCATATTCCTCCAAATAGAGAGTAATACAGTTCCACCTTTGTTCAAAAGTCTCCATTTTCAGTTGTAGACTTGCAGTCATTCGCTCCATTGTGTAAGCTCAAAGTGTTTTAATAAAGAAATGAAAGAGTGAATATTAGAAGATTAATAAATGTGAGATCAAATGGAAAAAAAGAAAAGAAAAATTGAACCATAATAATCCATCTGATGAATACTTAAATCTCGACCACCACTGTCTGATATGTAAAATAAATAAATAAAATTAAATTACACAACAAAACATTGTGTTTTTTCTTTATTAACAGTATTTGAATAACAGTAGGACTTACACAGGCATGAAACAGGGGTTTGTCACAGACTTGATGGCATAAAAACAACCCCGATTGTATGGAAATTATTGAATTATTAAGAATATTGGGCTAATCAACTGGAAAATAAAGTATGAAATGAAATGCAGCAATAGAGAGAAATAATAATATCATGACATGCAGCATTAAAATCTGTGCCATAAACACGATGTTCATCTGTAGTTTTGGGTGAGATGTGACCTTTAGAGAGGCATTCAGTTAATTTATGAATCAAAGCACATTGTTCCTATAATTATCTATAGATTAAATAATGTATGAAGTGCAATAAGACACTTTAGAAACACATTTGCATCGTGTTTTTGGGGGTTGCATGAAGCCAAACGGGACGTGGACGTGAAGGAGTTTAGATTGCTGTGGAGAGACACTTCCCTCTAGTGGTCCAAGT
Organism: Trachurus trachurus; assembly: GCF_905171665.1. Taxonomy (NCBI): domain Eukaryota; kingdom Metazoa; phylum Chordata; class Actinopteri; order Carangiformes; family Carangidae; genus Trachurus; species Trachurus trachurus. The sequence continues at coordinate 33,439,462 of NC_139902.1, forward strand.
GAACAATTACATCACTACTATGGTAAGAAAGGCAGAACTACTATATTTTGTTCCCTCACATTGTTTTGTTTTGAAACACAAAGATTTTCTGTATTTGAGGAGTGAAACAGGAGAAAAATCACCCACTTTGTTTTTTAACATAACATAAAAATAAGAAAATATTTTCATTTAATGTCCTTGAGAGGTAGAAAGGCACTTATGAAATAATCTTTTAAATTATTATTATTGTTCATTACAGTAGGTAGCCTATAGTGTTATTTGTTTACTTGGCTATATGCATTAATAAAATTAGTTTTCACCTACAAAATATTTTTATAAATTATTATTATTGTTCATATTACAGCATAATGTTATTTGTTTAATAGGGTATAATCATCAATAAAATAGTTTTCTATGGGCAGCCACTAGAAACTGAATTTGAATCATTTATATTTGAATTAGAATTGCTAAACATGAATATACCGGTAAGCATGAAAAAATTTAATTTGAAAATTGAAGAGTTTAATGTTCAGTGAGGATCAAATGTAGTTTCAGAGAAACTGAATTAAATGTCATAATCTTAGATTCAGTCTCAAGTTTCTTGGAATTCAGGTCTAAGCTAATAAATTCAATTTCAAATGATAGCCTAGCCTACTATTCAGGTGTTCAGATTTAGTTTATCAATACAATGATTCAAATTAAACATTAGGCCTATTGTACAAATTCAAATGATGTGATTCAAATTGATGCAATCATTCAAGTTAACAATTCAAATTCAAATATAAATGATTCAATCAGATATAATATGGCCCAAACAATTTTTCAATCCAAAAAAAAGTGTTCAAATGCAGTTTTTTTTTTTTATCGAAAATATTTTTGTTTTTGTTTGAAGCAACTTCTTTCTTGATTGAATTATAAAGACACAAATTTCCTACCCATTATATGGCCCAAACACAAAACAACATTACTTCAATCAAAAAAGTTGCTTCAAACAAAAAAAAAACCTTCACTTCTATCAAAGAAAACATTTTCAATCAAAGAAAAACAGTGTTCAATGCATTTTTTTGTGTGTATATTTTTGCATTCAAACACTATTTATCTTTGATTTAAAGGTTTTTTTTTTATTGAAGTGAAGGTTTTTTTTATTGAAAATATATTTTTTGATTGAAGCAACCTCTTGTTTGATTGAATAATAAAGACACAAATCTACCTCCATATAAGATCAGTTTCATTTTCTAACATGAAAATGAAAACCGAGCGGAGGCAACAGGGACACGTAGGGTGGAGTGAGTATAGTTGAGACATGTGTACAGTTGAAACACCCTTAATATCTTGCCCGCGCTGCAAAGCTGAGCCGCCATTTTTACTCAGCAAATGCATATTAGCATCCTCTTTGGTTGTGGGAAATTTGAAGAGTTTTAGCATCTCCAGTCCAAAGATATCAGCAAAAGTCTTTTTTACTAGGGTAAGAATTTCACTTTACCATGTCCCTTCCACAACGAACAGTTTATTATCCTTTTGTGACCATCAAACATAACTTACATCATTGCAAACGTTATTTTGTGCCCTAAAAACTCACATATTTCATGCTATCCCAACATGTTAGGTCACTGCACAATCTAGAGAAATACACAAAGTGGTCAGCAGGGTACAGTTGAGACACAATGTCTCATCTGTACCCTGATAGAGTTCTATTACATCACATCACTGTTAAAGCAGATATCAGTGGAATGTTTTTGTTAATATAAGTCCTAAATAGTCCTATTTTCCGTCAGCAATCACTTACATGAAGTATTTCAGCCTAAACACGAGTCTCTCCGTCACTCTGCTCTGCTGTAACCCGAGGAGAAAATTTTCCTTGTGGGATACAAGTGTTATCCAATGAGGAGAGAGAACGGCATGAAGGGCTGTGTGTGCAGCCAAGGGATGCGCGTGAATGTGGTGACGTAGCACGAGGACCAATTGATGCCTGACAAGGGCGGGGGCTGCTAACTCATGGTGCGTTCAAAGAAACTCGTACTTTGTGTTTTTCCTTCCTGTGAAGTCATACCAGTTCGATCTGGTACGAGTTCACGGGTCGGAAGTTACGAGTGGCCGTTATAGGGAACTTTCACAGACAACAGGATGGTAAAAACACGAGCTACGGGTTACCTGGAACGCTACCAAGTCGTAGTTGTGACTTGAAGCTGTAACTTACGGTTTCAAAAGCCTGCCTTGAACGCAGCGTTAGCCGAAACGGCCGTGAAGCTGATATCTGCTTTAAGTTGTGCAGCTACGATAACATGTTATAAGTCATAATAAGACCAGAAAATAAAAAAAAACTCATATTTGTGATACCTGAACAGTGTTATATTAATATATACTATTAATATTATATTTGTATGTTATATAATAATATTTATATTAATAATACAGTAATATTCCATTGTTTTTGATGAAGAGGAATACATTTATATTGAAATATCTTGTCAAATTGTCATTTTTTAAAACGTTTATTGCATTTACAATTGATGTTCAGTCATCATCAATGGGTTTCAATAGGTGTCTCAACTGTACACGTATGGGGTTTGGTTGAGACGGGACCATGGTAAAAATGCACCTCATGTTTATGACCTGATTGTGGAAAAAATAAACAAGTAATAAATGATATTCTTCAATAATAACTTAGTATACAAACAAATTAAACAGCATATGAAAAATCACTTATTTTCAGTGTATAGTTTTTTTTGCAATATCTGTTCAAAAATGGAAAAGTGAAAAAGTGCCTCAAACGTACTCACTCCACCCTACATGCATTTTAATTTGAAAGTCCTTGGCGGAAGTGGTGGTAGGCTATAGCATCACTTCCTGTTTTGACTTGACACATTGTAAAAAACTCTGGATGCGGAAGTTTGTCTGAAGTTTTGTCTGAAGTTTGTGTCTGGAGCTCGCGGAGCTGCGCGCGCGGGGGGAACGAAGCGACTACGAACTTTCTTTCTTTCTTTTTTCTTTCAGCGGGAAACTTTTTACCTGAGTGAAGCGGAGAGAGAGAAGAGAAGAGACAAAGGTGAGTCCGACATTTCTATCTTCTCCTTTTATCACGGGGGGGAAAACTGTGACTTCCTGTCGCGCGGCGGCGGCGGCGGCTCCGTTGTCGGTGACTGAGGCCACGGCGGTGACGTCACACACCGGACTGCGTTAGAAAAATAAGAGAAAGTAACGAGAGAAAGTTGTTTTACGTTCAAACTGAGTTAAACAACGCAGGAACAATCATTTCACACACACACAGACACACACACACACACGCAGCTCCACCTTTAACCGTCCGGGTTTTCCCCTCGGTGTTGTTGTTGTTGTAGGTTGAAACATTAAACTATAACATCAAAATGTGTTAATGAGGTTCGTTTCCGTTCGTTTCCCTTCGGTTCTTCTCGGTTTAGTTCGGTTCTGTTCGGTTTAGTTCGTTATTAGGTCGTAAATGAGTCACACACCTGTTCACCTGGTTGAACTCTACCTGCGTTAACTTTCACTTTCACTCCCTGGGAGCGTGTCCCTGAACGCACCACACACACACACACACACACACACACACACTAAACGGCACAGATAAGAGCAGGACATAATAAGAAGGTGTCCGTAATCATTTATAGTAGGCTAGGTAAATATTAAACTAGTGTGTGTGTGTGTGTGTGTGTGTGTGTGTGTGTGTGTGTGTGTGTGTGTGTGTGTGTGTGTGTGTGTGTGTGTGTGTGTAAAGGATCTATAACGTCGGTTTAGAGGAGGTGCGTTCAGGTGAAGTGTGTGTTTACGTTCACTAATAACAAGTTTAATGTCTTGTAAATTCAAACTATTAGTTAAACATCATCTTCTGGAAACTTATGAATAACAATTGATTATGAAAAAAAAGAGATATAAAGCAAATAAGCCAATAAATCAAGCCTGTCTTCTGCTATTATTCTCATATTATTTTATTTTATTAGTTCTCTGCTCCGTTCTTTGTTAAATTTAAATGCCTGATAAAATATTTAGCACCTTATCCATGTGCTATTATTTGATGTTGTTTTGTTTTTGATTCATGAATCCCTTAATGTTATAGTTTTGCACTTTTATACTGCCCTTAACTTTCATCTATAATATTATTATTAGTTTGTACAGTGTTTTTTTTTAAAAAGAGCACAATTGAAATGAAATGAAGCTGATTGGCGTTTATTCTGTTTCTACTACTGTGTTTTTTGTTTTTCTCCAGTTTTAGTGATTTTCCAGTTTATTTCTGCTTTTCCTAGGCAGAGCTTTTTTTTTTTTTTGCATTTCCTTTTTTTCATTGGCGCCTCTATTGCAGCATTAGAGCATTGGGCTCCAGACTACCTTTTTTTTTTACCAGGAGCACAGTTCCCTCCCTGACTTAAAGGAGTAGTTCACCAAAAATGAAATCCAGTCATCAGTGCCTCCCCCTCATGCTGAGTAGTTTTTTATTCCTCAAAGGTCATCTGGAGACCTGGGAGGCCGGTTCCTAGTCCAACCAAAACTTTATATGAGAGTTATAGGACCCGACACAAAAACCTCCATAAAACTACACAACAACCCTTTAATATTCCTCCACACTGCTCGTCCACTGCAATCCAAGTGTCCTGAAGGGAGATAGTCCAGAGTTTACTGGAAACTACCTCATTTAGGACATTTTTACAGCCTCAACAGTCCTGGATTGTGGACTATCTCCCTTCAGGACACTTGGATTGCAGTGGACGAGCAGTGTGGAGGAATATTAAAGGGTTGTTGTGTAGTTTTATGGAGGTTTTTGTGTCGGGCCCTATTACTCTCATATAAAGTTTTGGTTGGACTAGGAACCGGCCTCCCGGGTCTCCAGATGCACTTTGAGGAATAAAAAACTACTACAACTACTACTTGGTGAACTATTCCTTTAAAATCAAGCAGAACATTTAGGGACGTACACTGTTAAAGGGACAGCGAGGAGTTTTGGAAAAGTGAAGTGTTTCCACACTACATTTATGAGCCTCCGCACCGTGAAATTCTTTGACCGGTGCAAGACAGACTCATGTTTTCATTCATCAAGAATTAAAGTCAGAGGTTGGAAGACGATCACATACCGTCGTAGTTCCCACCATAAACAGAGATTCGGCGGCGTTATTCTCATGACTCGCCACGAAACCGAAAGTAAGGAAACGCTGGTCGGCTCGCCCAGCATTTCCACCACCACTAATAATAACAAAATAACAATAGAGACAAAACCATAGATTTATCTAAAATGGACCATTAACAAGTGGTAACGGAGATTCATCCACATTAATATGAGACTTTTTTATAACCAAATAGAAACTCCTGGTTGTCCCTTTAATCAATCGACTTGCAAAGAACATCTTCACATTTACTTTTCATTCATGATCCTCACACACACACACACAGTGTTAAAACAAACAAACAAACAAACTGAGAGCTGAGATGCCGGACTGTCCCTGAACACATCAGCGTCTTAAACTCAGATCAGTTTATTTCTTTCTTTCTTTTTTCAAAGGACTCTCTGTTATTGAGTTTATCATTGATCAAAGACTGAAGCTGTGTTTGTGTGACGTGTACGGTGGCCCCGAGTGGCCAAAACAGTCACTGACCTGTGTGTGTGTGTGTGTGTGTGTGTGTCAGCTCCGTCATCATGGCTTCTCCAGGTGTTTACGCTGAGACGACGACTCCGAACCCGAAGTCGTCCTGGTTCCAGGTTCCGTCCGAACATCTGGACAAGATCCGCTTCGTCATCAAGATCCTGGAAGTGGTGAGTGAGTAGCTGTGGTTCGGTCTCTGTCACCATGACGACCACATCCGTGACATGATGAGGAGGATGAGGAGGTTCTGTTTGTATGAATGAAAGCTCTTTTGCTGCTTATTCTGTAGGAACAACAAATAATAACTTCACTTGGAATTAGAAATGACTCATAATGAAAGGAAAAGCCCTCTAGAATATTCTTACAGCGTGTAAAATTAACTTTTTACCTCATTGTCGAGGTAAATTCATGCAAAACCACTGATGCACGTTGCCTTCAGGGACAGTTTTTCATCAAGCAGTCTCTGTATTTCCCTCTAAAACAACTCTGTGTGGTAACGTTGTGTTATTATCTCATAGCGTGGTGAATGTGCAGGTCACAACTTGTCCACCAGAGCGTTGTGGAGTTGTTGGATTGTGTATTTGATGAGTTTGATGATGAGGGAAACCAAGAAATCCCATAATGAGCCTCCGTAGCGTAGCTCTGAGCAGCTCACGGCTCTGCTCCGCCGTTCTAAAAACAGCTTGCACCGACAATTAAAGGTAACGAACCTACTGCTATGACTATAGGGATTATGGCAATGGGCCAATTTGCCGAAAATGTTGAACTATCCCTTTAATGGTTCCAGTGTTTAGACAGTCTTGCACAAACCCCCCGTTTTACTTTACTTTACTTTACTTTTATTGTTTTATTGTACGTGGACAGTCCCAATGCATCAAATGACAGTAAAAGGGGCTTTAGCTTTAGCCAGCATGGCTAATATTCTGCTGTAGTCCCCGGCCAGATGACAATGGGCATCCTAAAAAACAACAACAACAACAACAACAACAACAGTATATTACAACACAATGATTAAAAAGAATCACTAGGGATAGAACAGGTCGGCATCAGTACAATCATGCAAAGACAGCAGCACATGCAATATACCAGTAATCACATCAGCACATCCTGTACTACACATTCTGGGATGCAGACAGACAGGGCTGCATGCAGACATCACGTAGACAGATAGAACACAGACAGGCAGCATGATCATGGTGCAAATAGCACAATATCTTAGTGGGTACAGGTGTAATTATGAGCGAGCCATGTTTTTAGTTTGGATGTAAAAGTGCAGTATGTATGTATTTCTTTAACTCATTGAGTGCCAACCACGTAATTTCTCGTTTTTCGTTCCCATGCGTTGAGTGCCAAAAACGTAATTTTACGTTTTTTGCTTTTTTTTAAATTATGAAAATAGACACTTTAATACACATTATATGTAAATTTGGGGACTCTACGACGAGGAGAACTGAAATATGACGATCAAAGTCACATGACAGCTCATGATCTGGAAGTTTTTTATCATAACTGGGCTTCTGCAAACGAGTTCTGCATGTGGATGCAGCAGCTGCTCTGCTCTCACCCGCGCTGCTCCAGCTGCTCGGAGCTGAACCAGGAAGCTCTCAGCCGACTGTCCCGCCCGGTCTTCAGCTGGAGCAACACCGTGTCCTCCCCAAAGTCCTCCCGCGGTAAAATCTGATGGTCTCTGGGCCAAAGCAGACCGGCATCACCGACCCGTACCACAGAAGGACCGCGACCACCGGCGGGACCGGTCTTCCCGAGCCGCGGTGGCCGACAGACCCTCACGCTCCGCGGGGAGAAGCTGTGACACGGCACGGTGCGTCTGTGTTATTGTTGTTTAGTGGCGCCCCCCCCGCCCCCGATGGTGGTTTTGTGAATAGAACAACAATTGTTGTATATATTTATCTTACACGAGCCCTTTGATCCAGAAATGCAAGTGTCAGAAGAGCGACAGACACAAACAGAGCACCTTTCATAAAAGACGCTCTATCTCCTTTTCTAGAAAAAAAGGAGGGATTTTGGTGAAACCCAGCCATGTGTAGCTTGACTTTTCTCAGGAACGGAGGCACGTAGAAACAAACGGTTTGTGGCCACTTGAAGCATTAAGTTAAACCTTTCAATTGAGCCACAGTATGTGTTGGTGGCAATAATATAGAATACACTGTGGCTCTACAAAAATCGTCAAAAATGGTCTAAATTGCCGGTACACTTGACTAAAACTTTGGAAAGGAGCGCGGCACTCAATGAGTTAATATGGGTGGGAAGTGAGTTCCAGTGTTGTAATGCTTTGACAGAAAATGATAGCTGGTCAAATGTACTTTTCCTGAATGGGACTGTTAAGTCACCACGAGTGGCGCTTCTAGTGATCTGACTAGTGTTATTGCGTTGGTTTATGAATGAGTTCAATGGTGGAGGAGCTAAACCGTGCAGGATTTTAAAGACCAGACAGATGTTCCTATATTTTATGATATCCTCCCAGCTCAGAAGCTTATGTTTGTGTAAGATGGTGCAATGATGTGAGCTGTTCGGTTTCTGGTCCAAAACTTTAAGGGTTTGCTTGTACGGCGTTTCCAATGTCTCTTGCTACATTTAAAGGAGAAGAAGCCCGTATGTGGAAAGACGTACGGTCGCCTCCGACATGTAGAGAAACACATGATGAGTCATCAGTCATCTGTCCTGTGAGTTCAGCTTCCGTTCATGTGTTTGAACTGCTGCGTAGTTGATGCATCATTTACATCTGGAGCATAAAATATCATGTAGATATTCTGTAGAGGTGTAACAATTCTTTTTAACAACAATTAAATTCGAATCAGGATTCGTGATCACCGATTTGATTCATTCAGAATGATCTGATCCGATTCAGTGACTTAACCCTAACTTAACCCTAACCCTTGAAATCGATTCAGTAGCTTTTTAGCCAAAAATTCAACCAGTGTGACTGTGAAATAGATAAATACCTGGAGACTGGACAGTTCTTAAAGACAATGAGAAGAGAGCAGTAGTTCAAACGCTCCACGTTTATTCAATATATTCTGATATTCACAACAGCAAAAAAACTATTATTATTAATAATAAAACATAGCAAGAGACACAGGAACAACTTTTCTACTTATCTATATCAATGCATGTGATCACTAGGCTACCATTAGTGCAAAATCTTCACAGAATATAATACAGCTGTCAGCATCTGTACAACTGGAAGAGAACACAGAGGGCGTCAGGTGTCACTGTGGGTCATGTCATTAATGATCTGACTTACTCAGATATTTCACTCAGTCGACGGTGGATCAGCTGGTGTGTGTCTTCATGTTCACCTACACTCTGTGGACGTACAGAGTGAGGTGAGATAGAAATAACGTAGAGCAGTGTAGGGCTGGGTATCAATCAAACATTTTCAATACCGGTACCGATACCGATACCTTCACTTCGATACCGGTTCCTGAACGATACTTTTTTCGATACCAATTTGATAATAGCAGTTCTAAAAAAAATAAAAATTACATTTCACATTACGGTACAAATCTTGAGCTGTATTTTTCTATTTCAACCAGCAGCTTTTCTAAGGGTCAACAGGTAGATCATTGCAGTCACTATATTTAGATGAATTTTGCAACCTGAAAATATTACTTAAACCCACTTTCATACATAATTTTTGTAGTTGACATATTTTTTAAATAGGCTATGGGTTTCTGATTTGTTGAGGGAAAATGCAAAAAGTGTTACAACTGTTCCTGCTCTCCCCTAAACATTGATGTCAGGTAGGCCTATGTAAAAAAAAAAAAAAAAAAGAACTGTGACGTGGTGGCCGCCGGCCGTGTTGTGATCCTCCAGAACACAGAGATGTCCAGTCCGCCCCTGTGTACAGCTAGCCTACACTTGCGCTCCAGCTTATTGCGAGGAGAGGCAACGCTGCTCCGACATCTGCTCCCTCTGTATGTGTGCGTCGCAGAGCCGCACAGAGGCGACAGAAAGAGGCAGGAGGGACTGATAACATGAAATAGCCTAGATCATAATCTGTATGTGCGCGTCGCGGAGCCGCACAGAGAGACGCAACGAAATACCGGAGCATTCTGTGCAAAGCGCCAGTCAATTTAAGCACATGAAAAACAATGAAAACCGGACGTTTTCATGAATTTATATTAAAAAATCAAAAACAAACCCGGACGCCCCGGACAGGACGTAAAAGACATGTGCGGGTAAAAGAGGACGTCCACCCTGCATGCTCCAACCACGTAATGTTACAGCTGATCACCGTCAGCATTATCAGATCTTGATCACGTGATTAACCTCTGAGTACCGAAACTTGGCACCGAAAAACGAGGCATGTTTTGATACTCGAAGCGTTTCGGTCGGTGCCACAAAAGAACCGAAGTTCGGTACCCAGCCCTAGAGCAGTGTGAACCTTGTCTCTCATGTTGCTCTCTAACTCTGTCTTTACACTACAAGGTTCAAGAGGCCCAGATCAGACTCAGGCTCCGTCATATGTGGAAGTGAATCAGATACAAGTGCCAATACACAGATCAGATCTGTCCTGGCAATGCGAGTCGTACATCATCAATAATATTAATTCCCGTTCCCACATGTTTCTCTGAACTTCTGTAGCCTGTGATTAACACGTAGGACAGACCTGGACGACCGTGTCCAGCTGTGGTCACTGTCACAGGACTTATTACACTGTTTCATTTTCATGGTGTCCGTGCATCTGTTTTTTTTTTTTTCCTCACTAGTTCTTGTTTTCATACAGTAACATTAATTTCTATGCGGATCGAGGACAAGAGGGAGTGTGAAAGAGAGAAACACCAGTTTTCCTTCCTTTTCCTTCCTTCCTACTTCAGCAAAAACTGAAACAAGACGATTAGAAATAGGGATGCATTAACCGTTAAGGGCGGTGTTTAGCTCAGTTGGTAGAGCACCCGCCCCATGTGTTGAGGCTCCTCACTGCAGGCGGCCCCGGTTCGAATCCCGCGTCGGATGGCCCTGTCCTGCATGTCATTCCCCCCATCTCTGCCTCCCATTTCCTGTCACACTTTCAACTGTCCTATCGAATAAAGGCATGGAAAAAGCCAAAAAAATATACTTAAAATAAAATGATTAACCGTTAACCGATAACAAGAACTTTGACTGATTAATACTATCGGTTAATTTAAATTTAAAAAAAAAGAAGTCCTTATGTCATCAACACATGGGGGCGTGTCGACACGAACAGACTTCCACGTGCCTTCAGTCATACTTCCCAGCAAAACGCTAGAAAGGGGGACTGAGGGTAACCTATGTGCTGTGTGCAGTCCCCATGAAGGAAGATCAGACAACAAATGTAGCCCGGGTCAGGGACTAGTTTCTGCTGCGGAGGGATCCACATGTGATGTTTGCAGTGCGAGTTTGCAGCAGGACCTCTGTGTGTGTGTGTGTGTGAGTGTGTGTGTGTGTGTGTGAGTGACCTCTGTCCATCAGGAAGCAGCAGCAGGAAGTGAGAGTGTGAGAGTGAGTGTGTGTCCGCTGTCGTTAGCAGATCTCAGAGCTGCTGTCGCAACGAGGAGCCACCGGCTGCATCCGGCCCCGGGGCCCCGACACCCCCACACACACACGCACACACACACACACACACACACACAAACACACACACACACACACCCACACACACCCTATACCCTCCTCTACCCCCAACCACCACAGAGTCATTCACAAAAAGAGGATCTGTAGTGGACTTTCACAATAAAAGCCTTCCAGGGTCTTCACCTCAGAGCGCCTTTGTTGTGAAACTGAGACAGGACCAGCTCCTCCTCCTCCTCTTCATCCTCCTCTTCTTCCTCCTCCTCCTCCTCTTCTTGGAATCAAACCCTGACACATATAAGTGTAGAGTGTGTGTATGTGTGTGTGTGTGTGTGTGTGTGTGTGTTGACATCAGCCCTGTGTTTAGCTCTGTGGTTCTGGTCTCAGTAACCGGCCCAGACTGGTTCTTTTCACCACCGTGATGCCTTCACTGACCCTCAGAGCTGCTGTTCATCTTGGGTGTGTCTCTGTGTGTGTGTGTGTGTGTGTGTGTGTGTGTGGGCAGCAGCTCTTTCCTAAAACGCCACCACACACACACACAGACACACACACACACACACACACGTTGGTCTCTCTATAACAGTGAGGACTGGTCTCTCTCGTCATGACTCCAGAGTCTCAGTAGTCGACACCAGAACATTTAAACGATTCTCGATACTTATTTCATAACACGATTAAAAAAAACAAAACCAGAACTCTGTGATTCTGAATTCATTCGTCCACTTTATTAAAAAAGAAACTGTTTCACATCAAACGTTCTTGTGTTGAAGCTCCACTGAGCTTCAACAACTTTTAGAGTTTAAAGAGCAGCAGAAACATGAAGTAAGAACAGAGTTAAAAAAAGGTCAACTAGGTTACCTGTGTTTATAAACACTTTAACGAGCACCAGGTGGATTGTTTATGAAGTTAACGAGCTCTGGCCTGAGAATCAGACGTTACCACGGCAACTTGAGGTGGTTGCCAATGACGATAGGGGCCCCCCAGGCTGAGACAGACAGAAACGTGGAGAAAAAGAGCGATTTTCTGCCTCTGCGCTGGTCTCGCAAAAGGCTTACTGTGACAAAACGGTAACTCCTATCAGAACAAAACACAGACCATCATCACTGTAAGGACTTCCTGAACGATTTGGTGTGATTTTGGTGTTTCTACAGTAAATATTTTGGAGACACTTGTGAGTTTAAAACAGGGTCCGTTCTGCTTCTCTCAGAAAATCTTTGTATTGGAGTCAATGAGGAGCAGAGACAGACGTGGCCGCACTTAGAGGCTGATAATTCAAATTCTGTAAGTCTCTCTGATATTTTGAGCAGATGGTGAGAGACAGAACAAGTTTGTCTACAAATTTGGAAAAAATCATGTGTGTAGAGTGTAAATTGTGGCCAGGAGGAGTGTGGAAAGAGAAAAAATCTGGAATTTTTGGGGGGCTCTCTCCCACTCTAACCGATGATGTCACGCACTCTGACACGAACATTCCGTGCAATACACACCCATTATAATCTCATAATTTTTCCAAAAATGATCATGGTCATTGATCAGGGATTGATCAAAAACTATATGACCTACCAAAACGTGGAATAATAGCCTACATCATTACACAAGACTTGTGTCTACTGTTTAAAGTTTAAATGGAGTCTCTAGGTGAAAGTATGCCTGAGCAGTAGATGTTTGAAAAACTCCAATGATTGCTCTTTTTTGCTTTTTTTCCCCCAGCCCGTCCCATTGACTTCAATGCAAAATTTTGAGCAGTTTTTCACAACTTACTTAATTCATAGCTGTAGGGGCCAGTGCTCGGTGTGATGACTAATAAGTCTCAACACCAACAGAAAGTCATGTTGTCGTTACTTTTATCCTCCCAGCAGTTCAACCAGAGAACTGTTGTTCTCATTTATTCACTTGCATTCACAGGCTGCGTTCACTCAGACCGCTGCAGAAATGACTCACTAGGCGAGTTTTAAACGGTTTAAATCAATCTGTTTGAAGATCACATGTTCCCTCATAAACCTGACATCTCCTCTCCTCCTCTCCTCCTCTCCTCCTCTCCTCTCTCCTCCTGCAGCTCCTGTCCTTCGTGGCCTTCATCATGGAGGAGGTGGTCAGCAGCTGCATCAGCTGCTCGGCCCTCTACTTCTTTGAGTTCGTCAGCTGCACAGCCTTCCTCTTCACGGCGCTGCTCCTCATCCTCCTCTCCACCGGCCTGCACAGCCGGGTCGGCATCAGCTGCTGGCACAGCGTGGTGAGAAGAGGCTCCGCCCACCTCACACACACCTCACCACACACACCTGACCACACACACCTTTACAACATTTCAAATGTTTAGATTTTTAATGTTCATTATTATCATGAACAGTTAAGTGCAATATGAAACCTATAGAACTCTTTATGCTCAGGTCAGTAAACTCACCAGTGAGAAACACAACAATTTTTTTGTAATTAAAGAAAACTTTACGTACGTTCTCCTGTTTACATCACACAGAATATAAAAACGACTGTAGACGGTCACAAGGTTTTCTGCTACGTTTTTAATTCAATTAAAACGTTCTCAGTTTCAGCTCACCATAATATAATAATAATATGTGTGTTGGCTAGGGGTGTCACCATTTTGATTTTTTATCGGAATCGGTCAAAATTACGTCATGGTCTCGAGCATTGGAGTCAAAGAGGGGATTGACGTTCATTAAAGGGATAGTTCACCCAAAATTCAAATTTCCTCTTCTTCTCTCCTCAGGACTTCTTCTACACCCTCGTCATCGCCGTCCTCTTCTTCATCTCCTCCATCGTCTTCGCTGCTCAGAACAGCGGCTCCACGGTGGAGAGAGGAGCAGTGGTGAGACTCACTCCTTCACTCCTTCACTCCTTCACCCCTTCACTCTCACTCCTTCACTCTCCACGGTGGAGAGAGGAGCAGTGGTGAGACTCACCCCTTCACTCCTTCACTCCTTCACCCCTTCACTCTCACTCCTTCACTCTCCACGGTGGAGAGAGGAGCAGTGGTGAGACTCACCCCTTCACTCATTCACTCTCTCACTCCTTCACTCATTCACCCCTTCACTCTCTCACTCCTTCACTCTCTCATCTCCTTCTCTTCTTCACTCTCTCATCTCCTTCACTCCTTTACTCTCTCACTCCTTCACCCTCTCACCCCTTCACTCATTCACCCTCTCATTCCTTCACCCCTTCACTCCTTCACCCCTTCACTCTTTCACTTCTTCACTCTCTCATCTCCTTCTCTTCTTCACTCTCACTCCTTCACTCTCTCACTCCTTCACTCCCTCATCTCCTTCACTCTCTCATCTCCTTCACTCCTTCACTCTCTCATCTCCTTCACTCCTTCACTCCTTCACTCTCTCATCTCCTTCACTCCTTCACTCTCTCATCTCCTTCACTCTCACTCCTTCTCTTCTTCACTCTCACTCCTTCACTCTCTCACTCCTTCTCTTCTTCACTCCTTCACTCTCACTCATTCACTCTCACTCCTTCACTCTCTCCTTCTCTTCTTCACTCCTTCACTCTCACTCATTCAATCTCTCACTCCTTTACTCTCTCATCTCTTTCACTCCTTCACTCTCTCATCTCCTTCTCTTCTTCACTCCTTCCCTTCTTCAATCCTGTCTTCCTCTCTTCCAACTTTCTCTCCTCCTTCTTTCCTCCCATACCTACTCTTTTCTTCCTCCTCCTCCTCCTCCTTCGTTCCCTGTCTCTCTTTTCTTTCTTCTCACCGGTATCATCCCTCTCTCCCTCCCTCCCTCTAGGCGTTTGGTTTCCTGGCGTGCGGCTCCTTCCTCGCTGACTTCGGCTTCCTCTTTAAGAACCGTGGTTTTCCTCTGAAGAAAGGCGGGAAGATGGAGTCGAGTAACGGCGTTGCCGCGGCGCCGGTTCAACCCGAGGAGGAGAAACTCCACCACCCCGGCAACGTGGCATAAACCCGTTTCCACGCTGCTGCACTCAGAGGTCAAAGATCTTAGCACTATCCTCTTTTTAACGGGACAACATGGCGTCCATTTTTTAAATCCTGTGTAACACATCAATCAATCAATCAGCCGCTCAGTGAGTGACATTTAAAGGGATAGTTCAACATTTTGTCAAATTGGCCCATTGCCATAATCCCTATAGTCATAGCAGTAGGTTTGTTACCTTTAATTGTCGGTGCAAGCTATTTTTAGAACGGCGGAGCAGAGCCGTGAGCTGCTCAGAGCTACGCTAAGGAGGCTCATTATGGGATTTCTTGGTTTCCCTCATCAAACTCATCAAATACACAATCCAACAACTCCACAACGCTCTGGTGGACAAGTTGTGAGCTGCACATTCACCACGCTATGAGATAATAACACAACGTTACCACACAGAGTTGTTTTAGAGGGAAATTCATGTAAAACCACTGATGCACGTTGTCCTCAGGGACAGTTTTTCATCAACAGTCTCTGTATTTCCCTCTAAAACAACTCTGTGTGGTAACGTTGTGTTATTATCTCATAGCGTGGTGAATGTGCAGCTCACAACTTGTCCACCAGAGCGTTGTGGAGTTGTTGGATTGTGTATTTGATGAGTTTGATGAGGGAAACCAAGAAATCCCATAATGAGCCTCTGTAGCGTAGCTCTGAGCAGCTCACGGCTCTGCTCCGCTGTTCTAAAAACAGCTTGCACCGACAATTAAAGGTAACAAACCTACTGCTATGACTATAGGGATTATGGCAATGGCTGGGCCAATTTGCCGAAAATTTTGAACTATCCCTTTAAAACCAGATGAGTTTGTGTAAAAACAGATCAGACAGCGAAATGCATCAGTCCGCAGCCAATCAGAGCTGGACGAGTCGTCATTAAAATGTATTGACAACGAATCAAATCAATAACACTGCATTCTGTAATAAAAGTCTTGAACGTAACATGTAATAAACTTTGCCGCATTTTGTAATATTTGTATAGTATATTTTTGTAATATGCATTTTGTTTTTTTTTCTATTAAAGAAGTGCATTTTGTAACAATTTGGCACATTATGTAGCCTAACAACTTATTACAAAATGCTGCAAAGTTTATTACATGTTACGTTCAAGACTTTTATTACAAAAATGCAGCAGATTATTACATAATAATGTAATAAATTTATCCTCGTCAACCACCATAGTTTGACCTTTTCCCTCCCACCTTTGACCTCCGACCTCTGGACCAATCACTCTGTCAAATATTGTTTTGTTTTTTGTTTTTTTTGTTTTTATCAAACTTGTGTCAACAGAAACGTCTTCTGTCTTTATGTCTGTTGGGTTTTTTCCACTTTTCCGCTGTTTGAACGTCGTCTTCATCGCTTTGTTCTTCATGCTGAATGTTTTCTGAAGATTACGATGCTGTTTTTTCCAACATTTATATATAAAGTCATATCTGCGTTATTATTAAGTGTATAAGTGAATGTCCGATTTCCTCCACTTCTCTCCGTCTGTCTGAGTCCAGGACAGATGTGGACAGATGTGGACAGATGCTTCAGGTGTTTTGTGTGTTTTTGTGTCAATTGAGGACGAAACAAAACTTTATTGAGAATGAATTTGCTGCCATTTTTTTGTGCGTTTTGAGTGGTCGTCGTGTTTCATGTCGTCGTTCTCGGTTTAGGGATCGAAACAAAATCACTGTGTTTGGGTTAAATGTTTTTTTTTTAATGCTTTTAATCTCCAGTTTTAAACTCATAATCAATCAATCAACCAATCAATCAATCAACCAATCAGCCGGCCCTCCACAGTCTGAAAGTCTTACTTTAACGTTTATGCCCAGAGAATGAAGCGGACTGCAAGTTCACAGCAAACACACACAAGGACGCACGTCTCATTTCACACCAAGTTCAAGTTGATTATTTTTTAATATTTTTATTTCTTAACATTCCTTTGATAAGTGGCCACCGAGTCTCAGGAGACAAAACTAACAGGAGATAAAACAAGTTTTTATTGATGATGATGATGATTTTGCTGTTGTGAGAAATTAAATCAAATGGCTAAAAACTAACACACCTGTATGTGAGCAGGTGTTTGTTGTGTCTGTGACGGGTTTATGAGATGATCTTTGACAATGGAGTCGTTTGTTTTTGTGTTTTCTGGTTGAGGAATTTTAAATTATGTGTAAAACTAAAAATCTGCCCAGTAACGTCACAACGGTTTGTTAAACATCCAATAAATCACTAAAAATCCACTGTAAAACTGAGAATAACATTTCCTTTATTTCTTTGTGACAATCGAGACATGAATCATGTTCAGGAAGAAGGTTTTTGTGTATGTATATATATAAACAGTGTGTATAGACGCACACACACACACACACATATATAAACATTCAGTGACGATCACTTTGTCTTTAACACTTGTTTCAGTTTATTTCTACAATCAGTGAATATTTTGTCGTGTAATAAATGAATCCGCTCTGTTTTTTAACATGGTCGAATCACTTTCCTTCTGTTTTTCTGGAAAAAAAATAATGAAAAGTTTTGGTGAAGTAATGATGCTGCAGAAATTTGTGATGCATGTGTCAAGCACACTTTGTTGTATATTTTCTCTTGTTATATGATGACAATAAAGGCGATCTTTAATCTTGAATCAATAAACAGCACTGAGGTCATATTCATTCTGATCGCAAAGGCATATGGGTAATCAGAGAGTTGACAGACCAGCTAAAACAAACTGTGAAAAAAGAGCTGAGGACTGTAGGAGTTAACAACCTCCAGGAGGGGGCAGCAGCGCCACATTTAAGATGCAGGCTGCTGTGTGGTTTTAAATAAAACCTTTATTGTCATTTTTCAGACATAATTAATATTTACTACCTTGAAGGTATAGTGTAACTGCAAAAAAAACAACACAGATTACACAGAGTATTTGCCCCCTTCCTGATTTCAACTAATTGAAATAGGCACTTATACTGCAATACTATGATTCAACAACAGTAGTAACACTGCAAATGAAAATACAGCAAAAATACTGAAATGAAAATACAGTAAATGACAATTCAGTAAAATACAGTAAATTAAATACTGTAAATAAGAATACTTTGAAAATACCTTACAGTAAATGAAAATACTCTAGAAAAAATACTGTAAATGAACATTATGTAAAAATACTGAAAATGTTTTCAATCAATCAATCAATTTGTTTATTTCGGGCATGTCAATTTAAATAATCATCATCACACTTCATCTTAGTTCAAATAATACAATACACATGGCCGAAAGGGAAAGCGGGAGAAGCAAAAGCTTATCAAGGTCACACACAAGGTATATTTACAGTAATGAACCTTCAACATACCCTAGGGGTGAGGAACCACATAACTTCATTGAATTGACCTTGATTTGCAACATATATATTTGAATATATGGAATGAACCTTGAATATATTGAATGAAACTCTGAATATATTGAATGAAACTTGAATATATTAAATTAACCTTGAATATATTGAATGAAACTCTGAATATATTGAATGAAACTCTGAATATATTGAATGAAACTCTGAATATATTGAATTGAACTCTGAATATATTTAATGAACCTTCAACATATTGAATGAAACTCTGAATATATTGAATGAAACTCTGAATATATTGAATTGAACTCTGAATATATTTAATGAACCTTCAACATATTGAATGAAACTCTGAATATATTGAATGAAACTTGAATATATTGAATTAACCTTGAATATATTGAATGAAACTCTGAATATATTGAATGAAACCCTTAATTTCCTGAATGGCATTATATCTATATATAAAATAAAAAATAAAAGTTTTGAAAAAAAGCGACAAGAAATGAAGTCTTGTGGTATTCTCCTGTAACTCTCTAGGGTTTCTATGAACGCCCTATAAAGGGTTGAGGTGAAGCAGAACAGAGACCGTTTGATAATCATAAACACTGAACTAGAAGATATGAAGTCATCAGCTGTTAACACACATAACTGTATCAATATGTTTGATCAATGACATCAGTCACCACGGTGATGTCAGAGGGAGGGGCCTCGTCCTCGATGGCGCCCGCAGCCTGGAACAGGAAGTAGAGTTCAGACAAGACAGAGAAGAGGAGAAGCAACAGTGTTACTGTGCCTTCACATGTGCTTGTGACTAATTACATGCCCATTTTCAATTATGTTCACGCTCTGTGCTCTTTTCTGTATTTAATGACTACACAAAACCTCCTATAGGCCAGCGAGGCATGCTTTAAACTCTTAAAGCAGCTTTGCGGCTCCTTTAAATGACCAGCACGATGGAACTTTGACGTCAGTCACGTGAAAAGCGTCTAAAAGTATTTTGCTGCTTCAGAAGCTGTCTTGTCTGAGCGCTTCCTCAGGAGACTTTGATTTGATTTGATTTGATTTGATTTTTATTTGTCTCAAACAAGCACATCAAAAGACAAACAATCTATGTAACAAGAAACAAAACAATAATGATACTGTGCAAGTTTGAGAAGGGGCTGAAGGAAGCAAAGCTTTTCAAGTTCAGCCCCCCCTTACATTGTGATTCATGTCATACATCTGTAGTTCCATACAATTCAGAAGATTAAAAACATATTGCTTTAATATGAAATAAGACCATGATTATAAATAAAAAGTGTAAAAATAGCTGTCAAGTTCTTTATAGCTGTCCAAGAGTGTATGTTTGTACTTACTTTTAAATTGTTTTAAGTTATTGCACATTTTTATATCCTCATCTAGTCTATTCCACATTTTTACACCACAAAAATAGATGCTAAAACTTTTCAGGGTAGAATGGATGGTAGATTGTTTAAAGTTACAGTTCCCTCTTAAATCATATAGCCTATGCTTTCTCTGACCATAAACTTTTTTTTGGATGTTTATTGGTAGCAACCTATTCCTAGCCTGGGTCTCGCCAGACCCTTGTAGTTCCGCAAAGCTCCACCAGAGGCGCTACGCTCAGCTTCACACAAGGGTCTGGACTCGAGGCCAATGCAAACTTCTTCCCCGGAGCAAAAAATAATGAACCAATCAGGATCGCCGGGCGGGACTTTCTGAGGTGTGACGTAGCGCTGAAGCGACTGTTTGAGTCAAACAACAATGGCGGCTCGCAGTGAGGAGTCGTGCGTTGGCATTGATTCTGCTATTTCAACTGTTTTGTCGAATCTATCGAATATTAATTCTTTGAAAGATGAACAGAGAACGGTTTTGAAGGCATTTATTGGTGGCAAGGATGTTTTCGCTCTTCTTCCGACCGGGTTTGGCAAGAGCTTGAGCACGTCATTCAAGATAACGGACAAGTGGTTTATCCAATCACATACAAGATTTTTTTACAAGGCCCCGCCTTCTGAAATGAATCGCCTATGGAGCAGTCCCAGACCCTTGTGTGGAGCTCAGCGTAGCTTTGCGGAACTACAAGGGTCTGGCGAGAGCCAGGCTAACCTATTCCAGGCTTTAAACAAAATCTGACCTGTTTTGAATTTGACTAGGTCCTCAAATCTTAAAATTACCCGATTTTAAAAACAACGGATTTGTATGATCAAGGTACCCAGCATGATGAACCATCCTTATGACTCTTTTTTGTAAAATGCAAATCTTTTGTAAAGTGCTTTTATATGTGTTTCCCCCATACCTCAACACAGTAAGATAAGTACGGATCAATGAGTGCATAGTACAGCATTTGAAGTGACTTCTGATCTAAAACATGTCTAGTTTTCCCCAGAATTCCAATACTTCTGGATACTTTGGAGCACAAATATTTCACGTGAGATTTCCAGCAGAGCTTGTGATCTATTAAGACACCAAGGAACTTACTTTCGTAGACTCTTTCAATTTCCACATTTTCAATTTTTTGCCTCTTTGGAAGCTTTTTCTGAAGTGAGATTGTATGAGGTTCAAACTGCCCCCTTTAGTAAACTGTAACACCTACCTCATACAACCCCACTTAAAAGGAACTGAACTGTCCCTTCACCATAATATACCGTCATTATCTGTGACGTGACCACAGACCAACTATGTTGAAATCAGTGTGGTTTTCCTCTCTGAGTGATGGTGTGAAACAAACTTCCCTGCTGTGTGGCGTTCACTCTTTGAAACCATATTTTATCTGTTGGTTAGTTGAATTTTCAACTAGATGATGAACAGGTATGAACCTGTAGTGATGGTTGGATTTCTGAAGAGAGACTCACCTGCAGCATCACTGGTCTTCCTGCTCAGCTGCTCTGCTGCTGACACACATCCTGAACAACAACAACAACAACAACAACAGTCATGAACTGTCCAGTCTTCTCCAGACACAGGAGCTGCTCAGCATGTCCTGTCCTGTCCTTCATTTACCTTTTGATGACGATGGCCGTTACCGTGACGATGAACACATAGAGCACAGCGACCAGCACCAGGCGGCCGATGGTCAGGATACCAACTATGAGGACAGATGGAGGCTGTGAGACAGAGGTGACAGGAACAGGAAGTAGAAGAACACCAGACATGCCATGTGAAGCCCATTGAGACAAACTGTTTGTAAAAACGGGCTATACAAATACAATTCCCTTGCCTTGCCTTGCCTTGCCTTGCCTTGCCGGCAGAAGCATAAACTGGGCTTAAGTCAGTCAGTCCGTAGGGGGTTGAGGCCGGGAGTTGAGCTGTGTCCGAAATCACTTACTACCCTCTACACAGTGACTCCTCCATGTTGTAGTGGCATCTGAATGTTTAGTGATTATTATGCCCAAATCCAATTCTAGTTTTCATCCCTACCCCTTGCCCTAGCCCTTAACTCTTGCCCCTTGAAACGGAGCTACAAGCGGTAGGAACGAATTGAGACACCCCTTCTTTTTTTTTTAAGTATATTTTTTGCCTTTTTTTGATAGTACATAGTGAGATAGACAGGAAAGGGGGAGGCAGAGAGAGGGGGGCTGCTCCTGTGTCCAATACACACATGAACCTTCACTTTTAATTCAAACAAACTAATGCGACTGCCACAATTGTTAGATTTCATCAATGAGATCAGCATTTATCTCCTAAAAAGAATGTAACCAGCCGGCGGTAAACCTTTAAAAACCTGCGGGTAAGTCCATTAGCGATCGTCTTTTCCCCCAGGATGACGACGGAGGTTGGCCGGCTGACCAGCTCTCCGGACGGGTGGTGTCTCCGTGACGAGCCGTTGATCTGCTCCACAAGTCGGAGCAAACGTCTAAACAGCCGTCATTTGGATAAACCAACCTCACATTGGGGATCTAAACAGCTACTTTATCGCATGAAAAAATATAAAAACTTAACAAAGTGACGTAATAACAGCGCTACAGCGAGAAATGAAACAGCTGCCGGTTGCCGCGAGATGCATTCTGGGAAACTTGTCATAGCCCTCGGTTTGAAGTGTGCCTCTGAAAAATCTCCGTTTGAAGGCCCAGATAGCCCGACCACTTCCCCCTAACCCTCCTCTGAACCAGAATCGGGACGCCACCACTTCACGTGAACGCACAAAACGAAGGGGTAGGGCAGAGGGGGGAACTGGAACTCACACAGACGAGACTGACCTGTGTGTGCAGCCTCCAGCTGCAGCTGGTACGCTGCAGAGCGTGTGTTCAGGTCTCTCTTCAAAGCACAGCTGTAGTTCCCAGAATCCTGTGCGGTCAGAGGGCCGAGCTGGAGGACAGGGCCAGACTCTGAGAGGACGAGGTCATCTTTGAACCAGGTGAGCTCCGGGTGGTGGAAGGTGCAGGAGGAGGAGAAGCAGAGAAGAGAGACAGAGTCTCCCTCTCTCTGTGTCTCTCCACTGGAGCTGCTCACCCTCAGTTTAATGAGCTCTGAAATTCATTCAACACTTTACATCAGCTCATTAATATTAATGAATCATGTCAGTGTCAGAATGAGGTCATTGATTCTCTCACCAACAACTCTGACTCTCACTCCTTCTGGTCCAGTCCAGTGTCCTACACGATCATCAGCTTCCATCCTGAAGCGAAACGTTTTGTTGTCTTTCTCCTGTACATCTGTGATCTGTAAAGTGCAGTTTCCCTCCTTGTCTCCCAGGTATCTGTAGCGACGGTCGATGGGCCTGTTGGTCCGTGACTCACTGTCGAACACAGATCGAGTCCTACCTTGACAAATAGGATGATCTATGCACCAGACGACTCTGGTGATGTTAACTGGTTCTCCGTCCCAGACAGACTGAGGAGTGAAGGAGCAGGGGAGGGTGACAGTCGATCCTCTAACAGCACAGACAGGACGGGGATAGTTCACACTCTGACCCACAGCACCTGCACACACACACACACACACACACACACACACACACTGATCAGACTGCTGCAGAACTAATCTAATCAGAAAGTGACTTCTAGTAGACACTTCGATCATCATGAAGATGCTAGGCATTTCTTTTTTTTTTATATACTTTTTTGTTTTTTGTTTTCATAACACAAACATGAGGTCATATACAATCATTCAGTCACGTTGAATAATACACATAAGTGCTCGCCACAGGGTGATAAACTTTTGTTCACAATCTACAACAGTTTCAGCCGTCCCACTCTGCGTCGGCTAGGTATGTAACCCATTTAGCCCAGTAATCTTTCCCCTTTTCCTTCTGTAATCTCAAAGTGAAAGTTATACGTTTCATACTGTATATGTCCGGGTTCAGGGTGGGAGGTTCTCTAAGAAGCCAGCATCTGGTTATGCTTTTTTACTTGCTGCCATGAGGATCTTTAATAAATATCTATCCCTGTTATGCAGATCCTTTGATATATTCCCCAACTAAAATGAGGCACAAGTTAAGTCAATATCAAATCCCAGAATCCTCTTTGTTGTGGCTTGTACTTGGGTCCAGAAAGGTTGCAAGGCAGGGCAGGTCCAAAAAATATGAGTATGGTCTGCCATTAATTGTCAGCATTGTCTCCAGCATTGGGTCTGGTGTCCTGTTTGTTTTGATTTTATTTTGGGGGTTATGAAAAACCCCACCAAGTTCTTCCAGCAAAAGCTTCTCCAACACTGTGAGCTTGTGGTCGACATCTGGGTGTGTATTATGGCAGTCCATTCCTCTGGGGAGATTACAATTTCCAACTCTCTTTCCCATTTTTGTTTTATATAATCTGTTGAGTGGGTCTTCATCAATGAAATACTTGAGTACAGATTCCCAATAATTTGTCGGGAGGACTTTGAGTTTTAAGCTCTCATGAACATTTGTGTAACCCCAGATTGCTCTTCTGTGCCCTGTCCTTTCACCTCACTTTGATAATAGTGTTGTATTTGTGATACAAATCTTGTCAAGACCATATTTTCCAGATATAGACTGAAAGTCCATTTATTTCCCGTCCTTCACTAATGAGGAGTATGATGTAATTCAATACCGTATCCACTGTCTGTATTTTGAATCTAGGGATGCTGGCTTAAAAATCTGGGTCGTATGCTGGCCACCTCAATATTATTATTTATTTTTGGATCTGAAATTTCTTCACAAAGTCTAGCCACACATTCAGTGAAAAACAAACCCATTGATTCTGGAGATCAGGTAAGTCCTTCATAACAGAAGGGCAGCCCAACAAAGATTGCACAGGTCTACTTGATATTGATAATTCAATGTCTTTCCAGTTGGCTTCATACTCGGGGTTACACCAAAGAATCAAATGTCTTAATTGTGCTGCTACATAAAAATCCCTCAAGCATGGTAGAGCCCCCCCGTCCCCCCCCCCCTCTCTTGGCAGCTGCAATGTATTGTATCTTATTCGAAGATGCTAGGCATTTTGAGGAAACTTCTCCCTTTAATTGACTCATCAGCTTACTTAACCCTCTATTATAGTTTCTTCTTCCCTCATTTAAATGATTGTAACATTGTCTGGGCAGCTACTTATCTGATTCATCTCAGAAAACTACTCTTAATGCAGAAGAGGTTTCTGAGACTGATCTCCCATTCGACTAGATATGCGCCATCAGCACCTCTCTTTTTGAAATATCGACTCTTATCTATTGATAAAGTGAATGCCTATCAAACACGCCTCTTCATCCATGAGTTTATTAACAGGAAACAAGATCTGCCTATTACTTTTCAAAATGTCTTTATTCCGACTACAGATATTCATTCCTATCAAACAAGGCTTAGTAATAACAGCTTATTTTTACCGTCGTCCCAAACATCAAGTCATCAATTCAACATTACTTATAGAGGCCCCAAGCTCTGGACTGAACTAAACTCCTCACTGAGGTCCATCTCCTCCCATTGCATCTTTAAAAAGAATCTGAAGGAATTTTTACTCTCCACAGGAACCTAATTATCTTTCCCTACTCGTTCTTTAACTATATTTTCTCTGTCATTGTTCTGCTTTTGTCACATATTTTTTTGCTGTTAGTGGCTTCAAGTACCTTAACTCCTGCTGCTATTGATTTCTTGTCTTTTTCTTTTGTTTAGCTCATGTGTTGTTGTCTACTTGTCTTTTGTTTTGTATTTTTGACAGGGGTGGAACTCTGTACAAGTACAAGTCCCTCCTTGTGCATCATTTTACGCATCGTTTTTGTGCTAAACAAATAAACCTAAACCTAAACCTAACCGTAAACTAAACTAGAGGAACAAAAGGAACATGAGGTGCTTGGCAACAAGTTTAAAGTTTCATTTTTCAAATTATCTCTGTTAATGTGACAGGAAACTGAAACAGACTTCACACACACAAAGTCCTACCAGCCAGCAGCAGCATGAAGCTCCAAATCTTCCAAGACGTCTTCATAGTGATGATTGAACTGTTCAAGTCCTATTCAGACGACAGGACTGGTGATGGAGACAGACGGTCAAACTGAGATGGTGCATTTATTGTCTTTGTGGCACTTCCTCTTTTTATTTCTCAAGAAGTATTTTTCTTTTACCTGCTGTGAAATGAGTCAGTTCTTCCTCTGTTGAAACATGTGGCATCATCATCTCCTCATCATCGTCATCACAATCTATGATAGGTTATTATAGTTCACTCAAACTAAAACTAGCAGTGAAACAATAATTTACTTAAATGAAATAAAAATGAAATGAAATTGACAGTTTAAAAATTAACTATTTGGGCTCTAATTTCATACCAGGCCACCACTGGAAATTAGCGAGGGCCATGGGCCATTTAGCCCCCAATTTAGCCTAAAATGCCTCCAAAAACCATGCTCCAGGGGCCAAAAGTTGCCCCCAAGTTTTTTTTGAAATTTGTATTTGTACATTATTATAATATTACATTAAACAATCATTTTAATGTCATTAATTTACTGTTGCGTCTTATTATTCTCTTGATGTAGGCTTAAAGATGAACTAAGTCTGGTGTCTCCTCCTCAGTGTCTCTAACCCTCCTCTCCTCCATGTGCATCATTTGTTTCCAACGAAGCCGGTGCAAAATCAATCCATGGAGCGGTGGATAAGGTTATTTATCATCTACCATGTTACCATGTGTATATCTGTGTAGTCTTTGATTTTGAAAAGCACATCAATTTAGTTTTGTCAGAATTGAGCACAAGTCTTAATTGATTAAGATTAGGCTACTCTGAATGACATTAAAAGCAAATTGTAGCTTTTTTATGGCATTTGTTAATGATGAAGCAGAACAGTACAAAATAGTGTCATCTGCATAAAAGTGAAATTTGGCATCATTTACATTTTGACACGAGACATTTATATAAATAGTAAATAAAATGGGACCCAATATGGACCCCTGGGGGACACCATTTTGAGTCAACAAAGGTTTGGAGGATACACCATCAACCTGAACACTTTGTGTTCTGCCGCTCAAGTAGTTGCCAAACCACATGACAGCTTTTGAAGACATTCCAATATCTCGCAGTCTCTGGCACAAGACCAAGTGGTCAACTAAGTCAAAAGCCTTTGATAGATCTAACAACAATGCAACACAGTATTCTTTAGAATCAATAGCACTTATGAGATCATTTAAGACTTTCATAGTGGCTTTCATAGTGGCTCCAGGCCTGGGCTGGACCTGGAGCGGGAAACGACTTTGATGACTACACTGACACCGTCTCATCATTTGTCAGTTTCTGCGAGGAGGTGTGTGTCCCCCCCCCCGCCCCCCCCCCCCCCCCCCCCCCCCCCGCCCCCCCCCCGTTCCAAAAAGATCTACAACAACAACAAGCCCTGGTTCTCAGCCCATCTAAGGCAACTGAGGCCGGAGAAGGAGACGTCTAGGCGAAGTGGGGATGCTGACCGGTTTAAGGAGGCCAAGTACCGGTTCGCCAAAGAGGTGAAGGAGGCGAAACATCGCTTCTCAGAGAAACTGCAACAGCAGCCCTCTGAGGGTAACCCCTCCTCCGTATGGAAAGGCCTCAAGAAAATTACCAACTACAAACCAAAGCCCCCACGACTGCCCGACAGCCTCTCCTTCGCCAACGAGCTCAACGAGTTTTACTGCAGGTTCGAGAAGGTACCACCCCCCTCAAGTCCCTGCACGACACGAGGGCCCTAAGAAGGGCAAGGAAGATCATGGCCGACCCCTCCCACCCTGGCCACGGCCTCTTCACTCCGCTGCCGTCGGGAAGAAGGCTGCGTCTTGTGAAGGCTGTAAAGTCCCAACACAGACAAAGCTTCTTCCTGTCGGCTGCCAGGCTTGTGAACAGCTCTGGCCCCCCTTTCCCTCTCCCCCTCCCCCTAAGCAATAACTAATTTTCAATTAACACAAACTGCACATGCACTTTAATTTAATTTAAACTGTCCATTGCAGCTGTTGTGTTTTCACTGTCCTGTCCTGTCCTGCACTTATTTATTTATGTGAAAAGAAATGAACACACACACATCATCACAGAACGTTCCAATTATGTTTAAACATAAAATGGCAAATAAATGAATCTTGAATCTTGAATCTGTAGCGGACCCTTTGTTTCAATGAAAGAAGCGGAGAGATTCGTATAGGGCGCTAAACTTTCATTGTCTGACATAGCACCATGAAAACTATGAAAAGGAAACACAGAAAAGAAAGAAAAGGAGATCAGATTAAAAAACATGAGTGAAACATTTCATTAACAATTTCATAATACAGATCCAAACCATCAATACACTTCTCCCCATTCAATAAAAATTAAGATACATTTATTATTAGATAGTGTTCACAATCATCGTTAAAACCCAATCAAAGCATATCAAATAGTGTGGGCGGCATCCTTCAAAATAAAACTAATCCAGACATCCTGAGGATAAAAGGTAATATCCCAAAACTGAGGTCCACATACCTCATTCCTCTTTACCAAGGGAGCTAGTCTTTTATAATGCTGAAGGTGCGGTCTGGTCTGGGGAACCATCTGCCTCCCAATAACGATTGCAGCAACCTTATCATCAGATAATACATATGTACATAGTCCAGGGAACTTAGAACCACAAACAATCCAAACAAAGGAGACTCTCCTCCCTTTTCTACCTTGCTGCATCAACACAAGACTGGCCACTAGGTGGCAGTCAGAGGTCATTACTGGAACTGGCCTTGGACAGGCACTTGAGTAGGAGAACAGGAGGAGTCCCCACAGACAGAACAGAGGAAGCAACCAGAGATGGACAGAGTACTCCACCCCAGGACTTGAGTAAGAGTACAAATACTACTGTTCAAAATTTACTCTGTGGGTTGGTCACGTGATCCGGATCAAGATGGACGCTTGAAACTTTTCTCCGCTCCAGGCTTCAGTTAAATCCGTCACTTTCTCCAAGTAAACTCACTATAATCAGCCAAACCGTACTGAAGAAATGCCTAGAAAGCAGCGTGGCAAGGACTATCCTATTTTTTCACCGTCGACTTCCGCCATTCAAAAGAAAATCGCCGAAGTACAAGCGGCTGCACGTGTCTCGAGCGAGGCTAACCAAGATGATGCTAACACTTCGGAGCCAACGCTAACTGACCAAACAGCTATGGAGCAGATTTTAGCTGAAATAAAGTCTGTGGCCTCCCGGGTGAACGACATGGATCAATCAGTCGGCGCTCGCCTGGATACCATTGACGGTGCACTAAACGACATAAAAGTATCCGTCACATCGGTGGAGAGCTCGTTGTCGGCTCTTTCTAACCGAGTGACGGACCTGGAAAAGCGTATGGAAGAGGCTGAAGAGAGGGTCTCCGCCGCAGAGGACAGCACCGGTGCTCACGGCACCTGCATCGCCACCTTGGAAAAAACAGTGGTGCAGCTTCAACTTAAAATTGACGATCTAGAAAACCGAGGCCGACGCAAAAACCTGAAAATTGTCAACCTTCCAGAGAAAACGGAGGGCAACACCCCCCTTGCAGACTTCCTCCAGACATCTTTGCCGACTCTAGTCGGCTTGCCTGCTGACTACCCCCCGCTGGAGATTGAACGTGCCCACCGAGCCCTGGCTCCCGCCCCGGCTCCAGACAAGCCCCCGAGAAGCGTCTTGGTCCGGTTTCTGCGATACTCCCAGAGAGAAGCTGTGCTCAGAGCAGCGATGAAGAAACGCGACATCCACCACGGTGGCTCCCAGCTACGGTTCTACCCAGACCTGTCCGCGGAGGTCCGGCGGAGGCGGCGAGAGTTTGACACCGTAGGGAAAGCGCTGGCCCGTCATAACAAATACCGTGGTTTTGCCTACCCAGCGCGCCTCCGGTGTCTCCACGAAGGGCAAATTCGCCTTTTTGACACCCCTGAGTCTGCGGCTGCATTTCTGGATACCTTAAAGTGAGACATTTTCTTCATTCCCAATGTTATCACATGATGGAGAAAGACGGACGTTACAGGTAGTTACACTGAGCCCTCACTGAACATTGTGCATCTCTCTGTGACCACTACATGGACTGAGAGGACAATCTACACAATGGTGCTGATTTAATTTGTAGTTTTCCCCTTGAAATAAGGTGATTTTAGTTTTATCCTTTTTTTACTCTTTATAACAGAATACTTAAAGACTGTTGATTTTGCATTATATTTAGTTTGATCACACTATACAGTGCTTTCTCTTCTACATGACTTTTTCTTTTTTTCTTTTTTTATTACAAGTACTGCACCTACGTTTTGAAGTTAGTTTTAATAGCTAAGCCGTTGTGTGTAAGCCCATGTACGCCTTGCACAAATGTTGTGGTCCAAGCAATAATTTGGAAACCCATCATTCTGGGGTGTTTCTCAGTGGTGTTCACCACTTAGCCTGGAGTTAGACACTGTTTCAGGTGTCTCAGTTGTTACTGTGATCTAACTGTTAAGTCAGGATTTGGATTATGCTTAGAATACCCAGTGACTTCTTTTGGGGCCTTTTTTCCCTGTCGTTTGGGGACAGGGTAGGGGAGGGTAAGTGCTGCTATTCAGATCTTTTGCGTTTTATTTTCCTATTGTTAAATGTCTGGAGCCTAGGTTCATTCTTTCATATAACTGTTTGCACCTTGACTAATCCCTCTTCACTCAGTACCTGTCACTCAATTACTTTCGTGCTCTGTAGCTCTCATGTCTGGTTCACTTAAACTCACCACTTGGAATGTCCAGGGATTGGGCCATGTAATTAAAAGGAAGAAAATTTTAACATATCTGAAAAAACAAAAATCTGATATAGCATTACTCCAGGAAACAAAGCTATCTAATACAGAACATCTGAAACTTAAGAGGGACTGGGTAGGCCAGATTTACTTTTCTTCTCATTCACAGAACAAAAAGGGTACAGCTATTCTTATAAATAAGAACCTTCCCTTCATACTGGAACATGAAGAAAAAGATTCAGAAGGCAGATTTATTTTGATCAAAGGTTCAATTCTTGAACAGCACATAACTATTCTCAATGTTTACGCCCCAAATAATGATTCACCTGAGTTTATGTCACAAATGATTTTGATGTTTAACCATCATTGCCATGGCCTGGGCTTCTTAGCCGGCGATTTTAATTGTATAATGAATGCCTCTCTGGATAAATCCTCCTCTGCAAATATATCTAACCCGAGGTCGTCTGCCGTCCTTAAAAATTTATGCACCGACACCGGATTGATAGATATATGGCGACACCTAAATCCTAAAGTGAGGGACTACACGTTTTATTCACATCCTCACAATTCATATTCGAGACTAGATTATTTTTTCATTCCCAAACAGTTTTTACATTCTGTTCAAACCTGTTGTATAGAGTCCATTGTTTTATCAGATCATGCTCCGGTACATCTGTACATTAACCCGGTGTTTAACATCCCTAGAACCCCCAATTGGAGATTCAATACATCATTTTTGAATGGCGATTCTTTTTGCACCTTTGTACGGAATAACTTATCGCAATTTTGGCTCGAAAATAAAAGCTCTCCGGTGTCCTCTGCCACAATCTGGGATGCAGCTAAGGCCACTTTACGTGGACACCTTATTTCTTATTGTTCTCATCAGAAAAAAACCCTAGAAGAAAACAGAAAAAATCTTGAAAGGGAAGTGACTAGATTGGAGCAAATACATAAGCAGTCACCAACAGCAGCAAACTTAAAGGCTCTAGTGGCTGTTAAGACTGAACTTAACGTGGATCATACTCGTCACGTCCATAAACTTTTACTTTACACAAAACAGAAATATTATGAATTTGGTAACAAATCCAGTCGCCTGCTTGCCCACCAGTTGAAAAACCAAAATAACGATCGCTCAATTAATATGATAAGAACACCGAACGGAGATATCACATGTGATCCAGTGACTGTCAATAGCACATTCCGGGACTTTTATAAATCCTTGTATAGCGCAGAGCAGGTCGACGCCACGGCTATCGCTTCATATTTAAATAACATTTCTTTGCCTACTATTGCAGAGGAGGATCGCTCCAGCTTAGATGCTGCATTCACGCCGGAGGAAGTCTGGGCTGCAATCCAATCTATGCCTAATGGGAAGTGTCCAGGCCCAGACGGGTTTCCATTGGAATTTTTTAAGAAATTCTGGGCAGAGATCCATCCAATCTTTATTCCGGCCATCAATGGTATTTTAAAAGAGGGCATCCCCTCTTCTTGGAGATATGCCTCTATTAGTCTACTTTTAAAAAAGGATAAAAACCCATTGAATTGCTCATCATTTAGACCTATTAGTCTCCTCAATGTGGACTACAAAATTATTGCAAAAGTACTGGCTCGGAGATTGGAAACCATCCTTCCGAAAATAATAAACCCAGACCAGGCAGGGTTTGTTAAATCAAGATATGGTACAGACAATGTACGCCGTGCTCTTAATATTGTTCAGTATCTTAACACTCATAAAAATCCAGCTCTGATAGTCTCCCTCGATGCCGAAAAGGCCTTTGACCGAGTGGAGTGGTCTTTTTTGTTTCCTGTATTAGAAAAATTCGGTCTGGGCCCTAAATTCATTAATATAATTAAGTCCTTCTACTCAGACCCAATAGCCACAGTTAACACTAACGGCCTGCTATCCGATGGCTTCCCAGTGCGCAGGGGCTGCAGACAAGGGTGCCCCCTGTCACCTTTATTATTTATATTGTTTATTGAACCTTTAGCTGAGGCCATCAGAGCTAATCCTGATATATCTGGAGTTAGGGTAGGTGAAGAAAACCACATCATTTCCCTATTTGCCGATGATGTTCTTTTATATCTGAATAAACCTGAGAAATCAATTCCGGCAGTTTTACATACCATAGCCACATTCAGTGCCTTATCAGGTTATAAGATTAACCTTGGGAAATCAGTCGCTACGCCCTTTAATATTCCCCAGGATATGTCAATTCAATCCCCTTTTCAAGTGTCCAGGAGGGGTTTCAAATATTTAGGCATCTTTGTCACCCCTGACTTAAACAACCTGTTTGAAACTAATTACTCACCTCTAATTCAAAAGATTAAAAATGATCTGACAAAATGGACCTCCCTCCCAACCTCTCTCCTTGGGAGAATCAACACTATAAAAATGAATGTTCTCCCTCGATTGAACTATTTATTTCAAAATCTCCCGTGCTATTTGACCCCTGCCTTTTTTAAGTCACTGAATTCCCATATCTCTCGCTATATTTGGAATAATAAACATCCAAGAGTTAAGTTTTCCTTACTTACCAAGCCAAAAGACCTGGGAGGCCTGTCCCTGCCAAATTTACAATTATATTATTGGTCTGCACAACTTAAAACAATGTCAAATTGGTTTATGAACAGGAAAGATTCTCTATGGTTGGGTCTTGAATCCTTATTTTGTTATCCCCGAAGGCTTAACTCCCTTCCTTTTATCAATAATATAGATCAATTAAATCTTCACAAGAATAACATAATTATTTATAACACACTGTTGGCTTGGCGAGATGCAAAGAAATACCTTAATATCGATCCTGCCATCTCTCTTTGTTCTCCCCTAGCTCTGAATCCAGATTTACCAGCACAGATTAGGAGTATTGGTTTGTTGGATTGGATGTCTAAGGGTCTGTCAAACTTTACAGACCTGTTGGACTCTGACTCGGTTAAATCATTTGAGCAAATCAGGACTGGTTTTAATATTCCTCACAAAGATTTTTATAAGTATCTCCAAATTCGCCACTTTGTAGAATCTCTCTTGAAGACAGGCGGGATACGTATGAGATTGTCAGAACTGGAAAACACTATAGTTCTGGCAAAGACTCCTAAAGGTCTGATTTCCAAGATTTATACTTCTTTACTTTATTCTGATTCTTCTGGTTATGACTCTCTGAAGTTGTTGTGGGAGCGTGATTTGGAGGTGACGTTTACTCCTGTAAACTGGGACAAGATCTGCAGCGGGATTTTTCCTAAATGTACTTCAATCTCTATACATGAACAGAACTTTAAATTTTTTCACAGAACTTACTATACTCCTGTTCGCCTCCAGAAAATGTTTCCTGACACTTCCAACCTTTGTTTTAAATGTAAGACACAAAAAGGTACATTTATCCATGTGTTTTGGTCATGTGACCACATCCAGACTTTCTGGAAGGGGGTTCACTCTGTAATCCAGGAGGTCACTGGTAAACAGTTTTTGTTGACTTCTTCTTTCTTTTTACTCAACCATGATGCTCCAGACAATTCTTTGGACACAGACACGAAATCTCTATTGACAATTCTTTTGTTTCTGGCTAAAAAATGTATCTTGCTGCGGTGGTCGACTCCCCAGGTCCCCACAGTCGACATGTGGATATCACAGATTTCTGCTCTTATTCCTCTCGAGAAGTTGACTCATGACCTCAATCACAAATCAGACAAATTTTGGAGGATCTGGGAACCATTACACTCCTTTTTACAGAAGCTTTAACTCAGCATCTGTCCATGCAAGATGAGGACTGCCAGTTTTGTTTTGTTTTTGTTTTTCCCTTTAACTTATTCTGTGTTTGTGCTCTTCATTTACCTGTCTCTCTTTATTTATTTATTTATTTTTATTTTTATTTACTTATTCACTTTATGTATACGTACATCGCAGCGCTCACTGTTGGTTTGGGGTGGGTTTTCTTTTTCTTTTCTTTTCTTTTTTAGATGTTCTGTTGTGTCCTGTTTGTACTTATAAAACTGAAAAAACCAATAAAAAAGAGTATTAAAAAAAAAAAAAAAAAAAAAAAAAAAAAAATTTACTCTGTTACAAGTAAAAGTAGCTCAGTCGACATGTTACTGGAGTAAGAGTAAAAAAGTACTTGCTTTTAATGGTACTTAAGTATTCAAAAGTACATGCTTTTAAATGTACTTTCAGTAAAAGTCAGAGTCAGAGTAAATTTCTTATT
The DNA here is from genome assembly GCF_905171665.1 of Trachurus trachurus. Taxonomy (NCBI): domain Eukaryota; kingdom Metazoa; phylum Chordata; class Actinopteri; order Carangiformes; family Carangidae; genus Trachurus; species Trachurus trachurus. The sequence goes on from NC_139902.1 coordinate 33,474,127, forward strand.
CTCCACATCAATGAATGACTCTAATTGTTTGTAAATGAATGTAAGGAGCTTTTAACTCTTGTTAGTGAGAATTAACTCTTTGAAAGCAGCTGCACTGATGTGCTGCTTTTAGGGGTTAGGGTTTCCTTCACAGACAAACACAGCTTGTGTCCAATAGGATTTTAGAAAAAGACCTGAAAGTAACCAGTACTTTTCAGCCTTCCTAGAAATTAACTCAAGTAAAAGTAAAAAATATTTGTCTTGGAAATGTATTCAAGTAAGAGTAATAAGTACCAAAGAAATCTAATACTCAAGTAAAGTAGAAATCCTCTGGATATGTACTTAAGTACAGTACTCAAGTAAATTTACTCTGTTACTGTCCACCACTGGAAGCAACTCACTGTAATTCACAGTCACACTTACTGTAAAGTAGCACTATCGCAAATTCCAATACTTTGTTCGGCCACTAGATGGAGCCAGTGGTGCAGCGTATGAGATATAAACATCCTCGTCCTCTTTATAAAAATAATATTAGACAAAGTAACCCAAGTAAATGTAAAATGCAGTTTTTACAATTGATGATTCCATTCATTAAAGGAAAAAAAAAAGCTATCCAAACCTACCTGGCCCTATGTGGAAAAGTAATTCCCCCCCTTGTTAAATCATGAACATACTGTGATAAATCAAATTCTTTTGAAAGTAATGTTTAATTTCAGATCACTGCCAGATCTGTTGAATCAAGTTGAGTGAGGTAAAGGAGGCTAAAAGATCTCAAACAGCAACACATCATGCAAAGAAAAGATGAAGAAAACTAAATCACTGACATCTATCAGTCTGGAAAGTGTTACAAAGCCATTTCTAAAGCTTTGGGACTTAAGCTTTGGGTTCTATTGAAGCGATTTATTGATCCAACAGGTCTGGCAGTGATCAGGTCTGGGTGAGTTTTCCAAAAAATTTGATTTGTCACAGTAAGTTCATGATTTAATAAAGGGGGGCAATTACTTTTTCTTTTAACTATGGTTATCTTTATCTAATATTAATATTTGTTTGATGATCTTAAACATTTAAGTAGCCTATGACAAATATACAAAAAAAGTAAGAAATCCGGAAGAGGGCAAATCCTTTTTTACGGCAGAACATAGGTTACCATGGTGATTTTCCATAGCAACAAGTCTTCATTTAATCTTGCGTTACTCACAGGAGCAAACAACAGCACCACTGGACTGATGAGATTATTTATTAACAGAAATTTACAGATTTTATGAATATATGTATACAGCATTTAGTTATGATGATGACATAATGTCCTTGAGTTTAAACTTTTTTATTTGTGGAGCTCAGGATTTAAATAGTTTACAAATATAAACCTGTGTCTCCTTTAGGAAAAGGGTTAACTACTTTACAGTAGGTCTACTAAGTGAGGTCAGATGAGATTTGCAAATTTAAAAGTATGATAGGCTACTATAATAAGATATTGTAAAACATGTATACAGTATATAACTGTAAATAGCAAAGGAAACTAAGATAATTGAAATAACCACATATACTGCAATACTATGATTCAACAACAGTAGTAACACTGCAAATGAAAATACAGTAAATGACAATTCAGTAAAATACAATAAATGAAATACTGTAAATAAGAATACTTGGAAAATACTGTAAATTAAGATTATGTAAAAAAAAAAAAATACTGAAAATGTTTTACATGACTTCATTGAATTGACCTTGATTTGCAATATACAGTATATATTTGAATTAGGGCTGTCAGAGTTAACGCGTTAATCGCGATTAGATTAATTAAAAAAATTAACGCGATTAAATTTTTTAATCGCGGTTAATCGCGGCCCATTTTGTCCTCTGTCTGCTGGACTGGAGGACTGGAGTGTGGGACCTCCAGTCCAGTAGGTGGTGGTAAGGCACCTTCAAGTTGGTTGCTACACAAATATACACAGTCTAACATATATCCACAGCTCCATCCATTGATTTTTTGACGGCTTTGTTGTGAACAAATGCACATGGCCATGTATTGATTTTTTTGACGGTGTCGGTTGTCAACAAATGCACGTGGCGATGTATTGATTTTTTGACGGCTTCTGTTGTCAACAAACGCACATGGCCAGGCAGAGGCGTAGCAAAGTAAAGGGCAATTTCCACTGGATGCAATTCGTTTCAATTCTGTGTGAGTTTCATGCATCATGTGTTATGATTAGGTAGCTAGCCTGCTAGGTCTGGTCTAAAAGTAGCTTGTCTAGAGATTATAACACTTTGGAGTGTTGAAAGTCCAAAGTTTTATATAATATTTTTAATAGAGATTAATCGCGAGTTAACTATGGAAAAAATGCGATTAATCGCGATTAGAAAAATTAATCGTTTGACAGCCCTAATTTGAATATATGGAAAGAACCTTGAATATATTGAATAAAACTCTGAATATATTGAATGAAACCCTGAATATATTGAATGAACCTTTAACTTATTGAATGAACCTTGAATATATTGAATTAACCTTGAATATATTGAATGAAACTCTGAATATATTGAATGAAACTTGAATATATTGAATTAACCTTGAAAATATTGAATGAAACTCTGAATATGTTGAATGAAACTCTGAATATATTGAATGAACCTTGAATATATTGAATTAACCTTGAATATATTGAATGAAACTCTGAATATATTGAATGATACCCTGAATGAACCTTGAACATATTGAATGAAATACTTGGAAAATACTGTAAATGAAGATTATGTAAAAAAAAAAAAAATACTGAAAATGTTTTACATGACTTCATTGAATTGACCTTGATTTGTCCTTGATCCTTGATCGTGGCGGCTGTGGCTCAGGCGGTAGAGCGGGTCGTTCACTAACCGGAAGGTCAGCGGTTCGATTCCCGGCTCCCCCTGTCTGCATGTCGAAGTGTCCTTGGGCAAGACACTGAACCCACACCTGCCCTGTGTGAATGTGTGTGAATGATTATCTTCCAAAGCCTGTCTGCGAGCAGTGCTGTATGAATGTGTGTGAAAGGGTGAATGCGACCATTACAGTGTAAAGCGCTTTGAGTGGTCCGAGTGACTAGAAAAGCGCTATATAAGTGCAAGTCCATTTACCATTTACCATTTGCAATATACAGTATATATTTGAATATATGGAAAGAACCTTGAATATATTGAATGAAACTCTGAATATATTGAATGAAACCCTGAATATATTGAATGAAACCCTGAATATATTGAATGAACCTTTAACTTATTGAATGAACCTTGAATATATTGAATTAACCTTGAATATATTGAATGAAACTCTGAATATATTGAATGAAACTCTGAATATATTGAATGAAACCCTGAATATATTGAATGAACCTTTAACTTATTGAATGAACCTTGAATATATTGAATTAACCTTGAATATATTGAATGAAACTCTGAATATATTGAATGAAACTTGAATATATTGAATTAACCTTGAAAATATTGAATGAAACTCTGAATATGTTGAATGAAACTCTGAATATATTGAATGAACCTTGAATATATTGAATTAACCTTGAATATATTGAATGATACCCTGAATGAACCTTGAACATATTGAATGAAACTCTGAATATATTGTATTAACCTTGAATATATTGATTGAAACTCTGAATATGTTGAATGAAACTCTGAATATATTGAATGAAACTTGAATATATTGAATTAACCTTGAATATATTGAATGAAACTCTGAATATGTTGAATGGAACTCTGAATATATTGAATGAAACTCTGAATATATTGAATGGACCTTGAATATATTGAATGAAACTCTGAATATATTGAATGAAACTTGAATGTATTGAATTAACCTTGAAAATATTGAATGAAACCCTGAATATATTGAATGAAACCCTGAATATATTGAATGAACCTTTAACTTATTGAATGAACCTTGAATATATTGAATTAACCTTGAATATATTGAATGAAACTCTGAATATATTGAATGAAACTCTGAATATATTGAATGAAACCCTGAATATATTGAATGAACCTTTAACTTATTGAATGAACCTTGAATATATTGAATTAACCTTGAATATATTGAATGAAACTCTGAATATATTGAATGAAACTTGAATATATTGAATTAACCTTGAAAATATTGAATGAAACTCTGAATATGTTGAATGAAACTCTGAATATATTGAATGAACCTTGAATATATTGAATTAACCTTGAATATATTGAATGATACCCTGAATGAACCTTGAACATATTGAATGAAACTCTGAATATATTGTATTAACCTTGAATATATTGATTGAAACTCTGAATATGTTGAATGAAACTCTGAATATATTGAATGAAACTTGAATATATTGAATTAACCTTGAATATATTGAATGACACTCTGAATATGTTGAATGGAACTCTGAATATATTGAATGAAACTCTGAATATATTGAATGGACCTTGAATATATTGAATGAAACTCTGAATATATTGAATGAAACTTGAATGTATTGAATTAACCTTGAAAATATTGAATGAAACTCTGAAAATATTGAATGAAACTCTGAATATATTGAATTACTTTGAATATATTGAATGAAACTCTGAATATATTGAATGATACCCTGAATATATTGAATGAAACTCTGAATATATTGAATTAACCTTAAATATATTGAATGAAACTCTGAATATATTGAATTAACCTTGAACATATTGAATGAAACTCTGAATATGTTGAATGAAACTCTGAATATATTGAATTAACCTTAAATATATTGAATGAAACTCTGAATATATTGAATGATACCCTGAATATGTTGAATGAACCTTGAACATGAAACTCTGAATATATTGAATTAACCTTGAATATATTGAATGAAACCCTTAATTTCCTGAATTGCATTATATCTATATATAAAATAAAAAATAAAAGTTTTGAAAAAAAGCGACAAGAAATGAAGTCTTGTGGTATTCTCCTGTATCTCTCCAGGGTTTCTAAAGGGTTGAGGTGAAGCAGAACAGAGAGCGTTTGATAACCATAAACACTGAACGAGAAGATATGAAGTCATCAGCTGTTAACACACATAACTCTATCAATATGTTTGATCAATGACATCAGTCACCACGGTGATGTCAGAGGGAGGGGCCTCGTCCTCGATGGCGCCCGCAGCCTGGAACAGGAAGTAGAGTTCAGACAACACAGAGAAGAGGAGAAGCAACAGTGTTACTGTGCCTTCACATGTGCTTGTGACTAATTACATGCCGATTTTCAATTATGTTCACGCTCTGTGCTCTTTTCTGTATTTAATGACTATGCAAAACCTCCTATAGGCCAGCGAGGCATGCTTTAAACTCTTAAAGCAGCTTTGTAGCTCCTTTAAATGACCAGCACAATCGGACTTTGACGTCAGTCACGTGAAAAGCGTCTAAAAAGTATTTTGCTGCTTCAGAAGCTGTCTTGTCTGAGCGCTTCCTCGGGAGACTTTGCCTCTTTGGAAGCTTTTGGTGTGAACGCACAGTTACAGGGATAGTTGAGTTTTTCTGAAGTGAGGTTCAAACTGCCCCCTTTAGTAAACTGTAACACCTGCAGCAGACAGCTCTCTGATCTGCCCCGTTAGCCTACACAGGGGCATTTCTACCTCATACAACCCCACTTAAAAGGAACTGAACTGGCCCTTTACCATAATATACCGTCATTATCTGTGACGTGACCACAGAGCAACTATGATAAAATCCGCGTGGACTTCCTCTCTGAGTGATGGTGTGAAACAAACTTCCCTGCTGTGTGGTGTTCACTCTTTGAAACATTTTATCTGTTGGTTAGTTTAATTTTCAACTAGATGATGAACAGGTATGAACCTGTAGTGATGGTTGGATTTCTGAAGAGAGACTCACCTGCAGCATCACTGGTCTTCCTGCTCAGCTGCTCTGCTGCTGACACACATCCTGAACAACAACAACAACAACAACAACAGTCATGAACTGTCCAGTCTTCTCCAGACACAGGAGCTGCTCAGCATGTCATGTCCTGTCCTGTCCTGAAGTTCATTTACCTTTTGATGACGATGACCGTTACCGTGACGATGAGCACGGTGTGCACAGCGATCAGCAGCAGGCGGCCGATGGTCAGGACACCGACTGTGGGACGAGGACAGACGGAGGCTGTGAGACAGAAGGGCGTCAGTTTACTTTGAGTGGTGGGGACAATGACCATATGACCATATATGAAAAACACAGAATATACAATATATGTCCAAAAGACTTTGTCCCGTCGTCACAACGTGAACGAGGGAAGATCTGACGGGGGCCCAGGTTTAGATGAAGAAACTGTCACTGCAGCTGCTCCAAACAGACACGTCACTAACTTTAATTTGAAGGGACAGATTAGATGTTGATTTTGTTAACAGTGACCTAATTGCACCCAAACATCAAGCATATATCGGGTGCTGTCTTATCTGGTACAATCCACCACCCCCCCCCCCGAAGCTACATTGTTGCAAGTTGGCTCACACTGCACACTGTTTCCGCTGCCTATTTTGTCCTAGTTCATCAACGTTTTTTCGTCATTCTTCATTAGGATATTGTTAAGTTAATTTTGTGGTGGGGACAACATTGTTGTTGACAAAAAGTGGTGGGGACCTGTCCCCAGCGTAAATGACACCAGGAAGTAGAAGAACAGACAGAGACTGACCCGTGTGTGCAGCCTCCAGCTGCAGCTGGTACGCTGCAGAGCGTGTGTTCAGGTCTCTCTTCAAAGCACAGCTGTAGTTCCCAGAATCCTGTGCGGTCAGAGGGCCGAGCTGGAGGACGGGGCCAGACTCTGAGAGGACGAGGTCACCTTTGAACCAGGTGAGGTTCAGCTGGTGGATGGTGCAGGAGGAGGAGGAGCAGAACAGAGAGACCGAGTCTCCCTCTCTCTGTTTCTCTCCACTGGAGCTGCTCAGTCTCAGTTTAATGGACCCTGAAATTCATTCAACACTTTACATCAGCTCATTGATATTAATGAATCATATCAGTGTTAGAATGAGGTCATTGATTCTCTCACCAACAACTGTAACAGTCACTCCTTCTGGTCCAGTGTAGTGTGCTTCTCTATCATCAGCTTCCATCCTGAAGCGAAACACTTTGTTGTCTTTCTCCTGTACATCTGTGATCTGTAAAGTGCAGTTTCCCTCCTTGTCTCCCAGGTAACTGTAGCGACGGTCAATGGGTTTGTTGGTCAGTGACTCACTATCGAACACAGACGGAGTCGAACCGGAACAAATAGGATGATCTGTGCACCAGACGACTCTGATGATCTTCACTGAGACCGGTTCTCCGTCCCTGACAGACTGAGGAGTGAAGGAGCAGGGGAGGGTGACAGTCGATCCTCTAACAGCACAGACAGGACGGGGATAGTTCACACTCTGACCCACAGCACCTGCACACACACACACACACACACACACACACACACACACACACACACACACACACACACACACACACACACACACACACAGTGACATCAGTCTCTAGGTTTTCCTCAAGGGGGCAGTTGTCGGTCTGAGAAGTGAAGCTCACTTCCTCGTTCAACAAACTGCAATCCCCCCGGCTTCCACTGGGGGCTGGTGTCAGAAAGCAGCATTCTCCATAGACCCCCATGTTAAAATCACCCACTTTACATCCTCAGTAAACATGTTAAAAGCCTGGTGTCAGAACGTTTTTTGGTCTCAATCGATAGTTTCTACCCCCGCACACACTCTGAGGGGGGGTAGTTTTACTGTTATTAGGTTAAAACTCTGACCAATCAGGGCGTGGAAATGTTGAGTGACAGGTCCGAGCAGCTCCGTGGACAGCTACTTCGAGGCCAGTGGGCGGGTTCTCGGCCGGTAAATCCAACATGGCGCTGTTCAGGCCGCAATGTTGGAGTCACAAAAACGACTCCCCAAAACCAATGGGTGACGTCACGGATGCTACGGCTAGGGCTGGGCGATAAAACGATAACGATATATATCGCGATATAACTTTACTCAATAGCAATATGAAACGTGGTCGATAGAAAGTCGATAGGTTTTCATTCATTCATGTTTTGAATCCCCAAAACCAATGGGTGACGTCATGGATGCTACGTCTATTCTTTTTACAGTCTATGGTTCTCCTCAGAGATGAAGGTGCAGAAAGTGACTTTATTTTTTACAAATTTCTTTGTTCAGTCAAACATCAACTAAACCAGAGACAACAATATGACAAAAATGAGGAACAAAAAGTCACTTCATTGGTTTGAACTGAGACATCTGGAAACAAGTTGAATCAGGGCTGTACATTGTTGCACATAAAAAAAAATGTCCGTACTATGAATTAATTTGCTAAGTAGCGTGCGTGTGACAGCTCTGCCAGTCGTTTGTGTGTTTAGAGTTCTTTATTGTCCCTCAAGGGGAAATTTGGTGTGAAGTGTGAAGGGCAACGATACAAGACGCCGATCATAACAATAACAACAGTCACAGTTGGAATAACCATCATGATTAAATTGTGTTAAATGGATAAAATCATGCTGTTCATAAAAGAGAAGAAAGAAGAAAAATAAACAGATGAATAATGAATAAAGTGTACTTTCGGTCGGTGCAGACTGCACTACTTATTGTTTTTAGAGGTGGTGACGGGCATTTTTATACCTGGGCTACAAAACTATCAGCCGCTGTCACCCAGACTAACTTTGTCTAGCAGGAGCACAGATGCCCTCAACTTCACGTTTTAGGAGTGCAAGAAGAAAATTTAGGGGCGTAAATCGACTTGCAAAGCAAATATTCACATTTCCTTTTAATTCATGATCCTCACACACATTGGCCTGACACCACAGAGTCCAGACTTTTGAGTCGCCCATTTGACCTTTCACCAGTATTAAACAAAAAAAGGTAAATTTACTGGTTGCACATGTGCAGGTGGATGAAACATTTACAAATTTTAGGGGCAAAATGTGACAGGGGCAGACTGAGACTGGAGCCCTGTCTGGGATCAAAAAGTTCACATTTTATCTGTTTTTGTGACAGGAAATTGATTGATTCTCCTCAGGTGACATCTATATCAATCAATAAACATGATCATGACCTACTGCTCAAACTAAACACACACACACAAGACGTCCTACCAGCCAGCAGCAGCATCAAGCTCCAAATCTTCAAAGACGTCCTCATAGTGATGAGTGGACTGTTCAAGTCCTGATCAGACGACAGGACTGGTGATGGAGACAGACTGTCAAACTAAGATGGTGCGTTTACTGTCTCCGTGGGAATTTATCACTTCCTCTTCTCATTTTTTCATTTTTCAGGAAGTATTGATCCATACCTTGCTGGTTCTGCTACATCATTGCGTTGCAGCATCATTTGCGTCCATCCTTCTGTACTGTGCAACCTGCTATTTCCCCATGCTGCCCCTCAATAAAAAACAGAAACTTCTCAGAGTCACTCACACATACTCAAAATTAATTGGCCTTCCAACTCCCAGTCTGACACCCCTCTATTGGTTTACATCATTTCATCATGTCACAGAACTGCAAAAACTCAAAATCTTTCCAAGAATATTTGTCTTATTTCTTGTCAAAATGTCTCATTTCTAGTCAAAACTAATCTCTTTCCACTTAAAATAAGACTCATCACCTAAAAATGTACTTGTTTTTAGATCATTTTCACTTGTTTCAAAAAAAAATTCACTTGAAATAAGTAGAAAAATCTGCCAGTGAAAGCAAGTTTTTTGTGCTTGTAATAAGGAAGAAAAACTTGCTCCACTATCAGATTTTTCTACTTATTTCAAGTGAAAATCTGCTTGAAAGAAGTAAAAAGTGTCTAAAAACAAGCTACTTTTTATGTGATGAGTCTTATTTTAAGTAGAATGAGATTTGTTTTGACTAGAAATGACATTTTCACTAGAAATAAGACAAATATTCTTGGTAAGATTTTGAGTTTTTGCAGTGAGGTTTCAACACAAATTTCAACATAGCAAAAATCACATATTGATTTTTTCATCGAAGCCAACGCAAATCTCAAAATAGCAAAAATCACATAAGACTTTCTCACCCTAACCTTACCATTGGTTACAATCAGACATGACTATCTTTCCCTATCCTTTACATTGGTTACATGTTGATATCTTTACTTAATTTTTAACTAATACATGACTTTATATGGTCATCTTTTCTAGGTGCTAGGTACATTTTCTTTGCACACCTCCTATTGCCTAACTGCACTTCCTCTTTTATATGCTAATGTATGAGACACTAGGTCATACATTTCTCAATTTAGTCTTGTTAATGCTATTGCCATTTTGATTATAACAACCATTACTTCTGAAACAAGCCATCACATGCTTCATATAACAAACCTCTGCATTTTTAGAATGATTACATTGATTTCAAGAGCCCAGTTCATGCTGTTATAAGAGGCCAAGTACTGGGATCTCAGTCTCACTTGACAACTGTAAATGAAAATACAGTAAAAAAACAAACAAACAAAAAACTTGATGTAAAAATACTGAAAATGTCATCAACTGTTTACATAGATAACTGTATCAATATGTTTGATCAATGACATCAGTCAGGCTCCAGAGCAGATGTGTCAATGATGTCAGATGGAGAGGCCTTGAAGAGGCGCCTGCAGCCTGAACAGGAAGTAGATGGTGTGTGAAAGGAACTATCACTTCCCTGCTGTGTGGTGCTCACTCTGAGACCATATTTCATCTGTTAGTTAAGTTGAATAACAACAAGATGATGAACAGTTATGAACTCTATTTAAAGAGGACCTATTATTATATTTTATTTTTATTATTTTGTTTTATTTTGTTGTTTTTCATTTATTTAATTCTGTAATTTATTGTATCATGTTTTGATTGTCATGTGTCTGGACCCTAGGAAGAATAGTTCTTACCAAGGTGAGGACTAATGGGGATCCATAATAAAACTAATCTCAACTAAACTATTATTCTACTTTTCCAGCTTTTAAAATGTTGGATACTTGTTCTAAAGCAGTGGTTCTCAAAATTTTACATCAAGGACCCCTAATTTGACACAAATTAGACCATGGACCCCCGTTGGACTAAATTTTGAGGCACACACCAGAAATACACAAATATTTGTTATGAGACTGAAGAACATTACTTTTTCAGTCAATGTATACATTCAAATTAAGGTCAATGGCGTGAATTTGTGGAAATATTGCAGAGAAATTTCTGGAAAAAAGTGGTACAATTTCTCCAAAAACATTCAAACATGGCCAGAAAAAAGTGGTCAGGAGCCAGGCACTCTGTGGGCTCAACACTGGAAACAAGAGCCAGATGCTCGGCCAGCTGGACATGAGGAGTGGCGTCAGCCGGGACCCCCGACACTGGAGGACGCTGCAGCTCTGAGGACTGCACGAGGGATGCTGCAGTGCTGGAGTTGGCCGAACTTTCCATATTTCGCACATTCTGTGAAATAAACTGTAATCTGTCTTGTCTGTAACAACATCTATTGCACGTCTGTCCGTCCTGGGTGAGGGATCCCTCTTCTGTTGCTCACCCTGAGGTTTCTCCTGGTTTTCCCTGTTAAAAGGGTTTTCTATGGAGTTTTTCCTCAGTGGATGTGAGGGTCTAAGGACAGAGGATGTTGTTATGATGCCATGTGAAGCCCTTTGAGACAAACTGTTGGTAAAAACGGGCTATACTAATAAAATTGCCTTACTTTGCTGATGAGGCACGGGGTGCAGGAGTCGGCCGGACCACCAACTGCCTCTCCGCAGGCAGGGGGCATGAAGGTTGCGGCACAGCCGGAGGGGAACATGGTTGCAGCCCCACCAGAACAGCAGGTTTGCCTCCCAGCTTTCCTCTAGCCAGCCGGGAGGCCCCGACTGGCCTGGAGGCTAGCCCCGCTCTGTAGGCCTGTTGGACCGAGCGGGACCCCCCCCCCCCCAGTGCCAGCTGGGTGCCCCGAAAAGGGTTGTCCTCTTCTGGGGAGGTTGGTTGCTGGGGACGAGGCTTGGGCTGCTGGCGGCGGCAAGAGGAGACTCAAGACTGGGTCTTGGGGAGTTGGAGGCAGACGACTCACTCTTGGCAGTCCATTCTGCCAGTAAAGCAAGACACTCAACAAAAGTCATCATTCGGTCCACTGGGTCCTTCTTTGGTCGGTTCATTCTGTCAGGTTTGGTAGGAATGCAGGACCCAAATGCAGACTTTTAAAGAACACAGGCTTTATTTTACCTTGGCGTGACACAGAAACAAAGGAAACACCATGGAACGTGAAAAAATGACAATGAACCGACGAGGACAAAGGGAGACACTGGGGTTAAATACATGAGGGACATTAGGTAATCAAGGGCAGGGAGCACACAGGAAGACAGGACAAGGACTTCAAACTAAAACAGGAACCTAACAGGAAACAAAAGACACAGATCATGACACATAGGAAAACGTAGAACTTCAAAATAAAACAGGAACTAAACTAAACAGGGACTGAACTCAACACAAAGAAACAGACACAGGGACACAGACCATGACACTAGGCACTTTCAGTAGGAAGCTGACATTATATCTAACCGTACGATGATGATATGAGATGTGGTGGAATTTAGCCTTTACCATTCAGAGAGGTCCAACATGTTATGGATGAACTCGACATTTGGAGCAGCCTAAATTAATTAGTAGCTGAATTAGTAAACAAGCCAATTTCTGTACCTTTTGGTTACACAACTTCCTTGAATGTGAGAGCAGGCTTGTCATTGAGTCCAAAAGTATTTCAGAGGGAGCCGACGTTGTGTTGTTGTTGGAGTTTTTTATTGATTAAAACGTTCAATAATGCTACACTGGGGTCCAATATCACATTAAAAGCTCCTGAAAGAGCGTAATAGGTCCTCTTTAACAGTGTGAGGGTCATTAAAGTGTCTCTACTTCCTGCTTCAGCTGCTCTCTCTCCCATGAACCTGCAGTGTAACCTCCTCCACGCTCTCTCCTGCTTCTCCACCAATCAGCAGCCACGGTGTGAGAGACTCACCTGCAGCATCACTGGTCTTCCTGCTCAGCTGCTGCTCTGCTGCTGCAGACACACGTCCTGAACAACAACAACAACAGTTGGTGAGTTGGGGTCATTCCTAGGTTCCCACAGCCCTATGTTCCCACATTTAACTTTTGTTGTCACTGAAAATTAGGCCCTATGTTCCCACAGCCCTTTGGTCCCACCATTGGTTGTGTTTAGGCAATGAAGAAAAGAGTTGGTTAAGTTATGTAAAAAGACCAGGTAGAGGCTGGACAGGCCAGATAGAGAGAGTCCAGATAGGTAGAGAGAGTCCAGTGGGAACATAGGGCCTAATTTTGAGAAAAATCTTAGAATTGTGGGAACATAGGGCTGTGGGAACATAGGCATGGACCCGGTGGGTTACTGTGATGAACTCAGCATGTCCTGTCCTCTCCTGTCCTGTCCTGTCCTGAAGTTCATTTACCTTTTGATGACGATGACCGTTACCGTGACGATGAGCACAAAGACCACAGCGATCAGCAGCAGGCGGCCGATGGTCAGGACACCGACTGTGGGACGAGGACAGACGGAGGCTGTGAGACGGAGGGGACAGGAACAGGAAGTAGAAGAACAGACAGAGACTCACCTGTGTGTGCAGCCTCCACCTGCAGCAGGTACGCTGCAGAGCGTGACCTCAGGTCTCTCTTCAAAGCACAGCTGTAGTTCCCAGAATCCTGTGCGGTCAGAGGGCCGAGCTGGAGGGCAGGGCCAGACTCTGAGAGGACGAGGTCATCTTTGAACCAGGTGAAGTTCAGCTGGTGGATGGTGCAGGAGGAGGAGGAGCAGAACAGAGTCACATTGTCTCCCTCTCTCTGTTTCTCTCCACTGGAGCTGCTCACGAACAGTTGAACTGTCTCTGAAATTCATTCAACACTTTACTTCAGATCAATAATAACGACTATAGCCATAGCAGCAGGTTCATCACCTTTAAAGCAGAAGTGAGTGATATATTTGTGTTAATATAAGTCTTAAATAGTTGTATCTTCCGACAGCAATCACTTACATAGAGTGTTTGGTCTGAAACACGGGTCTGTCAGTCACTCTGCTCTGCTCTGAGCCGAGGAGAAAACTTTTATCGTATCCTACAGTTTTTATCCAATGAGGAGAGAGAACGGCATGCAGGGCTGTGTGTGCAGCCAAGGAACGCTGTGAATGTGGTGACGTAGCGACGAGGACTGTTATGGTGCGTTCAAGGAAACTCGTATTTTTCCGACCGTGAAGTGGTACCAGTTCGATCTGGTACGAGTTCACGGGTCAGAAGTTACGAGTGGCCGTTATAGTGACTTTCACCGGTAAAACAGGTCGGAAAAACACGAGTGGGTTGCCTGGAACGCTACAAAGTCGTAAGTTGTGACTTGAAGCTGTAATTTACGATTTCAAAAGCCTGCCTGGAACGCAGCATTAGCGAAAACGACCGGATCACTCACTTCTGCTTTAATTATCGGTGCATGGAGATGAACGGTACAGGTCCCCTGTCCCCCATCAAACTCATCAAATACACAATCCAACAACGATTGTTGTGAGCTGCACATTCACCACGCTATGAGATAATCATGTAACATTACGACACATGAAGCAAATACTCTGAACTACTTTCTCTTCTGAAATCCCTCCGCCCAGCAGCCGTGTCTGGAATGTAGTTCCGGCTGCATTTCCCTCTACAACAACTCTGTCTGGTAACGTTGTGTTATTATCTCATAGCGTGGTGAATGTGCAGCTCACAACTTGTCCACCAGAGCGTTGTGGAGTTGTTGGATTGCCAATCGGCCAATCGGAGGGTTTAAGTCAAAATCGCTGAACTACGCAGAGAATGGATCTTGTTGAACAGGTGATCGTGCATGTTTGTTTGATCATCGGGAAACTTATAAGAGCTCTCACTGCTTTTTCTTTTCCCTCATCAAAATAAGTCTGATGAGGGAAAAGCGAAAGTACCATGCACCTCTGTTGCGTTAGCTTAGCAGCCTCGTGTCTCTGCTCCGCCGTTCTAAAAACAGCTTGCACCGTCACTGAAAGCTAACAAACCTACTGCTATGAATATAGGGATTATGGCAATGGCCCGATTTGACAAAATGTTGAACTATCCCTTTAATGCATGTCAGTGTCAGAATGAGGTCATTGATTCTCTCACCAACAACTTTAACATTCACTCCTTTTCGTCCAGTGTAGTGTGCTCTGTCATCATCAGCTTCCATCCTGAAGTAAAACCTTCCCTCATCTCTCTCTTGTACACCTGTGATCTGTAAAGTGCAGTTTCCCTCCTTGTCTCCCAGGTATCTGTAGCGAGGGTCGATGGGTTTGTTGGTCCGTGACAGACTGTCGAACACAGATGGAGTCGTACCTTGACAAATAGGATGATCCTTGCACCACACGACTCTGGTGATGTTCACTGAGACCAGTTCTCCGTTCCTCTCAGACTGAGGAGTGAAGGAGCAGGGGAGGGTGACAGTCGATCCTCTAACAGCACAGACAGGAGATGAATAGTTCACACTCTGACCCACAGCACCTGCACCCACAGACACACACACACACACACACACAGAAAGTGACTTTTATTTAAACCAGAGGCAACAACACAAAAATTAGGAACACAACGTTACCACACAGAGTTGTTTTAGAGGTAAATTCATGCAAAACCACTGATGCGTGTTGCCTTCAGGGACAGTTTTTCATCAACAGTCTCTGTATTTCCCTCTAAAACAACTCTGTGTGGTAACGTTGTGTTATTATCTCATAGTGTGGTGAATGTGCAGCTCACAACTTGTCCACCAGAGCGTGTGGAGTTGTTGGATTGTGTATTTGATGAGTTTGATGAGGGAAACCAAGAAATCCCATAATGAGCCTCCGTAGCGTAGCTCTGAACAGCTCACGGCTCTGCTCCGCCGTTCTAAAAACAGCTTGCACCGACAAATAAAGGTAACAAACCTACTGCTATGACTATAGGGATTATGGCAATGAGCCAGTTTGCCAAAATGTTGAACTATCCCTTTAATGTTTTTTTGTTCTTTTTTTCAAATTTTCTCTGTTAATGTGACAGGAAACTGAAACAGACTTCACTTCAGGAGAATCAATCAATCAATCAATCAATCAATCAACCAATCAATCAATCAATCAATCAATCAATCAATCAATCAATCAATAATCATGCACACACAAACACACAAGAGGACCTACCAGCCAGCAGCAGCATGAAGCTGCAAATCTTCAAAGTCGTCCTCATGGTGGTGAGTGGACTGAGCGGTGACACAGCTGGTGATGGAGACACACACTGTCAAACTGGGATGGTGCGTTCACGGTCTTTCTGTCTACTATCACTTCCTCTTTTCATCTTTCAAGAAGTATTCCTTTTGTACCTTGGTGTAAAATGAGTCAGATTCTCCTGTGTTGTCACCTGTCGACTGTGTGTGTGACATCAAACAGCTTCTGGTTCTGTGTAGTAGTAAAGTAGTAAACCTTTATTTTACCAGGCAAGAATTGCTAAGAATACATTCTTATTAAGGCAGTGGCCTGGTAGGAGGTGAAAGACCTCCTAAGGGGCAAGGGAGAGGGGGAGTATAACATTAAAATATAGACAATAAAAACACATACAACAACAGTGACACAAAAGAATAGAGACAATAAGCCAACATACCACAAAATGACAGTTCATTTGACGTACAGTGTCAGTCACTACGTTTACATCACACTTGAAAAAAACTAATTATTGCCTTCGTCCGACTATAACTGGACAACTGAAGTGCATGTAAATGCATTAGTCCGACTAATATCGGAGTTCTCCAACTCCCACTACGACACCCAGATAATTTGATTGGAAACCGTTTTTCTTCTTAATTAGAGTTAAACTGGACCATGCATGTGCACATGCTCCACAACAGATAAGATGACACAAAGTGTAGCACAGAACCCGGCCTGAACCAGGCAAGGACATTTTAAAAAAGCACTGATTGAGGACATTTCATTCATGTAGGCTGAAACCCGGTCGGCAACTAAAGTTGGGAACTCTAAGTTATTTATTTCCATTTTTTTTTATTCTGTGACACAAAAGTCAACAGAAAGGAGTCCGTATTAACGCACTGACTCGATGCATATCCACGCCCATTTTGAGGAGGACACTGTCAGTTATTTGATCTTCCCTGTTGCATGTAAACTGGCACAAGGACAGAAGTCCGACAGGACGCTCAAATGGAGCTGAGCATTTAGCTGAGCATGTAAACACACTGAGCAATGTAAACGTGAGAGCGCTCCCCAGGCAAAGTCAACACAGGACTGTTGAGGCTGTAAAAATGTCCTAAATGAGGTAGTTCCCAGTAAACTCTGGACTATCTCCCTTCAGGACACTTGGATTGCAGTGGACGAGCAGTGTGGAGGAATATTAAATGGTTGTTGTGTAGTTTTATGGACGTTTTTGTGTCGGGCCCTATTACTCTCATATAAAGTTCTGGTTGGACTACGAACCGGCCTCCCGGGTCTCCAGATGATCTTTGAGGAATAAAAAACTACTCCGGAGTATTCATCAGCATGAGGGGGAGTCACTGATGACTCTCATCTCTCAATCTAATTTTTTGGTGAACTATTCTTTTAAGGGAGTTCTTCCTCAGTGGATGTGAGGGTGAAAGGTCAGAGGACGTTCTTATGATGTCATGTAAAGCCCTTTGAGACAAACTGGTTGTGAAACCGCCCTGCCTGCACTGCAAAAACTCTACATCTTTCCAAGAATATTTGTCTTATTTCTTGTCAAAATGTCTCATTTCTAGTCAAAACTAATCTCTTTCCACTTAAAATAAGACTCATCACCTGAAACTTATCTTGATTTTAGATAATTTTCACTTGTTTCAAACTGATTTTCACTTGAAATAAGTAGAAAAATCTGCCAGTGAAAGCAAGTTTTTTGTGCTTGTAATAAGAAAGAAAAACTTGCTCCACTATCAGATTTTTCTACTTATTTCAAATGAAAATCTGCTTGAAAGAAGTAAAAAGTGTCTAAAAACAAGCTGCTTTTTATGTGTAACTATAAATATACATATTTTAGGTATAATGAGATTAGTTTTGACTAGAAATAAGACAAATATTCTTGGTAAGATATTGAGTTTTTGCAGTGTGTGTCACCTGGTGGTCAGGTGAAACGTCTTCAGGTCTCTGCAGTGAAAACATCAGCGTCTTCGAGGGCCTCTCGTCCAATCAGAGGGCTTCGCGCCTCGCTGCCGCCCCCCCCCCCGAGTGGCGTTCAAGGACTCGTGGTTCCACCAGCGCGCACAGAGGAGGATGGAGAAGAGGGGGGAGGAGGGGGTGCAGGTGTCCTCCTCATGCTGACTCAGCAGGTCTGCAGGTTTATAAACCGGGGCAGAGACGCTCGGTCCGTCACCACGGAGACGATGGCTGGGCTGCTCGGCATCACCTGCATCCTGCTCTGCTGCCTGGAGCTGCTGCACGGCAAAGCCTCAGGTAAGCAGCTACCTGTGTGTGTGTGTGTGTGTGTGTGTGTGTGTGTGTGTGAGCTCTGTGCTTCTGTAGATGTAGAGTTTAATGTAAACAGGAAGTTTCTGACTCTAAGAGGAAGCAGAGTGTTGCTGGTCGGGACTATTTTCAGCGGCGGATGAATCCACATAAAATCAGTGTCTCTGTTTATTTCAGAGAATCTCTTCTTTATATTTAAATTTAAATATGATATCGTATAATCTGTGTGACTACAAACTGAACAGTGTCTGACTGTGACGCTGCAGTTCATCACCTGTTTTCTTGTCTGTTTACAACATCTATGTCACGTCTCCTCTGTTGCTCACCCTGATATGAGCTTTCTCCTGGTTTTCCCTGTTGAAAGGGTTTTCTATGGAGTTTTTCCTGAGTAGATGTGAGGGTCTAAGGACAGAGGATGTTGTTGTGATGCCATGCAATATGTCAAGCCATTTTAACATTTAAAAGCCAGACTGGATATGTGTTGCAGATATCTGTAATTCAGTTTTATCTAGTCAAAAATTATATTTCCGATATCTGCAACTACTGTACATTCTTCCTATCCACAATTGTCATTTCAGATCCACAACTACATTCTTCCTAGGACAAATGACTTAACTTTAACCATTCATGTGTCTGGGGTTTGTCATTACAGATTTCTATAATTCAGTTGCAGATATCCGCTATGTGAATTACAGATATCTGTAACTGAATTACCACTAGTACCAATTCCAGTTTGAGATATCTACAATTTGATTCTGACTAGTCATAATTCCAGTTCTAGATATCTTTAATTCACCTCAGTTAAAGATATCTACATGTCCCTTTTCAGATATCTGTAATTACGTTTTGACTAGGTGAAATGAAGTTGTAGATATCTGTAACTGGAATTAGGAATAGTCGTAATTCAGTTACAGATATCTGTAATTCACATAGCGGATATTTGCAACTGAACTGTAGATATCTGTAATGACAAATGTTAAAGCAGATATCAGTGGAATGTTTTTGTTGATATAAGTCCTAAATAGTCCTATTTTCCGTCAGCAATCACTTACATGAAGTATTTCAGCCTAAACACGAGTCTCTCCGTCACTCTGCTCTGCTGTAACCCGAGGAGAAAATTTTCCTTGTGGGATACAAGTGTTATCCAATGAGAAGAGAGAACGGCATGAAGGGCTGTGTGTGCAGCCAAGGGATGCGCGTGAATGTGGTGACGTAGCACGAGGACCAATTGATGCCTGACAAGGGCGGGGGCTGCTAACTCATGGTGCGTTCAAAGAAACTCGTACTTTGTGTTTTTCCTTCCTGTGAAGTCATACCAGTTCGATCTGGTACGAGTTCACGGGTCGGAAGTTACGAGTGGCCGTTATAGGGAACTTTCACAGACAACAGGATGGTAAAAACACGAGCTACGGGTTACCTGGAACGCTACCAAGTCGTAGTTGTGACTTGAAGCTGTAACTTACGGTTTCAAAAGCCTGCCTTGAACGCAGCATTAGCCGAAACGGCCGTGCCAGTGATATCTGCTTTAAATGATAAATGTTCTTTTTGACAAGAGGCAAAACTGAATTACAGATATCTTGAATGAAATATCCAACTATTCAAAATGTAGTTACGACAAGTCAGAAAGACGTTAAAAAAACAACAACTTAGCTTTTAAATGTTAAATCCGCTTGCCATAATGTAAAGCCCTTTGAGACAAACTGTTTGTAAAAATGGGCTTTACAAATAAAACCACCTTGATTGCATAATGTCGCTGATGATGTCACTGTTGTTGTCACGTCGATGTCGTGCAGAGTACCAGCTGGACTCGGAGAGCCTGAGCCAATGCGAGTTGCTGAGGGGCGTGGCCGTTGCCAAGCGACAGGGTGCGGCCCCTCACTGTACGGAGGACGGCCGGTTCAGGTGAGTGTCGATGATGACATCACAGCACATGGTCACACTGAAGCCTGTGATGTCATGACGTGTGTGTGTGTGTGTGTGTGTGTGTGTGTGTGTGTGTGTGTGTGTGTGTGTGTGTGTGCAGGCCGGTGCAGTGCAGTGGTCAGGAGTGTTGGTGCGTCGATGCTGAAGGTCAAGAGGTCGTCGGGACTCGAACCAGCAGCTCTGCTCCGTCCTGTGAGTTACTGTGACGTCATCAATCACACGATGACACTTTCCTGTCTATCTCTACTATGGCTGTCAAATAAAAAGGCAACAAAGAAAAAGAAATCTTACCACTTTTTTCTAGATTTTTTTTTTTTTTTTTTTAGAATTTTAGAATTTTACCACTTTTTCTAGAAATGTTTAAGCGTTTTTGGAGAAATTGTACCAGTTTTTTCCAGAAATTTCTCTACAATATTTCCAAAATGTCACGCCATTGGTTCTAATTTGAACATACATTAACTAAAAAAAAGTAACGTTCTTCAGTCTCAAAACAAATATTTGTATATTTCTGGTGTTTGCTTCAAATTTTGTTGAATGGGGGTCTGTAGTCTAATTTGTGTTAATTTAGGGTCCTTGATGTAAAATGATTCGAGAACCACTGAGGTAGAGGATAGATAGGGGACAGGAAGAGGACATAACATGAATCAAACTGAGTCTTAAAAACTGAGAGACGTCTGTGTCGTGTGTTTTCTCCTGTCCGTCCTCAGGCCCCTCCCCCTGTCAGCTGCAGGCGGTGCTCACCTGCGCCCCCTCAGGCGAGTATGAGTCGGTGCAGTGTGACTCCAGCAGGGGGCAGTGTTGGTGCGTGGACCAGGACGGGATGGAGCTGTACGGGACCCGACAGAGCGGGACGCCTGAGCGCTGTACGTACACACACCTGACCTCTGACCTCTGACCCCACACTGCAAAAAACTAAATCTTTCCAAGAATATTTGTCTCATTTCTTGTCAAAATGTCTAATTTCTAGTCAAAAATACTAACTTTCCACTTAAAATAAGACTCATCACCTACAAATTAACTTGTTTTTAGATCATTTTCACTTGTGTCAAACTAATTTTCACTTGAAATAAGTAGAAAAATCTGCCAGTGAAAGCAAGTTTTTTGTGCTCGTAATAAGAAAGAAAAACTTGCCCCACTATCAGATTTTTCGGTAACACTTTACAATAAGGGTCCCTTAATTAACATTATTAAGCATTAATTAACTGTTTACAGATATATTAACAATCATTATTATGTATTACTTAGGATTAGGAAACACATTAATTAATGCAGCCTATTAGTAAGCAGTTAATTCATGTTTACTACTCAAAGTTAGATAATAGATTATTAAGTAACAATAACAGTTGAATAATGTAATTAGTTATCATTATGTATGCATTACTCAGCATTAATTAACATTAGTTTATATAATAATGCTTAATAATGTACTAAGAACATTAATTAAGGGACCCTTATTGTAAAGTGTTACCAATTTTTCTACTTATTTCAAGTAAAAAATATGCTTGAATGAAGTAAAAATTGTCTAAAAACAAGCTACTCTTTATGTGACGAGTCTTATTTTAAGTACAATGAGATTTGTTTTGACTAGAAATTACATTTTGACTAGAAATAAGACAGATATTCTTGGTAAGATTTTGAGTTTTTGCAGTGCACACACTAACCAGGAGCGTTTGTCTCTGACCTTCAGGTCCGGGCAGCTGTGAGGTGAGGG
Organism: Trachurus trachurus; assembly: GCF_905171665.1. NCBI lineage: Eukaryota > Metazoa > Chordata > Actinopteri > Carangiformes > Carangidae > Trachurus > Trachurus trachurus. Next base: position 33,496,206 of record NC_139902.1, read on the forward strand.
AGCGACGGCTCCTCCACTCCCCCGGCTCTCCTACCTCCCCCCCTCAGTGTGCAGCCGACGGCCGCTTCCTGCCCGTTCAGTGTAAATTCATCAACACGACCGACAGGACCGAGCTCGACCTGCTGCACGCCATCACCAGGTACACTCACCTGACACACCTAATGTAACACTGAATTAGAAGGAATTTAAATTTTAGTTTGTCATTTGCAATAAAAAAACAAAACAATTGGTCCTTTGTTAATAGATATTTCCAATATTTTGTGTATATAATTAGTAAGGTCAAGTGAATTCTCTCTGTTGCCCTCAGGTCGTCGCTATGTCTCACCTGTCTGCAAGACAAACCCTTTTTTAAAATCTTTTATCCCCTCTGCTATTCGCCTCTTAAATTCTTTATAATGATTTTATTCCTCTTACCATGCACATTTTATTGGTCAAACATGTGCAACTTGTGTATTATTCACTTATTCAACTGATCTTTGACAACACTGTATCCTTGGCATCCTATTCTATTTATTTACCTTATCTTTTATATGCATTTATTGTGTGTACTGTGTTTCTTTTTGGACTGTGCAAGCTGCTGAAATCAATTGCCCCTCGTGGGACTTATAAAGTTGTTTGAAGTTGAAGTTGAAGTTGAAGTTGAAGTTGAAGTAATGTAAATATATTTGGACTATATTTGATTTGTTGTGAGATTAATTCATGCATAATAAACGTGATAATCGTAATACTGTGATTATCTCTCTGACAATAATCGTACCAAGTAAATCTAGTGACATCATCACCTGTCTCACCTGTGTGTGTCAGTTTCCCAGAAGCCTTTGGGACGTTCAGCAGTTTCAGGAAGACGTTCCCGTTTGTCTCCTCCTACTGTTTCTGTTCAGACAGTCGAGGCCGCGAGCTGGAGGACACAGGTACATGGTGATGATGATGATGATGATTAGTTATGATGTTGATGATGGTAGTTATGATGAAGGTGATGATGAAGGTGTGTTGATCCCGTCCAGGTGTGGAGCTCCTCCTGTCTCAGGTGTACGACTCGGCCTTCTCCGCCCTGCCCTCTGGCCGCTCCTTCTCTCAGTCCAACATCTACAGGATCCTGCAGCGGAGGATGCTGGGAGTTCGCCTCGCCCTCACCGGACGCTTCAGATGTAACGTCACTCACTGGTCCTAACTGGTTTAGATTAGATTAGATTAGAAAACTTTATTGATCCCCAAGGGGAAACTGCTTTGCCACCCAATAAAAACACGTACATCCACTTAACAAATATATACACAAACATTTCCATACCATTGCACAAAACGTATCAACATGATTGGATACTTCATATGACAGAGTAGGCTGCTCAAAGCAACTGATTTAAATTGATATTGATATAGGCAAGGACAAATAAATAAATATACACCTCCAGAAGATTAAAATAAACAACAACAGACAACCGCTATTTGTGGTTAAAATATCTGACTGCTGCAGGAACAAAGGAGCGTCTAAGTCGTTCAGTAGAACACTGAGGCATCACTAACCGCTCACTGAAGGAGCTTTAAGATCCTTAAATATATTGTGGAGTGGGTGGTTATCATAGAGAAGGACTGTTTTCAACTTGGTCCTTGTTCTCTTCTCCACTATTACCTCAAGCGTATCTGGGTTAAAACCAATCAATCACTTTATCATCTTATTAATCCTGTTCTTGTCGTCAATGGATATACTGCCTCCCCAGCACAGAACAGCATAAAATAAGACACTAGCCAGGATGCCCTGGTAGAAGATGCCTAGCAGCCTTGGGCTAATGTCAAAGGATCTAAGTTTCCTAAGAAAGAAAAGCCTAGGCTGAGCCTTCTTTACAAGGACCCCAGTGTTTTCAACAGTTTGAACAGGTTTGAACTGGTTAATAACACTGTCTGTCTGTCTGTCTGTCCCAGGTCCGTCCCCCTGCGAGGAGGAGCAGCGAGCGGCGACGGCGGCGTCCAGCGTGTTCGTTCCGTCCTGTGACATCAGAGGAGGCTTCACCCCCACCCAGTGTCAGAGGGGGGGGCAGTGCTGGTGTGTCGACCCCGCAGGGAGAGAGCTGCCCGGGACACGGCGGCTCGGAGACGCCCCGCACTGTGGTGGGTGTTCACCAGAAAAGACGCAAGGGCTTCTTTACCCTGGTCTCCCGCACGGTTACATGCTGTCATTCCGACATCCCACCATTTAGACATCCCACTACTCCGACATCCCACTACTCCGACATCCCACCATTCCGACATCCCACCATTTAGACATACCACCACTCCGACATCCCACCATTCTGACATACCACCACTCCGACATCCCACCATTCTGACATACCACCATTTAGACATACCACCACTCCGACATCCCACCATTCTGACATACCATCACTCCGACATCCCACCATTTAGACATACCACCACTCCGACATCCCACCATTCTGACATACCACCATTTAGACATACCACCAAATCCGATATCCCACCACTCCAACATCCCACCATTCCGACATCCCACCATTTAGACATACCACCATTCCAATATCCCACCATTCCGACATCCCACCATTTAGACATACCACCATTCCAATATCCCACCATTCAGACATCCCACCATTGCGACATCCCATCATTTAGACATACCACCATTCCAACATACCATTACTCCGACATCCCACCATTCCGACATCCCACCACTCCGACATCCCACCATTTAGACATACCACCACTTTAACATCCCACCATTTAGACATCCCAGCATTCCAACATACAGCTATTCCGACATGCGAACGTCCCACCAACTCTCTTTCATCATTGCCTAAACCCAACCAGTGCAAAATCTTTTGGGTAAAAAAAGGAATTTTGGAAAGGAATTGTCGGAAAGGCAGGATGTTTAAAAAAATAGAAAAATTAAGTGTTGCCATTTAGACATAGGGGCCTATGTCGGACTGGTGGGATGTCAGAATGGGGGTTGCGGGCGATGATGCAAACCGTTGTGCCAAGAGGTCAATGACCACTTGGCAGTCGGGTTTGCACGTCCGCTATGGGTGACTGAGTGCACCCGGACCATCCGTTACATATCACAGTATATAACAGTCAAATCCTCCTCCTCTTCCCCTTCCCCTCCTCCTCCTCTTCCAGGTCCAGCTGACTGTCCCTCTAAGCGTCGAGTGGCTCTGTCCCGTCTCTTCTCTGGTCCTGTTTCTCCTCCTCGTCTCACCTTCTCCATCAGACTTCCTTCCTCCTCCTGCGCCTCCCTGCTCCGTCCTCTGAGGGACCTCCTCCTGCCCGTGGACTCGGACCCCACCTCCTTCCTGTCTCAGATGGTGGACGTCCTCCACGGCCTCTTCCCCTCGGTGGGCGGGGCTCTGCAGGCTCTGGCCCGCTCCTCCTCCTCCTCCTCCCCCTGGATGCTGCAGGAGAACCTGTTTGGGGGGAAGTTCCTGAAGAACGCCGCGGCCTTCAACCTGAGCGGCGAGGTGGGGGCTCGAGGAGCTCTGGGTCTGGAGCGCCTCTCCTCTCAGAACCTGCAGAAGAACCGGGACCTGGTCCGGTCGGTCAGCAGAGTCCTGGAGGATCAGAGCTTCCTGTCGGCGCTGAAGCAAACGCTGAGAGAACTGAGCATCTCCCAGGACGAATCCCTGGACCAGGTGAGACCGCAGGTGGTCACGCGGGTCACCATGACCCCTCAGGGACTTCATTTAGAAAAACTGTGCATAGGATCGTTATTAAAAGTGTACGTACGTCCAAAAGGGAAAGTTAACGTGCGCCAAAAAATATTCAGACTTATAAAACCCTGCGTACGCACACTTGAAAGTAAACTTTCCTCAGTGTGCCTACAAGCGTGTGCCTCTACACCTAGTACGCAGTTTTTTAAACATAGATAGTCAGTGCATATAAATGAACCTGGCGTGGTCTTGTTCTGTCGTTGTTGTGAATATTGTCTGCAGGTGAGAAAAGAATGATAAAAGAGATTTCTCAGCGATGCGTGATTAAAGGGATAGGTCAACATTTTGGCAAATTGGCCCATTGCCATAACCCCTATAGTCATATGTTTGTTACCTTTAATTGTCGGTGCAAGCTATTTTTAGAACGGCGGAGCAGAGCCGTGAGCTGCTCAGAGCTACGCTACGGAGGCTCATTATGGGATTTCTTGGTTTCCCTCATCAAACTCATCAAATACACAATCCAACAACTCCACAACGCTCTGGTGGACAAGTTGTGAGCTGCACATTCACCACACTATGAGATAATAACACAACGTTACCACACAGAGTTGTTTTAGAGGGAAATTCAGAGACTGCTTGATGAAAAACTGTCCCTGAAGGCAACGTGCATCAGCGGTTTTGAACTGGACTCGAAGCTCTGCATATGCATGGGTCATGGGTTTGCTTAGGGTTGCGCACATTCTCCTGGAAAGTTTGTTTTTTATGGATAACAAGCTTTGCATGAAAAGTGACTTACGCCACTTTCAGGCCCTGTTTAGTGCGTACGCCACGTTTATAAATGAAGCTCCAAGTCATGTGACAATCTGTTGTTGACGGATGATTGACAGGAGAGGTCTGAGGTCTCAGAGTGATGCTCCTCCTCCTCCTCCTCCTCCTCCTCCAGGTCCTCTATCCGCTCCTTCGTTCCTGCTCTGGTGATGATAAAGAGGACGACGCGGCGGCCATCTTTGTTCCCAGCTGCTCGTCCGACGGTGGTTACCAGGAGGTTCAGTGTTGGAGAGGCGCGTGCTGGTGCGTCGACCCTCGGGGGTCGGAGGTGCCCGGGTCTCGGACCTCCTCCGGCCGGCGTCCTCGCTGCCCGTCCCGCTGCGAGACAGAGAGAGCGACGGCGCAGCAGGTGAAAGGAAACCTGGCGGCCGGAGCCGAGATCTATGTCCCGGCGTGCTCCGAGGACGGGGACTTCCTGCCGCTGCAGTGCGTCGGCCAGCGCTGCTTCTGCGTGGACGGCGAGGGGAAGAGGACGAGCGCCGGACCAGCAGGGGGCGCCGCCAGCTGTAAGTCACGACTGATGGTGTTTTAATTCAAACCAACAGAGAAAATACGTGATACACATAGGCCTAGACTACACAAATAGTCCAGGCAAAATAGCGTTTTCCGACAGACTAATTGTAACAGAATGTTTTTCACCATACATCATTTCTATGAGGTGTCCAGAGCAACATACTAAAAGTCCTAAGAAATCCTAGTTGGGGAAATATGTTTAATTCGCATCATTATTTACTGTATTCGATGGTGCCGACAACAATACACCCCAATGGGGCTATTTTTTCCCTTTACTCCTATCACAATGAAACTTTACATAATGAAAGTATCCATGAAATGTAACATTTTTTTATTACAAGTTTCTTTTAAAATGAATTTGAATATGCAAACGAGCCTTACACTAATCAAATATGCCCAAAATACACCCGAATAGGCTTTTTTTTTTTCCTTTAGTCCTACCACAATGAAACTTTACACAATGAAAGTATACATGAAAAGTAACATTTTTTGTATTACAAGTTTCTTGGAAAATGAATTTCATGGATACTTTCATTATGTAAAGTTTCATTGTGATAGGAGTAAAGGGAAAAAACAGCCCCATTGGGGTGTATTGTTGTCGGCACCATAGACTTTATACAGTAAATAAAATTGGCCAGAAACGCCCGTTTTGGGTCAGACCGGGTCGGTACCCATTGCACGCCGCGCCCATGTACCCACACTGGACAGTTTCTGATCCTTCCAAGTTTAGTTCAGTAAGATAATCTTCACATATGAACTCCTTTTCTAAGAAGCTTAATGCGACGTCCAGAAGTAAAAAGCTAACGTTAGGCTTTAACGGACTACTACAGGGTCACATGACTGATGACGTCACCAATGACCACTAAGCTTTCCACTGGTTTCAGCTGCTTTATGTTAAAAACATTGCACCTTTACTCCTACCACAATGAAACTTTACACAATGAAAGTAGACATGTAAAGTAACATTTTTTGTATTACAAGTTTCTTGGAAAATGAATTTAATGGATACTTTCATTATGTAAAGTTTCATTGTGATAGGAGTAAAGGGAAAAAATAGCCCCATTGGGGTGTATTGTTGTCGGCACCATAGACTTTATACAGTAAATAATGATGCGAATCAAACATATTTCCCCAACAAGGATTTCTTAGGACTTTTAGTATGTTGTTCTGGACGCCTCATAGAAATGATGTATGGTGAAAAACATTCTGTTACAATTAGTTCTATTTTTGGGTCCAAAATTAAGCTAGATTGCCTGGACTAAAATACGATACATTCCTAAACGCACATTTTTCTGTCCAGTTGGGCCTCTCAACCACCTCAACACGGCGATTTCACCCACATAAACGGAGATATTTTTAAACGGATAAAAAAGTGGAAAAAAAAAAAATATCCGATTGAGTGGATCCGTGTAGCAATGTTAAACGGAGCTGGTGTTGACGCGATGACGTCAAGCGCCTAGCGACAAGCCGCTCGCACATGCATGGAAGCAAAACGGTTCTCAACAACAATGGCCGACATGTACCGGGCTATCTATGTGTGCTTTGTACTTTTAGGCCTCATCTCAGCTCTACACATGAACGTAACGTTGTTGCATCAGCTGCACTCCACCGGTACGCAAAGGCGTCTGCTGCACCCAATATTACTGGATAGTCCCAAGCGTCCATGGTTTGAAATCCACCAGAAACGCCACACTGGACCGTTTGGCTGCGCATGCTCATAACCTTCTTCTTCTGTGGTATTTTCCATTTTGCTAATCGCCACCTATCGGCCAGGCATGGCATTGCAGGCTTCAGAGGCGATCGTTTTCAGTTTTGCCTCTTCATATGGACAGAGATATTTCTGTGGTGTGGACAGAGTTTTTTTTAAAACAAAAAAAATGTCCATATAGGCCTACGTGTAGTCCAGGCCATAGAGTTTTACCAGTTTATCATGGCGCTGGTTCCAGAAAGTGAATGTAATTTCTGCATTGTGTTTTGGATGAAGTCAGAAAATCAGCTCTCTGACTAAAACACCAGTTTCTGATCCTTCCAAGTTTAGTTCAGTGAGATAATCTTCACATATAAACTCCTTTTCTACCGTATTAGAAGCTTAATGCGACGTCCAGAAGTAAAAAGCTAACGTTAGGCTTTAACGGACTACTACACGGTCACCTCACGACACCACCACTAAGCTTTCCACTGGTTTCAGCTGCTTTATGTTAAAAACATTGTCTAATGGGGAAATGGGACTGTTTTGACTTGTTGAAGAGCAGATCAGATCAGATAACCTCCATTAGACACTCTGGAGCCACAGGAACCAGCCTGTCATTGTAACTAGTTGAGTCGTGATGCGTTCACTGTCCGTCTGTTGTGTTTCAGGTCCAGAGACGACGTCACAGAAGCTTCCTCCGTCTTCAGGTCAGTTCAGCTGTGACTGATTCTGTCTCTGTAAACATCTGGATAGCTGTGACACGCTAACCTAGTACCTATCCTCCTCCTCCTCCTCCTCAGGTAGCTGCTCTGAGGCGTCGGCCCTCGCCGCTGCGTTCGGGGACCGGGTGAGGAGCGTTGTCTCTCTCTCTAACTCCTCCCACCTGCCGCTGGGATACGGCTTCCTATTGGCCGAGGGCCTGCGTCTGACGCCGGAGGAGCTGCAGATCAGCCAATCAGAGGAGGAGATGAGGATTTCTGAGTCGCTGCTGAGCCCATCCAACGCCGCTCTGCGATTGGCCGCTTTCTCCAGTGAGTCTGACCGTGAAGAAACACTATGACCTCACCTGTCAGGAGGGTTAATGTGTGAATTAGAGCACTGGAATAAGAGAGTAACGATACCACCATTGACTCCCGTGGTAAGGGTTTAAGGGTTTAAGGGTTTAAGGGTTTTGCGCCACTAGTGGCAGGATATGGGTATTGCAAAAGCGCCCAGAAAATCCATTCACTCCAATGTATGTGTGTTGCCCACTTGTTGTAAATTGATGAAAACAGCCGTGTTTTTGTTTTTAGGTGTCTTGGTCATATCAAATTATACTTGATTATAAAATGTAGATTGAAACATTAATATATATATATATACATATTTTTTTTGTTTTTTTTTACTGGCCTATGTGTTAATGTTTATCTGTAAAGGATCCTCAATGATGCTATTAACGTGGGTGATCTATAAATGTCCTTAAATTATTGAAAACACCACACTTGCTCATTCACCAACAATGCAGAGATGTCAGTTCTTGGGCGCTTTTGCAAAACCCATATTCCTCCACCAGGAGGCGCTTCCATTGGACCAATGTGTGTCGTTACTCTCTTATTCCAGTGCTGTAGTGTGAGTAAACACGATGTCACTTCCTGCTGATGTCGTGGCCCTTCAGAATAAAAGCTCCAGAGAAACAGAAGCTGCAGAACTTCATGGAGAATCCATTGATCACATGACCCCAGCTGATCACAGTCAGTTCAGTCCAGGTGTTTTATTGATCTGATTAAAAACATAGTAATAATAATATTTAGGGCCATTAGTTGAAAGTTTAATTATTGCAGACAATGATAATAGCCTACAGTGTTTACAATTAATTAACGAGACTATGGCGTAAAAATAAATACATTTTAAAAACTGACAGTGAGTGAGTGTCACGACTTTCTGTATTTGGCCCTTCAAATTAAAAGCCCACAGTTCAGTCATATAGATTTTGACTTAATTTTGACAAGACACAGCTTCAAATGTTTGTTTTTTTTCTTTCTGTGACCAAGCAACCAATGAAATTCAGGTTGACTAATGAGTTCTTGCTCGACTATATTGATGATATTGATAATAACAACAGCCATTAGAGCTGGTGGTTCGGTTGTCCTTGTTTGGGTTACTGATGATGATGATGATGATGATGATGATGATGATGATGATGATGATGATGATGATGATGATGATGATGATGATGCTGTTGTTGTTGTTTTGCAGCTGTCCAGATGTTGCTGCCTCCCGGCCGTCGCTCCTATCAGCCCTTCACTCCTCAGTGTGACGCCGACGGCCGCTGGCTCAACACACAGTGTTACCACGGCTCAGGTAACACTCACCTGTCTCCACCAAGTATCATCACTGTGTGTTACATTTATGTATTTACATTATGTTCTTATACAGCTGCAAAAACTGGAAAATAAAAAAAAAATTCCGGTAATTGAGTTACAGGCCGTTAATTACGTGTTAATGTCAAGCAATAGCCAAGAAATACCAATTAATTGCATAGTAATGTCAAGAAATTGTCAATTTCATAGTAATGTCATGTTTTTCATAAAGACCAAAGATTACACATGCTTTTTTCTTGCTTTGATTTTTTGGGGAAAGGCCAGAATGTTTCTCCACCAAGTCCTTTTAATTGACCCATATTTCTGGTCTATTTCTACGTAATCAATTGTTATTTCTTGGCAATATTTCTCAACGTTATGACAAAATTAATTGTTATTTCTAGGCTATTTCTTGACATTATCGCGTAATTAACGGCCTGTAAATTAAACGGCCTTACCCACATTTCCTCAGCAGAAACGTTGGCAATCTTGGAAATGATGTGACAAACATGTTTTTATCAGAGTTTAGTTTATTTTAGTTTATTTGCACATTATATAGCCTGCATAAAAACAATGAAAATACTGAAATTAAACATTGTGCAGGAGAAGTGAAAGCCAGAAAAGGTTGATGAAAATACATCTGCTATGTGAAAACAACAGTGATCGTCTTCTAAGTAACAAAAAAAAAGATAATACAGAACTGTGATATTTAACTTGTTTCATTGATCATCAGTCAGGACCAAAGTAGAAGTAAAGTAGAGAGTGACATCGTCATGTAAAATAACCACAATAACAAAGTGTGTGTGTGTGTGTGTGTGTGTTCAGCTCAGTGTTGGTGCGTCGATGAAAATGGAGAATACGTCCAAGGCTCCCTGACCAGCCGCTCACTCAGCCTGCCCAGATGTAAACACACACACACACACACACACACACACACACACACACACACACACACACACACACACACACACACACACACACACACACACACACACATAGAGATTGATAGATCAATATAGATGAACTGAGTTGTGTTAGAGCTGGAAATGCAGGAGGCGACAACCTGAACGTGTGTGTGTGTGTGTGTGTGCTGCAGGTCTGACTTCCTGTCAGAGAGCTCAGACTCGTTCTCTTCTCTCTGGTTGGATGAAAAACATCGACGCTTCACCGTACGACCCAAAGTGTGACGAGGTAAGAACACACACACACACACACACACTCTGACACGTCACTGCACTTTTAAAACAACATTTAAAGGTATTCTGAAAAGAAAATTTAATTTGAGCTCACTATGGGTCTTAACATTAGTGTAATAACTCATCTGTCAGACGATGGAGCCCAAAAAAAAAAATTGTGCAAAATTCTATTTTCAAGTAAATCCATGGTGAAAGTGGGGTAGTTTTTTTCACATTGGATAATGCAGGCGCACAAATTATGCATCGCGTTGCTCACCAAGCTGCTCGATAACACCCAGTCAAATTAGTTTTCCTTACTCTGTAAACTCGTGGAAGGAGGCGACAAACAGGACAAACGGCCATTTCTGAACACCTTTAAAAGTTTCTCAGACTCTGTGTCACATTTGAAAACAGTGGATCAGATCTGATCAATAAAACAACTATCGATGAAATTATAGATGAGAAATATTGTGTCCGTTCAAAACGTTCATGTACTTTAGCTTTAGCTCCACCCACATGTCTAACACCTGTATTTGTGTGTGTGTGTGTCAGGACGGCCGTTACTCTGTGCTGCAGACAGGGGGCGCTGCAGGCTGGTGTGTGAACCCTCAGACCGGAGAGAAGATTCAGACGGCGACGCTGAGCGCCAGCGGAGAGCTGACCTGTACGAACACACACACACACTCTCTCTGCCGTCAGTGATGCATTCACTGTCACTTCACTGTGTTAAAGGGATAGTTCAACATTTTGTCAAATTGGCCCATTGCCATAATCCCTATAGTCATAGCAGTAGGTTCGTTACCTTTAATTCTAAGCTACGGAGGCTCATTATGGGATTTCTTGGTTTCCCTCATCAAACTCATCAAATACACAATCCAACAACTCCAAAACGCTCTGGTGGACAAGTTGTGAGCTGCACATTCACCACGATATGAGATAATAACACAACGTTACCACACAGAGTTGTTTTAGAGGGAAATTCATGTAAAACCGCTGATGCACGTTGCCTTCAGGGACAGTTTTTCATCATCAGTCTCTGTATTTCCCTCTAAAACAACTCTGTGTGGTAACATTGTGTTATTATCTCATAGCGTGGTGAATGTGCAGCTCACAACTTGTCCACCAGAGCGTTGTGGAGTTGTTGGATTGTGTATTTGATGAGTTTGATGAGGGAAACCAAGAAATCCCATAATGAGCCTCCGTAGCGTAGCTCTGAGCAGCTCACGGCTCTGCTCCGCCGTTCTAAAAATAGCTTGCACCGACAATTAAAGGTAACGAACCTACTGCTATGACTATAGGGATTATGGCAATGGGCCAATTTGACAAAATGTTGAACTATCCCTTTAAAGTGTTGGTGGTGTGTGGTGTGTTCAGGTCCCAGCTGGTGTGAGCTTCAGGGTCTTCAGTGTCGCCCCGACGGCTCCTTCCTCCCGCTGCAGTGTGATGTCACTTCCTGTTGGTGCGTGTCTGTGGACGGGCAGGAAGTGGGCGGGACCAGGACGCCTCGACAGACGGGTCGGACGCCGTCATGTGACCGTAAGTCATCAGCAGGTCGTTGCCTATGACTAGAGCACTGTAAAAGAGAGTAACGACACCTCCATTGACTCCCGTGGTAAGGGTTTAAGGGTTTAAGGGTTTAAGGGTTTAAGGGTTTAAGGGTTTTGCCCCCTAGTGGCAGGATACGGGTATTACAAAAGCACCCAGAAAACCCATTCACTCCAATGTATGTGTGTTGACCACTTGCTTGTAAATTGATGAAAACGGCCGTGTTTTTGTTTTTAGGTGTCTTGGTCATATCAAATTATATTTATAATTAGTTTATTATAAAATGTAGATTGAAACATTAATGTAGACAACTGTTTTTTTATTTATTTTTTTACTCGACTATGTGTTAATGTTTATCTGTAAAGGATCCTCAATGATGCTATTAACGTAGGTGATCTATAAATGTCCTTAAATTATTGAAAACACCACACTGCTCATTCACCAACAATGCAGAGATGTCAGTTCTTGGGCGCTTTTGCAAAACCCATATTCCTCCACCAGGAGGCGCTTCCATTGGACCAATGCTGTCCTTACTCTCTTTTCCAGAGCTCTAGTGATGATGAAAGACAGCAGCTTCTGATTGGTCTGTCTGTGTGTGTTTTTTGTCACTGTGTTTGTCTCCAGGTCCCGTCTGTCCCGACCCCGTCGTTACCCACGGTGCACTGCTCTGCCGTCGTCCGGCAGCAGCCGACACCCGTCAGAGCTGCGATCTGGTCTGTCACCATGGTTACCACAACTCGCTTCCTGTCAGCAGCTTCACGTGTGACACTGGGAGCCGCCGGTGGGACGGAGACGACAAACCGCTGAGAGGAGCCTGTCAGAGTGAGACATCGTCGTCTTAGCTCTCTGAGGATCTTTGTGTCTGTAACACGTTTACACACTTTGATTTGTTTTTCTATGTGTGTGTGTGTGTGTGTGTGTGTGTGTGTGTGTGTGTGTCTGTGTGTGTGTGTGTGTGTGTTCTCAGTCTCTCGGCCTCTCCAGGCGGTGTCGTCCTCTCAGCTCTGGTCCTTGTCCTCGTCCTGCTCTCAGATCAGCCGGTTACAGTCTCTGTTGTTCAGCTCCATGACCAGCAGGGGGCTCTGCTCCCAACAGGTGAACACACACACACACACACACACACTACTCTTGTCATAATACTAGAGTCGATACCAACACCATTGAATTTTGATGATTCTCGATACTTATTTGATACCACGATTTAAAAAAAAACAAAAACAGAACCCATGTGTCTCTCAATTCATTAGTCTACTTTATTAAAAAAAAAACAAAAAAAAAACAGTTTCATATCAAAGTTTTTGTATTTAAGCTCCACTGAGCTTGACAACTTCTCAGGCAGAAATATGAAGTAAGAACAGAGTTAAATGGTGAATATGTCTCAATATGTCTAACACAAACAGAAAGTCATGTAGTCATTGATTCTCATTCATTCACTTTCAGGCTGTTTTCACTCAGACTGCTGCAGAAACGACTCATTGTTTTTCAGTTTGTACGTTTCACGTTCACACGCGTTTGTTTTTCAGTTCTGGTCCAAACCGTCATGGATGTATTATGTTCCATATGAAACAGTTTCAGTTCACTAAACCAGTGGTTCTCAAAGTGGGGTCCGGGGACCCCGAGTGGGTTCAAGGGGGCCCCCAACATTTTCTTGAAATTTACTATAGAAATGCTACGACTTTTTCTAGAATTTTTTTCTTTTTACGTTTTTTTGAGAAAATTTTACCAGTTTCTTCTAGAATCTTTTAAAAACGTTTTTTTTTTTAGAAATTTGACAACTTTTTTCTAGAAAAATTATTATTTTTCACAATCTTTACCACGTTTTTCTAGAATGTTTTTAAAACTTTTTTTTTTGAGAATTTTTACCACTTTTTTCTAGAAATGTTTAAATATTTTTGGAGAAAATGTACCACTTTTTTCCAGAAATTTCTCTACAATATTTCCAGAAAAAACAAAAATCTTCGCACATCTATTTCTTAGGCAGGTGTGTCAGAGGATGACAATTAAGTCCAAATTAGAAAAAGAAGAGTTCCCGCACACATAGCCAACTTGCAGAATTTATTGTATTGCAACGTTTCGGTACTAGACCTTTTTCAACAAATGTTGAAACATTTCTGTACTAGACCAAATGTGGAAACATTTGCTTGAAAAAGGTCTAGTACCGAAACGTTGCAATACAATAAATTCTGCAAGTTGGCCATGTGTGCGGGAACTCTTCTTTTTCTACAATATTTCCAAAAATTCATGCCATTGGTCCTAATTTGAACGTACATTAAAGGAGCATTATCGCAAATACAGCAGTAATAGCATAAAATAAGATGACATATGCAAAAGATGGGTCGGGGGGAGCCATAAGTAAATTTACAAAAAAAATCGCCAACAGTATAGTGTCCGTGGGGCAAATGCAGCATTTGTCTTTGTTATGATCCAAGCCGGCCCGGCGCTTGCTGCGTTAAAATGCACTCGGAACTCGCAAATCCGACCTCCGAACCGGACAAATATGCAACAGTAAGTAATGTAGCAGTGTTAGGGTGCTCACAGTCACTGAATCGCTGGTAGAACACTTTGTCTCCACGTCCCTGTGTCTTTCTTCAGCTGTCCTCTCAGCGTTATTAAGGAGGAGGACGTTTCAGTTGTTGTTGTCGTTGTTGTGGTTGTGCGCGACGTAGAGCTGCCGCTTCCACTAGCGAGTTTTCTTTTTCCCGCGATTGCACGTTCATTCGGCGGTGAGGGAGGAGGAGGGGGGAGGGAGAAGGAGGGGGGGCGGGGGGGGACTAAACGAGGCTGCTCTCTCTCTCTGACAGCTGCCCACTTGTATATCTGATAAGCTCCGCCTGGCTCCATCTAGTGGCCGAATTTTGCGATAATACTCCTTTAACTAAAAAAGTAACGTTCTTCAGTCTCAGAACAAATATTTGTGTATTTCTGGTTTGCTTCAAATTTTGTTCAATGGTGTAATTTGTGACTTAGAGTCCTTGATGTAAAAAGGTTCGAGAACCACTGCGTTAAACAATTGCACATTACTACATCTGTGTGTGTGTGTGTGTGTGTGTGTGTGCAGCTGCCCGTGTCCGGTAGCTCTGTGTGGGTGTGCGACGGCTCCTCGGTGCAGCTGCAGTGTGTCGGTGTCGGTGCTGAGTCGGTGGATCTGAGGCTCAGGTGGAGCGTGTCCCTGTCTGAGCTGCCGTCCTACAACCTGCCCGACCTGCACGACGTCGGTGAGTCTGTTTCCTCATTACTGTAATAACATGTACGAGCAAACTGTTTCTAGGCCCTGAGGATAGTGAATGACCCCTCCCACATTCTTCACTCAGAGTTTGACCTCCGACCCTCAGGTAGACGTTACAGAGTCCCTCGCTGTAAACTCAACCGTTTTAAGAATTATTTTATCACAACTTCTATCAAATTTCTTAACGAGTGTGTGCAATAATTCTTGTAGAGCTCGCACAACAAAGAAAAGTTTCTGTATCACCATTTGTGGAGTAAAACTGTGGAATAATATGAGTACTGAAATCAAAAACATTTTGAGTGTAATCATGTTTAAAAAGAGACATAAAGAAATGATTCTCCAGAGGTACATTGAATAATTCACACAAGGTGTTTGCTTACTTACTTACTATTTGGATTAAAATGTGTAATGTGTAAAATGTTTAATTAGAACATATAGTTAAAATTATAGGGGTAGGATTAGATAAGTTTATACTTCCTACTCCAACTGGACTGGACTTAACTAAGTCCAGTTGCTTTCGATTTAACCTCCTTTGAAATACTATGACCTGGACAAATGAGAATATGCACCGGCTTACTTCCTACTCCTTTTCGCTCATGTAAACTGCGTTGCTTATGAGATGTTACTTTTTTTGGTGTATACATTTTTTCTGTTCACTTACTATATTATTATTTTATCTTATTTTTTTTATTTTTTTTACATTGTCGTTTACATGATCGAAATAAAGATATCAATCAATCAATCAATTATAGTGCTCTTACCATGGGGAATTTATGAGGTGTATGTATGTGCTATGTTATGGGATATGTGCAATGCTGTTGGATTAATATGGCTGAGGTGTATTGTTCTTTTTGTTTTTTGTTTTTGTTATTGTGGCCATCAAGGCATTTATGGAGCAGCTACAGTGTCCAAGACTAATTTCCCTGAACGGGACAATAAAGTTTATCGTATCGTATCGTATAACAACAACAACAACAACAACAACAACACACACTCGTGATCAGAACCATCAGAAGTTGATCAGGTTGTGTTCTCTGTGTGCAGGTTTGTTCCTGAACGAGTCCAGACTCTTGGAGGGAGTGCAAAGGCTTCTGGGAAACATCCGGTCCATGTTCACATCGGAGCCTGAACTGGTTTCCATGACGACGGCAACCTTCGGCTGTTCCCCCGGTTACCACCTGTCTGGAGACGGTGAAGGCTGCGGTGAGTCGTCTGGTCTGGACTGGTCTATACTGGTCTGTACTGGTCTATACTGGTTTCTACTGGTCTCTACTGGTCTATACTGGTCTGTATTGGTCTTTACTGGTCTGGACTGGTCTGTACTGGTCTGTACTGGTCTGTACTGGTCTATACTGGTCTGTACTGGTCTATACTGGTTTCTACTGGTCTCTACTGGTCTATACTGGTCTGTATTGGTCTCTACTGGTCTATACTGGTCAATACTGGTCTATACTGGTCTGTTCTGGTCTGGACTGGTTTCTACTGGTCTATACTGGTCAATACTGGTCTGTACTGGTCTATACTGGTTTCTACTGGTCTATATTGGTCTTTACTGGTCTGTACTGGTCTATACTGGTCTGTTCTGGTCTGGACTGGTTTCTACTGGTCTATATTGGTCTTTACTGGTCTGGACTGGTCTATACTGGTCTGTACTGGTCTATACTGGTCTTTACTGGTCTATACTGGTTTCTACTGGTCTATACTGGTCTGTACTGGTCTTTACTGGTTTCTACTGGTCTATATTGGTCTGGACTGGTCTGTACTGGTCTATACTGGTCTATACTGGTCTTTACTGGTCTATACTGGTTTCTACTGGTCTATACTGGTCTGTACTGGTCTATACTGGTCTATACTGGTCTATACTGGTCTATACTGGTCTTTACTGGTCTTTACTGGTCTATACTGGTCTATACTGGTTTCTACTGGTCTATATTGGTCTTTACTGGTCTGGACTGGTCTATGCTGGTCTGTACTGGTCTATACTGGTCTGTTCTGGTCTGGACTGGTTTCTACTGGTTTGTACTGGTCTGGACTGGTTTGTACTGGTCTATATTGGTCTGTACTGGTCTATACTGGTCTGTTCTGGTCTGGACTGGTTTGTACTGGTCTATATTGGTCTGTACTGGTCTCTACTGGTCTATACTGGTCTATACTGGTCTGTTCTGGTCTGTTTTGGTCTGTTCTGGTCTGGCCTGCTCTATACTGGTCTATACTGGTCTGTACTGGTCTCTACTGGTCTGTACTGGTCTTTAATCTCCGTCTCTGTCTCTCCAGTGGCTTGTCCTGCAGGCAGCTTCTCCAGAGAGGGGGCGTGTCTTCTCTGTCCCGAGGGAACCTATCAAGACGAAGAGGGGCGGGGCTTCTGCAACAGCTGCCCCACTGGTTCCTCACCTGCTGGATCCTCATCTGTCAGTCAGTGTGAGTCAGAGCTTCACTCACTGGGCCTTAAACCATCCATCAATCAATCAATCAATCAATCAATCAATCAATCAATCAATCAATCAATCAATCAATCAATCAATCCATCTATCAATGGAAATCTAACTCCCTGTGTGTGTGTGACAGGTGTGACGGACTGTCAGGGGCGGGGCCTGCGCTGTTCGGAGAGCGGCGACTTCCTGTCAGCGCAGCCTGACTTCCTGTCCGGCAGGTGGAGGTGTGTGAGCAGCGAGGGGGCGGAGCTTCAGTGGACCAATAGCGGCGAGGCTCTGACCGATGAGGAGTGCTCAGGTGACGACGCAGCAGCAGCAGCAGCCAATCAGAGAGCAGCTAGTGTTTGTTTTTTTTAACATATGGATCAATGCTGTTAATGTGTGTGTGTGTGTGTGTATGTGTGTGTGTGTGTGTGTGTGTGTGTGTGTGTGTGTGTGTGTGTGTGTGTGTGTGTGTGTGTGTGTGTGTGTGTGTGTGTGTGTGTGTGTGTGTGTGTGTGTGTGTTGTAGTTCTCAGCAGGTTTCAGGCTGTTCCTGGATCAGATCTGATCGTCGGAGCTGAAGATACTGAAATCCTGCAGATGATGACCTCTGACCTCAAGACCTGTGTCCAAGGTAACACACACACACACACACACACACGCTGTGCTCTTCACCAATCATGTGTACACCACCAAAAAAATGGGTGTATGCCAATTCCACAACAAAGATCTGCATTTATCAATCTGAATGTGAGCGTAGGGTTGAGAAGTTTTGGTAACACTTTACTTTAATACATGTTCATAACCATGACATAACAGCTGTCATAAACATCAATGAATACTTATGACAGCTGTCGTTAAGTGTCATTCGGTAAGTTATATCACTTTGTTATGACAACTTGACATCATTTGGCAATTAGGTCTGCTATGACAGTTTAAATTGTCTTTGTGTCAAGTTGTCAGAACAAAAACATCTCAAACAATGTCAACTTTGCATCAAAAGTGACATAACTTACCGAATGACACTTAACGACAGCTGTCAGAAGTATTCATTGATGTTTATGACAGCTGTTATGTCAGCTTTTTTGAGAAATTTTACCAGTTTATTCTAGAATTTTTTTTAATTCTTTTTTTTTTTGATAAATTTGACCACATTTTGTAGAACAGTTAAATCTTATGTTATGTTATGTTATGTTATGTTATGTTATGTTATGTTATGTTATGTTATGTTTATTTATTTATTTATTTGATATGGACATCACAATTACATTGAGACTGTTCCCGTGGACAGAACAGATGCTTTGCTTGGGTGTGTTTAGCACAAGTGCTAATTTTCAACACCAGTCCATAGGCGGCTAATCTAAAAATACATACCATATTATCAACAGTATGAGATAAAACCAAGTGCATGACACTACATCATGACAGTAGCATACTAAAAAATACAGAGCACAAGATCAACGAGAGGAGACTGAGCAAACAGAAATCATGATCCTAACAGTAAAAATAGTAACAATGAAGACGTCCATATTTATACATGTGAACATTGTTGTTTTGCTTTGAATCCTCTGTTAAAGGAGTTTGTATCAGTCTCCAGCTTCAGGTGAGTGGGTAAAGTGTTCCATAGGTTAACTAACTAACCCCTTTTACTGACTGTCCACATGATGTTGTACACTTGGGAACAATGCAGTCGCCATAGTGGGAGGCTCGTGTGTTTACTCGGCTTGAGCTACAGCGTCTTTTTATCAGTGCAGAAAACAATCTGAGCTCTGTTGTGTGTGTGTGTGTGTGTGTGTGTGTGTGTGTGTGTGTGTGTGTGTGTGTGTGTGTGTGTGTGTGTGTGTGTGTGTGTGTGTGTGTGTGTGTGTGTGTGTGTGTGTGTGTGTGTGTGTGTTTCTCAGCCTGTGCAGTGGAGCCGTCCTGTCACCATGTGGCGCTGTTCAACACGCAGTGTGAACTGTACAGCACACACACACTGAACACACACTGCAACACCTCGCAGCAGGTACATACAAACACACACACACACACACACACACACACACACATACATACACACACATGCACACATACACACACACACATGTATACATACACACACACCTAAACATGTGATTAACGTGTGTTTGATGTGTCGTTCTCCAGACCAGTGGGTTTCTGGGTAATCCTCAGGCCGAGCTGTTTGATTGGCTGAGCTGCTCTGTCAAAGTGAGGGGCGGAGCTTCAGAGCTGGTGGTCATCAGGAAGAATGGTAAGGTGTTACCGTGGCAACCAGGCGGCGACGGACACTTGGAACAGCATTTAGTTTAGATTAGTTTAGTTTAGTTTATTTAGGTCTTGACATGGCTCCTCAATGTACAATAGAAATTACAGCTCAACATAAATACAGCAATGTGACAAGGTCTAAAAAAAGAAAAGAGCAATAAAACAGAAAATATGTAAATCAAAGTAAACAATAAGTAAATAAAGAAAGTGTACAATAGACATTTAGATTGAAAAGGTGTAGGCTGAAGCTTAGTTTATTTTGCCTACCCTATTATTAATCAGGTTATATTAAAAACTATGCAATCTACTAGAGATAAAACTCTCTACAGCATAGCAGGCATCATGGTTCATTGTTCTAACTTACATCAATTGATCAGCCTACTTTTGAGTGTTTTTTAAATTATATTATGGTAGTCTGACAGGTGTGTGTGTGTGTGTGTGTGTGTGTGTGTGTGTGTGTGTGTGTGTGTGTGTGTGTGTGTGTGTGTGTGTGTGTGTGTGTGTGTGTGTGTGTCAGGGGCGGAGTTTCTGCAGACCAGGATGACCCGCGTGGTCTCAGGTGTGTTCAGGACTCAGGTGTTCCCGTCCGGTCGGACCTCGGTGACCGACGCTCACCGTTTCTGTCAGGACGGCTGCAGCCGCGACGCCTGCTGCGACGGCTTCATCCTCAACCACAACAAGCTGAACGGAGGTACGTTACCATGGAGACGGGCCGGGTGAGTGAGTGGGGAATGAGAGTGATGCATGGCAAATGTTTCTTCAACAACGTGATAAAGGAACAGGTGCATATGAGAACCAAGGGGAAACAAACAAACATATATAGTATATGTGACAAACATATTTGTATACATTTATAAAATAAATGAAACAAAAGCTAGGGCTTCTTTTGTAAATCATACTTATCAATGATACTAAACAGTTTAATGGCATTTTTCTTTTTCATAAGATTGAGAGCTTTTATGAAAGAAGACATTTGTTATGAAACATGTAAAAACCTAAGAGTTGATTTTTAGAAATTTGCACTTGTGTCTGTATGTTATTGATGAGAAAGTCATCAAGTTGTGACCTGTACATTCACCACGCTATGAAATAATCTCGTATAATTATGTAACATAACGACACATGAAACAAATACTCTGAACTACTTTCTCTTCTGAAATCCCTCCGCCCAGCAGCCGTGTCAGGAATGTAGTTCCGGCTGCATTTGCCTCTAAAACAACTCTGTCTCATATTGTTACATGATTATTTCATAGTGTGTTGTATACTTGGAGAACATTTGAGGAGTATAAGATATTACTATGAATTTTACATGTAGTTTTGTCAGGAATTTTAATCTTTTCAAACTCACAGGTTAAAGCAGAAGTGAGTGATACCCAGGGGGCAAAATCCCATTTTTTGGAAAAACGGACACGGAGCGTTGTAAAAGGTTTGACAGCAGAAATGATCTGTAGGAAGTTGAAGGATTAAAACCTGGGTGGACAACCCGGTCAACTGGCTGCTGGAAAGCTACAGGGGTCCAAAACCCCTTTCTTGGGTCATTTTGCTGGCGAAATGATGTAAATGCAAATATTTAGGTACTACAATGGCATAAATAGTCATACAACTATAAAATTTGGCAGAGAGTATCTTGACACATAGGGGGAGGCATGAACAAAAGATTCTGGGGTTTGTTGCAACTCGATTCTAAGATATCACCCTCAACATCCCAAAAAAGACCAAAAAAAGTACTGTTCGCCTGACAAATTCTCATGAAAATTATTATTTTTCAGCACTTTATGGAGAATATCTATGCCTAACATGTATATAGAAAATTTCCTTAATTCATAAGCTTCCATTTGAGTCCAAGATAGTCTTTCTACTAGCTACTGGAAAGCTACAGGCTGTCTCCAAACAATGCAACACCTATTGTGAAAAACTACAAGTTAACTGGCATGATCAGAAACCATTCTATTTCTGGTCTCCCCAAAGTGAACAGATAGATAGAGAAGACCATTGGCCACAGCAAGTGGGGCTTTGGAGATAGAAAGGCTATCTTGGACTCAAATGGAAGCTTATGAATTAAGGAAGTTTTCTATATACATGTTAGGCATAGATATTCTCCATAAAGTGCTGAAAAATCATAATTTTCATGAGAATTTGTCAGGCGAACAGTACTTTTTTTGGTCTTTTTTGGGATGTTGAGGGTGATATCTTAAAATCGAGTTGCAACAAACCCCAGAATCATTTTTTCATGCCTCCCCCTATGTGTCAAGATACTCTCTGCCAAATGTTATAGTTGTATGACTATTTATGCCATTGTAGTACCTAAATATTTGCATTTACATCATTTCGCCAGCAAAATGACCCAAGAAAGGGGTTTTGGACCCCTGTAGCTTTCCAGCAGCTAGTTGACCGGGTTGTCCACCCAGGTTTTAATCCTTGAAGGTCCTAGATATCATTTCTGGTGTCAAACCTTTTACAACGCTCCGTGTCCGTTTTTTTGCTTTGCCCCCTGGGTATGATATATTTGTGTTAATATAAGTCTTAAATAGTTATATCTTCCGACAGCAATCACTAACATAGAGTGTTTGGACTGAAACACGGGTCTGTCAGTCACTCTGCTCTGCTCTGAGCCGAAGAGAAAACATTTGCACGTCTGTCCGTCCTGGGTGAGGGATCCCTCCTCTGTTGCTCACCCTGAGGTTTCTCCGATTTTTCCATGGAGTTTTTCCTCAGTCGATGCGAGGGTCTAAGGACAGAGGATGTTGTTGTGATGCCATGTAAAGCCCTTTGAGACAAACTGTTTGTAAAAACGGGCTATACAAATAAAATTGCCTTGCCGTGCCTTATCGTATCCTACAGTTTTTATCCAATGAGGAGAGAGAACGGCATGAAGGGCTGTGTGTGCAGCCAAGGAACGCCGTGAATGTGGCGACGTAGCGACGAGGACTGTTATGGTGCGTTCAAGGAAACTCGTATTTTTCCGACCGTGAAGTCGTACCAGTTCGATCTGGTACGAGTTCACGGGTCAGAAGTTACGAGTGGCCGTTATAGTGACTTTCACCGGTAAAACAGGTCGGAAAAACACGAGTGGGTTGCCTGGAACGCTACAAAGTCGTAAGTCGTGACTTGAAGCTGTAATTTACGATTTCAAAAGCCTGCCTGGAACGCAGCATTAGCAAAAACGACCGGACCACTTACTTCTGCTTTGACTCCAAGAGAGAACCAGTGATACATGATCATACATGTTTCGGTGTTGTCTAAGTGTTGTCCATTGTCTAACTGTGTCTGTGTGTCTTCATTTTTTCCTTTAAATGATTAATGTAATTGCACACTGTCTAAACTAAGTGATGGTTTTAGATATGGATGTAAAAGTGTTAGTGAGTGACTGGATGAACGCCCCCCCCCACCTCCCCCCACAGGGTCTCTGTTCTGTGGTTGGCTGAGAGCTCCGTCGGTGCTGATGTGTGGCGACCAGGACTGGGACGTGATTGGACAGGCACCGGCCAGTCGTGACTGTGGGACGAAGTTAATGGACAAGAAGCAGGACGGGCGCTTCGTGTGGGACTTTGGAGGAGAGACGTTCACATTCGGTGAGAAAACATTTATACAACATTGCCACAAAGAATGAAAAATGCGATGCATACAAGACGTCTAGCTTCAGCTAATGGTCAGTCTTTGTCCCTGGTCAGGCTGAAGAAGGATAAAAGATACTGAATACAATAAGTGCAATACTACAAATACAGTGAATAATACAGTGAATGGATATCATGAATAAATAAACACAGCTACAAAATTTAGATTAAGAAATTGCACAGATGAAATACATTAAACATTAGTAAAATGCTGTATTGACAGTGACTTCAGAGAAGTTAATGTTCACATTTCTGCTGCTGCTTAAGCCAATGTTTAGCTCTAGCACTAAACATCTTTAGTTCTGTATGGGATTTGATTTCTGGTGGTAAAGAACTCCATAGGTGTGTATCTACACAGCACTGAGAGGGATGATTGACCGAATGTTGTCCTGCATCTTCGAATTTTACAGTTTTGCTTGCTCATGCTCCTTGTCGTTGTCCCACAGTTGTCTGACTTAGTAAATATCTGTGACATCGCAAAGTTAAGACAGGAAGTAGGTTAGTTTCTCCCCACTGACGCTGTGTGTGTGTGTGTGTGTGTGTGTGTGTGTGTGTGTGTGTGTGTGTGTGTGTGTGTGTGTGTGTGTGTGTGTGTGTGTGTGTGTGTGTGTGTGTGTGTGTGTGTGTGTGCGCGTGTGTGTGTGTGCGTGTGTGTGTTTGGTTCCCAGGTGGCTCAGCTCTGCCGCAGGACGACGTCTTCGTCTTCCAGGGCGTCTACCTGAACTCAGGTACCTGACCTCTGACCTTAACCCTGACTCCCACTGCTTTTTTATTGTGCAATACAAGTGACAAACATGGAGACATGACAAGACTTTAGACTTTTTAGACTTTATTTTATTTGCACATAAAAAATAAAACAAAACATTTACTTATCTCTCTTACTAGTAAGAAAGATACGAAAAAGAAATGTGCAGGTGAGGTCTGAAACCCGAAAGGCTTCTAACACGACCTCACCTTGATCTAACAAACAATTGAAGCACAGTCAAGAAATGATAATCACATACCTTGTGCAAGGTAGAGAAATAATACAATTTAAAAAAATAAAAAGAAAGGGGGAAAAAATGAAGAAAAAAAAAAGCAGGGAAGATGTTGGTAGTAAAAATAAAAGTAGTAGTAATGATAACAGCACTAAATAAATAAATAAATAAACGAAAAGAGGTGAGAAAAGAAAGTGAGACAAACGAAGAGAACTGGTACAGATGATTTAAGTTCAAGTAAACACTAAAAAGGGAAAAGAAAAGAAAAACTAGAAAAAAAAACCATGGGGCGCTAGGAAAACAGAATTAAAAAGCAAAGCACAAGACATGAAGGACCTAACACCGCAACACAGTGGCCAAAAAAATTAATGAATTGAGAAAAAAAAGACAGAAAGAACAAAACAAGAGAAGCTGAAAAAATAAACATCACCAGCCAATCAAAGAGAGTTAGATAATTAAAACAGATTAAACCTTTTCTAGTTTTAATTTTAGCTATAGCCTATCGAATATTTCAAATAAAAAAAACATCAATTTGAACAGCTTGTCTGCATGATTATCATTTGACAGACACTGTTGATATCGACACTGGTATCTTGTACAATGCACAATAACAAGGTACGTTTATACATGGCACTGGGCCCAGATTAATAAATTGCAGTTTTATTTAATATACTGTATATAGTGGGTCCCTGCTGCATCTCTGCATCAGTTTGGGGGTCTTTGGCCTAAAAAACGTTGAAGACCCCTGTAGTTAGACGTTAGCAAGAGAATAGAAAGAATGAATAAAACGGAAATAAAAAGAGGAAGAAAGAATATAAGTGAAAATAGACAATTTTTTTCTTTTGTCTGTTTATTTCAGTCATTTACTTTTTTCTTTAAAAAAAAAATTATCACTACGTCTAACTTTTTCATAGATTTGTTCTTTGATGGCCCACTGCCACAGTTTATACACAGCAGTGTGTTAAACATCATGATGATCGGTGTGTGTGTGTGTGTGTGTGTGTTGACTGACTGTTTGTGCATCTCAGCAGCTCGTTCTGGTTCTGGTTCTTCGTCATGTGCAGCATCGACAGAACTCGGTCCTCTGGACGGTGTGTATCATCTGAACACAATATTTTACTCACATCAGAAAACAAACATCCTGTCGTCCGTTTGTCACAGATGAAGATCAATATAATGTGTGTGTGTGTGTGTGTTCAGTGTCAGTGCAGCAGAGGTTCGAGTCCCTGTCAGACGACGACGTCCTCGTCGACCCTCAGAGGAAACTCCCGTCTCTCTCCTTCTGGCTCAACAAGAACAACTACAACTCCCAGCAGGCATTGCTCTGGTGCCTCTCACGTACGTACCTACAGCCGCAAGTTGTTGTTGTTGTTACCTGTGCCCAGGTGTGTGTGTGATGACCATAGACTGTATAAAGAATGGCCGTAGCACCGTGACGTCACCCATTGGTTTGGGGGAGTCTGTTTTGTGCCGCTACTACGGGGGTTTGAACCGCGCCATGTTGGATTCTACTGCCATATTTGGAGCGGTGCGGCGGTTAGCCGGCCGAGAACCCGCCCACTGGCCTCGAAGCAGCGGTCTCCGGACCTGTCACTCAACGTTTCCGCGCCCTGATTGGCCAGAATTTTAAACCTAATAACAGTAAAACGGTAGAGTTTTAAAAAAGTCCCCCCCCCTCAGAGTGTGTGCGGGGGTAGAAACTATCGATTGAGACCAGAAAACGTTCTGACACCAGGCTTTGATCATGTTTATTGAGGATGTAAAGTGGGTGATTTTAACATGGGGGTCTATGGAGAATGCTGCTTTCTGACACCAGCCCCCAGAGGAAGAAGAGGGGATTGCAGTTTGTTGAACGAGGAAGTGACTTCACTTCTCAGACCGACAACTGCCCCCTTGGTGATGACAGGTGTGTGTGTGTGTGTTTCAGGCTGTGAGGTGGAGCCTCTGTGCTCGCTCTGTGACATCACAGACGGCGACGATGACTCAGCAGGTTTCTTCAGCTGCTCCTTGTTCCCCGACACCAGAGTGTGTGGAGGCTACGAGACACCGCTGAGACGAGCCTGTCGCCCCCTGATGGACCGGAGGCCCAACAACACCTACAGCAGGAAGGGTGTGTGGGTCTAAAACAATGTTACCCCCTATTCTTTCTTACGAGACTATTTTACTTTTTCCTGTCTCTCATCTGTCTCTTCCCCCTTGTCTCCACCTCCATCTCATGCTTCCATCGCATTCTCTCATTCCCTCTGCACTTTCTCTGCAATCTTACACAAGAAGTCATTCACACATGTGCACGCACACACACCCACACACACACACACACACACACATACATGCACACGTACATACACACTCTCACAAGAGAAAAATAGCCTAAACCTTTACCTACCTTTTATTCTTTATTTTCGCATTCTATTTGTATTTATTTCTTCATCATATACACTTTTTCTTTTCTTTTCTTTTTCATTTTACTATGAAATTGACTAACTTTATTACTATTATGATATGTATATATATATATATATATATATATAATATATATATATGTGTGTCTTGTTTTGTTCTTGTCTCTTTTCTGTTTGCCTATTTGAAGTCTTGTTGGTATGATATTGTTATTTGTTAGTCACCCACGTTGCACCCTTGTAGTTTGTCTGTAGTAACTGTATGTCTTTACACTATATGGCACTATTACACAAAAGTAATCCCCCCCCCCCCCCCCAAAAAAAAAAAAGAAGGGTGGGAAACACACACAGTATCCTTCTCCTCCTTCTTCCTCTTCTCCTTTTTCTTCTCCTCCTTTGCCTTCTTTTTCTTCTCCTTCTTCTTCTCATTCTTCTGATAGGAGAAATTGGAAGTGTTACATCTGACCCGTGTTACAACCACCCCCGCTCTCCCCTATATGTTAAGTGGATGTGTATTATTGATTGTTGATTCCTCCTGTTTGTACCAGTGGATCTGTCAGGACCGGTCAGGAGCTTCTACACAAGAGTTTCCTTCCAGAAGATGGTGTCCTACTCCGTACGCAGCCGAGTCAGCGTGAGAGAGGACACACCGCTGTCTGAGGGGTACACACACACACACACACACAATAAATGTATTATGATATTAACATCTTCAAAAAGTGAAAGTTTAGTGAGTCAATCTGCATGTGTGTGTGTGTGCAGGTTCAGGGAGTGTGAACGTCGTTGTGATGAAGATCCTTGTTGCCGTGGCATCGGTTTTGTTCGAGACACCAAGTCAACAGGTGACTACAGGTGTAACGGTGACAGCTGCTGTTTTGTTTGTTTGTTTACTATTCACTCTGTATGTGTGTGTGTGTGTGTATGTGTGTGTGTGTGTGTGTGCAGGGGCCTCAGACGTGGTGTGTCTGTCTCTGATCAGTCTCGGGGTTCAGACCTGTGGTGATGACGACAGGACGACCTGGAGGACCCAGGACTGTCGAGAGTCTGACGTCAAGACCAAACCAGAACCGTTTGGCTGGTACCAGAAACCTGGTAAGACCACACACACACACACATATATATACACACACACACACACACACACACACACACACACACACACACACACACACACACACACACACACACACATATACACTGACTGAAAATCTTGTGTTATGGGCCAAAGCTTAAAACTTCACAGAGCTTAGAACTGATCCTTTAGTGATTTGAAAGGGTTTCCCTTATGGGAACCTCAATCTTGGTCCCCATGTTGTCAAAGGTCCCCATGTTATCAGATGTCCCCATGTCGTCAGATGTCCCCATGTTGTCAAAGGTCCCCATGTTGTACAGTGTTGGTGGAACAGTAACATGGAGACCTCTGACACCCTGGGGACCTCTGACAACATGGGGACCACTGATAACATGGGGACCACCTACAACATGGGGACCACCTACAACATGGGGACCACCGATAACATGGGGACCACTGACAACATGGGGACCACTGACACCATGGGGACCACTGACACCATGGGGACCACTGACACCATGGGGACCACTGACACCATGGGGACCACTGACACCATGGGGACCACTGACACCATGGGGACAACTGACAACATGGGGACCACTGACACCATGGGGACCACTGACAACATGGGGACCACTGACAACATGGGGACCTCTGATAACATGGGGACCACTGACAACATGGGGACAACTGACAACATGGGGACCACTGACACCATGGGGACCACTGACAACATGGGGACCTCTGATAACATGGGGACCACCTACAACATGGGGACCACAGACAATATGAGGACCACAGACAATATGAGGACCACCGACAACATGGGGACCTCTGACAATATGGGGACCTCTGACAATATGGGGACCACAGACAATATGAGGACCACAGACAATATGAGGACCACCGACAACATGGGGACCTCTGACAACATGGGGACCATCTACAACATGGGGACCTCTGACAACATGGGGACCACCTACAACATGGGGACCTCTGACAACATGGGGACCTCTGACAACATGGGGACCACCTACAACATGGGGACCTCTGACAACATGGGGACCTCTGACAACATGGGGACCTCTGACAACATGGGGACCAAGATTGAGGTTTGATTGATTGAGGTCCATACCTATAGTGTAGGTGGTCCCCATGTTGTGACTGTAAACAGATTAATGTTCCCATCATGATACAAATACAAGCCCACACACAAACACAGTGTAACCCAGTGTGTGTGTGTGTGTGTGTGTGTGTGTGTGTGTGTGTGTGTGTGTGTGTGTGTGTGTGTGTGTGTGTGTGTGTGTGTGTGTGTGTGTGTGTGTGTTGTCAGTGAACCAGTGGAGTTCAGCTCCTGCTCTGTGTCCTGAGTTCAGCCTCAAGACAAACACAGGTGAGACTGGATACTACTGATACTACTACTCTTACTAATGTTACTACTACTGCAGTTCTACTGTTACTGATACTGTAATACTATTACTCTAGTGCGGCTGTTACTGATACTACTACTATTACCAATACTGTTACTGTTATTGCTGTTATTACTTCTCTTACTGATCGTGTCTCAGTGTCTCTGGACGTTTGGCGTCTCCTCCCTGACTCCTCCCTCCTGGTCGACCCGTCTCTCTCCACGTATGACGTCATCCACTTGAGCCGTGACATCAGCGCCGACCGGAACAGGACCCGGGATTGGTGTCTCCATGGTAACCACAGAAAACAAACACAACACAACACAACACACGTCTTCCTTTAACAGATAGACTCGTCCACGCCCTAATCTCCTCCAGGCTTGATTACTGTAACAGCCTGCTCATCGGTATATACCCAACAAACACCTTCAGAAACTTCAATTCATTCAGAACTGTGCTGCCCGAACTCTGATGAAAACCCGCAAATACGACCACATCAGCCCCCATTCTTCAGAACCTACACTGGCTTCCCATAACCTCAAGAATCCAATACAAAATCGCCCTCATCACCCACCTTTGCATCTACAGCAACGCCCCGCAATACCTCAAAGACCTCCTTACCCCTCACTCATCCACCCGTAACCTCCGGTCCCAAAGTACCAACCTCCTCCATCAGCCCCGCACGCGACTCCGCACCATGGGAGACCGAGCCTTCTGCTCCACTGCCCCCCACATCTGGAACTCCCTCCCTGAACACCTACGACAACCCCAGTCTGTCGTTACCTTTTTGTTCAGACAGGCTTTCCTAGGTCGTTCCTATATGTTTTTATTCTCTCTCTGCACTTTAATCTCCTCCTTTAGCTGTTCTATCTACTGCTGATTTTAACGTGTCTGATTTTTCTCTTAGCCTTTTGTTTATTTTGTTTCTGGTTTCTTTAGCACTTTGAGATTACTTTATGAAAAGTGCTTTACAAATAAAATGTATTATTATTATTATTATTAGATAAAGGAATTGGACCCAGATTAGAGATGAAAGGTTATGTCATCACTTCCTGTTCACTTCCTGTCAGCCTGCGAGGAGGCGGAGTCTTGTGTGGCCGTGTCACTCGGGGAGGCGGAGTCTGCGGCCCGCTGCGTCCTCTACCCCGACACCACGGCCTGTGGGCTGAGCTCCGCCCCCGGCTCCTCCTCGCCCGCCGCCACTTCCTGCCGGCTGGTCGTCAGAGAGCCGGCCGCCCAGGTGTACCTGAGGACAGGTGAGCAGCGTCAGCCAATCACAGCACAGAGCACAGGTTGGTGTTGGTGCTCACCTGGCTTATTTATTATTATTATAACCTTTATTTTACCAGGTTTGTCCCATTGAGATCCAAGATCTCTTTTGCAAGAGAGACATGGCCAAGAATGACAGCACATAGTTTCAACACATAGTCACATTAATTAAAAAACACAAAACAAATGAACAAACAAACAAAACAAAAAACAATTCAATTTTCAAATTTAGTTAAAAGAATTTACAAGATTACGGGTTGTCAAACATTTGCACTCAAGTAAATCATTTGCACTCCTGAAGCCTGGAAGTGATGCAATTTATCATGGACTTGAATACATTCAGAGATACCAACCAGACTTTGGAGTTTGAGCTCTGACTGCAAACTGCTCCATGTACTCGGAGCAGAAAATCTAAAAGCTTTCTTCCCCATTTCTGTTCTCACCTTAGGAACAGTAAAATGACAAAAGTCCTGAGAGCGGAGACTGTAGGCACTGTTAGTCAAGATTAGAAGGGATGATAAATAAGATGGAATCATCTCAAGAACAGCCTTGTAAATCAGCACATACCAATGGCAGAGTCGGCGTACATATAAAGATGGCCAGTTTACTTTACTGTACAAGACACAATGATGAGTTAGAGCTCCAGAGTTTGTAATAAACCTCAGAGCACCATGATACACACTATCCAACATGTGGAGGCATTGAACGGAGGCATTCATATATAACACATCACCGTAATCGATAATTGGAAGAAAGGCTGACTCCACCAGTTTCTGTTTCATCCTAAAAGAAAAGCAAGACTTATTTCTAAAATAAAATACAAGTAAAAGCTTCAGCTTCTTTACAGTATACTGAATATGTGCCTTAAAAGACAAGTGGTCATCAATCAAGAACCCCAGATATTTTAAAGTAGATACAAGTTCAATTTGTTGACCAATACTGGTGACAATGACAGACTGACTTGATCTTGCTGATTTAGAATTCTTACGTGTCTTCTTGTGTGTCTCCTCAGAACGGTTGCCGCCGGTTACGACCGTCGCCATCCCGGGTCACGGGACCCTGCAGGGCGTTGCCGTGGAAACAGCCCTGGGCTCGGACCTCCGGAGGACGGTGGTTCAGTTCCTGGGAGTCCCCTACGCACGTCCACCAATAGGATCGCTCCGCTTTGAGGAGGCGCAGCCAGCGGATTGGACGGGAACCTGGGACGCCACCAAACCACGGTAACCACCTGTCTGTCTGTCTGTCGTGATGTCATAATGTAATAAAGTTTCACCTCATGATGTAATAACACCGTATTTTATAATAAATTGTGACATAATGAACCAAATTATTACATTTTCTTCATAAAAACAAATGCAAAACCTGCAGTTTGTAATAATTTGGTTCATTATGTAACAACTTATTGCAAAATGCGGCAAAGTTTATTACGTATTGCGTGTGATTTATTAACCACAGCAACCAGCCAAAATAAATAACCCTGCACCACTGCACCAAACAGCACTTTCTTAATGTTATTGTGCAATATCTATTTATTCCTACAGGTTTTATTATAGTACTGATTTTTAATACTGGATGACTTACTTATTTATCTTTTTCTTGTGTGAGTGTACATGTGTGTCATTGAGGTTGTCCTTTTTAGCTTGTTTTAGTCTGTTTTAGCCCTGGAATGGATGTGGCACCACAAATTTCGTTGCACTTGTTTGTTGCAATGACAATAAAGGCTATTTGATTTTTTTTTTATTTGATTTTTGTGTGAGGGATGATGCCCGACGACGAGGTGTCACTAATCAGGAATTAACGGACAACGCAAACACACACACAGTTTATGCACAGTTCATAGACATCTCTATGCAAGTATGTGTAAGTTATTGTGGATGAATTTGCCTTCATTTATGTAACTTTGTAAAGATTTAATTATTGTCTTAGTTTTTATTTGATTACATTCAGGCGCTGATTATTAAACAAATCAATCAGAGGTTACTCAGCAGTTACTTAGTACTTGGGTAGTTTTTTCACCAAGTACATTCTTACTCTTACTCAAGTAAATATTTGGATGGCTCCTTTTTACTTTTACTTGAGTAATATTATTTTAAAGTTACAATACTCTAACCTAAGTACAATCTTTGTGTGTGTGTGTGTGTGTGTGTGTGTGTGCAGGCCGACCTGTGTGCAGCCAGGTGAGGAGGAGTCAGCAGGTGTCTCTGAGGACTGTCTCTACCTGAACATCTTCTCTCCTGTTGCCGTGGTGAGTCTTCCTGTTGCCGTGGTGACTCCTCATCTCTCTCAGGTCGTCTCACAGTTCACCTTTGACCTCACCTGTCTGTGTGTGTCTGTGTGTCAGAGGGGGCGTGTCCCAGTCCTGGTCTTCTTCTTCAACCCGTCAGCCAATGACAACGCGGCGGGATTGTTGGACGGCTCCGCCCTCGCCGCTGTGGGTAACATCGTCGTGGTAACGGCAAACTACAGGACTGCAGCGCTGGGATTTCTGAACACAGGTGAACAACACACACACACACACACACACACACACACACACACACACACACACACACACACACACACACACACACATACCTCTTCCTTAACCACTCCTTTATATATTAACGACATCTGTAAAATGTATTTTTTTGGTGAAAAACACGAATATTCTATGTTCTGGTGATAATCTCCAATCTCCCCTGTGTTACCAACAAGGAACTGATCAAATTAAAGTGTTGGTTTGATGAAAATAAACTATCACTAAATGTAATAAAATCTGAAGTAATGCTTTTTGGAAATTGTGAATGTAAAATCGTAAGTTCACCTTTAAATTAAAGACAAGCTCATTAAAAAAGCAACACAAGATACAGTAATACAATACAACACAATAAAAACCAAAAACACAAAAATGTGTAAAGAAAAAGACAAAAAAAAAGACATTCTGGATCAGAAATCCCTACTTACTTTGCACCATTCACTTATCACCCCCTATTTGTTATATTGTGTTGAAGTATATGGGGTAATACTTGTGAAAGTAGCCTGAAACGGAATATGCACATTGCAGAAACGAGCTAATAAGGTTAATTCACCAAGCTGGTCATCTGGACCATACAAATATTTTATTTTTAGCCTCTAAAACATTACAATTTCTGGACCTTGTTGAATTTAAAACTGGTCAACTTATGTTCAATGTAATTAATAACAATGTTCCAGCTGTTTTCTGATAGAGAGGGGGAGTATTATTATTAGAGAGGACACCATGTGTTAAAACACCCTGTTGCCCTATGGGATGGCTTTAGATATAATGTATTTGGTGCTGCTTGTACTTGGGGGAAAATTAAGAAATGAAAGGAACGACTTGACTTGCCCCTCCCCCCAGATGATGAGTCTGGTCTCCGTGGTAACTACGGGCTGTCGGACCAGGAGGCGGTGCTTCGCTGGGTCAACGCCCACATCTCCCTGATGGGTGGAGACAACAGCAGCGTGACGGTTGGAGCGGAGCGTCAGGGCGCTGACATCACCAGCCTTCACCTCCTCTCCTCCTCCTCCTCCTCCTCCTCCTCCTCCTCCTCCTCCTCCTCCTACTCCTCCGCTTCCTCTTCCTCCTACTCCTCCGCTTCCTCTTCCTCCTACTCCTCCTCCTCCTCTTCTCCTCTGTTCCAGAGGATGATGCTGATGGTGAGTCTGTCGGTCACTCCAGATGTTTCCTCACTCAGCAGCTGTGGAAAATTTACTGACACCACCTCTTCCTCTTCCTCCTCCTCCTCCTCCTCCTCCTGCAGGGTGGGTCTGTCTTCTCTCCGTCCCTCCTCTCCTCCTCCTCCTCCTCCTCTTCCTCCTCCAGACGTCTGGCTCTGGATCTGGCCTCGGAGCTCGGCTGTGTGACCTCTGACCTCCCCTCCTGCCTCCGGGCGGCGCCGGTTCACCAGCTCAACGCTGCTCAGACCAAGGTAGAGTTTAAAGACCTGGGGGTCTCATTTATAAAACTGTGCGTGGGATCGTTACTAAAAGTGTACGTACGCCCAAAAGCCAGGTTTTGCGTGCGCCAGTAAATATTCAGACTTATAAAACCCTGCGTACGCACATTTGCAAGCAAACTTCCCTTTATAAATCAGAGAGTTCCTACAAGTGTGCGCAGCTGAATCCGCTTCACGTTCCGCCCTGTACACGCCCTGTTTTAACCGTAGATGGTCAATGCAAACCACCACATGAATGTGATCTGCATGTCAATGAGCCTGACGTGCTGTTGTTCTGTCGCTGTTGTGAATCAGCTGCAGGTGTGAAAGTGACAACGTGACGTGTTGCTGCAGCTGTTAACGGCGTCAGCGGCTCAGAGCGCACGCAGTGTTGTTTTGGTGCGCTGCCCTCTCACATGCTGGACCCGGTTCGGCACGTATAGTTACAACAATGACAACAGGTCTAATCTGAAACGAGTTATTAACCATTCATCATGGTCTCCCTCTCCCTCCTTTCTCCTCCAGCGGTGCCGTGGTGCAGAATTACGCACGGGGCTCACCGCTGTATTATTTACAGTAATTAGACTGATCGATAAAACTTTGAATAATTAGCAGAATCAGTTACATTCTGAGGAATGATCAAACATGACACTTCTCTTCATAACAAGAAAACAGAATGTAACAATTGTGCGAACGATTACTGGATTTTATTCTCCCAGGGTTTGAGATTTAATTGACTCTCGATCATATGTTCACAGTATCATAGGAACATATAGTTATTTACACCATGTATTTATCCCATGCAGCCGCGCCGTCCTCTCCTCCTCCTGCGCTCTGGGAGTGGACAATATGACGGAGAGACGGTGGTGATTAAAATATTTAGATTAAAATATAGAGAAGGAATTTTGATTTAGAATTTTAAGTTAGATTCTAAGAAGATGTTTCTGAAACACCAGTCCGATGCAAAATAAGGGCGCTGTTGAATTAAATCACCGTGGCAACAACATGGATCTAACACATACGGGTTGAAATTAAATGTGTGACGGTCGATAATAAAAACATAATCGTTCTTCTCAATCATCATTTCCTGAGTCTGACTTCAGTTCACCACCACCGTCTGTGTCGCCAATTCCCCTTTTCCTCCAAACCATGCGTACGCATGGGTCAGAGTTTGCTTAGAGCTGCGCACATTCTCCCGTCAAGTTTGTTTTTTATAGATCACAACCTTGGCGTGAAAAGTCACGTACGCCACTTTCAGCCCCGTTTTGTGCGTACGCAACGGTTATAAATGAGACCCCTGGTTTCTGTCTCACCTGTGCTTGCGGAAGTCATAAAAAGTTAGGGTATGGAATTTCAATCACTCTCACTCACTCAATCTATATTACCAGACCTTGAGAAGCGCTAGTTCTCAATGTGTGGTCCACTTTTGTCTAGAAATGTTTCTCTTTTTTTCTTTTGAAAAATTTTTACCATTTTTTTTGAGAAATTTAAACTTTTTTTCTCAAATTTTTAAAGAAGGTTTTTTTTTGACGACTATCAATCATCATGTTTGCTCTGACATGACTCCCAGTCAACTTTTAATCCACTTATAATGTTTGGAGTTTGAATCCAGCGGGAAAAAATTCTGTCTTCTTCTCTGTTTCTGGAGTTTATGTGTGGCAGCGTTACAGCGCCACACACAGGCCTGGCGGAGGTACTACAGTGTTTAGAGTTGTTTTTACTGAATCAGAGTGGAAGCAGAGATTTATGGAAACAATGATGCATTTAAGGGAAACTTTTTCAAAATGAACAAGAAAAAGATTGTTTTGAGTTCACTCACTGAGGCCTCAGTGTGCCTAGTTTCTGCAATTTAGTGAAAATAAGATAATGAAAATCAGGTAAAACCTGATTTACTGAAGCCTGTATTCATATTTTTTTCTTAAATGTAACTTTTCTACTAGACAGAAAAGGTACAATCTCAACAAAAACAGTTTGTGTCGAAGCTCAAAACTACCGGAAGTTGAGGTCCTAAAAACATAATGATTAGTTTTTAAAAAGCCTCTCACCTGTCCTGTCCCTGCAGCTCCTGGCGGTCCGTGGTCCCTTCAGGTCCTGGTCTCCGGTCCGCCGTGGCTCCTCCCCCCCGTCAAGCCTTCACAGAGTCGACCTGCTGCTGGGAACGTCGGAGCAGGACGGGCTGATTGGCCGAGCTCGCCGGTTAAAGGTCAGAGGTCACAGGAAGTCACACCTCACACCCCACCCCTCCACAATAAGGGTGTATTCCCATCTTTGGTTCAGACCTTTTGGGTCTTTGCAAATGCATATACAAATCCTGGTACGATTCATTTGCGGTGTGAATTCAGCCCGAACCTTCTCCGAACCAAATGCAAAATCTAGTAATGTACAAAAAAGTGCCTTTTTGGATTCAACAGGCTTCCGTTTTTGTCAGAAAATGCAGAAATCATCACTCATTAGCAACATGCCAGCCATATTTTTTATTTGGTAGTTTTTTATTTGACACATAACTTTCTGACAGCTGTAAGAGTCTCTCCATGTTTCTCCTCCTTCTGTGACAGTAAAAATGGTACATTTACAACACAAGATGATTGTCTTTGAGTTTTTTTTAATTCTCTTTTATTCTTGACTATTTGAATATTAGAAAACCATTGCCCATCCCTAGAAGACACACTCCCCAATACATATGAGGCATTGATGAAGGCTCTCCTCCGTAGTTGTCTTGTGCGTCTTTGCCCTCAATGATGAAGTGACGTAAACAACTGGAAATACCACATTAAAAGGGCAGCGAGAAACGCATGCATGACCTCCATTGTGTAGCTACTTTTTATGCAATATCCCATCAAAATTTTTTATCCAATAATTGAGCAACTGTAGGACACACATGCTTTTGTTTTCAAAGTTTGTCTGCTTGTAAAAAAAAATGCAATGTGAATAGGGACTGCACCAAGTTAAAAAAAAACATTTTTTCCATACCAAAGCAAGTGAACTATTGGACTTTCCTGGTGTGAATACGTTTGAGTCAGTGACTTGGACCCATTCGGGCTCCACTTCCTGTTTGTACCGGTTGTTTTGTGTGTGTGTTCAGGACTTCGAGGCGCTGCGGGGCCGGGCCGACGGGAAGACGGCGTTCTACGAGGCGCTGAGTCGCTCGCTGGGCGGAGAGACAGGAAGTGAGCTGCTGAAGGAGGCGGCGGCCTGGTTCTACTCTCTGGATCACAGCCCCTCCCCCGCAGGATACAACCTGTTCTCCAGAGCGCTCAACAACGCCACCAGGTTAGAGACACACACCCAACACACACACCTGGTCCCACCTGAGACCTGGATCAATACCTGGAATTGACCGAGTGACTGACAGTCTTGTATAAAGTACTTGAAAGTACAAGTATCTTACCAGAAAATGACTTTGGTAGAAGGTAAAGTCACCTTTTAGAAAATTACTTGAGTAAAAGTCTTGACATTAAAGGTGTACAGAAATGGCTGTTTGTCGCACCGAGTTGTCACGAGCTGCAACACGAGTTTACCCGAGTAAGGAAAACTAATTTGATTGGTCGTTATCGAGCGGGCGGGATATTCAATGTTTGGGGTGAGACCGAGCTCCGTGTGTGTGTGTCTCAGACGTTTGAATGACGGATCCAATATCAGTGGCTGGTGAATCGTGTACAGGCTGACGTATAATCCGTGCGCCTGCATTATCCAATGCAAAAAAACAAATACACACTTTCATCCTGGATTTACTCAAAAATAGAATTTTGCACAAAGTTTGGCTACATCATCTGATAGATGAGTTATCACATTAATTTTATGACCCAGAGTGGGCTCAAATTCAGTTTTCTTTTCTGTACACCTTTAAATGTACTTACCGTAATTTCCGGACTATAAGTCGCTACTTTTTTCACACGCTTTGAACCATGCGGCCTATACAACAATGCGGCTAATTTATAGATTTTTACTGGCTAACGGCCTCCGGGGGGCACTCTAGCAGGAAGCGCAAAATTGAGACAGAAATGTGGGGAAAGATTATGCGCCAAAGAAGACACTAGTTTTGATTTTGAACGGTCATTTTGCGCATCATACACACACCATCATGGAAAACACATGAAGAAATGCATATGATACAGCTTTTAAGCTAAAGGCAATCGATCTGGCCGTCAAAGAAGGAAATAGTATCAATGAATTAATGTTGAGACGTTGGAGGCGGCAACGGGAAGAGCTGGGTCAATGAAAAAAGACAACAAAAGCTTTCAGAGTACCTAAAAGCAGATGGCTCGAACTGGAAAACATTCTTGAAGACTGGGTAACCACACAGAGAGCAGATGGCCGAGATGTTTCCACTGTGCAGATCTGGTCTTAAATTAAAACAATGTGTAAATATCTCATGTTACAACATGAAAACCTGCGGCTAAGTATCAAAAGTAATTTTCTGATATAAAATGCAATTAAGTTTTTAAACAAGTGAGCGGTTAGAATTTTGATTCAAAACTTTGATTTTGTAGTAACGATTAACAAAGATGATTAACCCTAGAGCACTAACGTTAAAAATAGTAACATCATCACTAATGCCGGGTATTTTTTACCCGATATAATATACCCATAAAAAAATATTTCTCATCAAAGTATATTAAAATACAACAATACATGGCAAATTGAAGTACACTTCCTTAATTTTCCACTATACAATGTTTCACAAAATTAAAAAAGGTATCATGGAGGACCCTACAAAAAAATGTCAAAAATGTGTGATTTTTTTTTTTTTTTTTACAAAAACTTCCTTTAAAAAAAACTAATGGAGCTGGGAACTTGTCCTTCAGACCACCAATTTGTGGGACATTTGAGCCTTATTTGGTGGAGTAAAAAGAAAAAAGAAACATTTTCAGCATCACCAGAAACGGTCACCAGATTTAGATACATAAACACTAACGTCGGGTGAAATCCACCCGAACATGTGCCTGCTGAAAAAACTAGGGATGGGAGCAGGGTAACATGCCTACCTTCAATGACGTCAGTGAGCAGTATGAAGCTACAGGGACCCATGAAACTCAGACAACAGCAACATAATGAAAATTAGTGTTCTAGGGTTAAGACGTTAGTGTTCTAGGGTTAAGATAAATACTGTATATCAGAGTAAAAGTTCACATTGTATTTAGGAAATATAGTGGGGTAAAAGTGGAAGTTGTCAGAAATATAAATAACAAAGTGAAAATTCTACTTTAGTACAGTAACAAAGTATTTGTACCTTATTACATTACAACGCTGCCGAGTGATTAGTTATTGATCCAGAGGACGTTGTGTCCCCACAGAGACCTGTTCATCACCTGTCCCACTCTGCACATGGCGTCCCACTGGGCCGACAGCAGAGCCAACGTCTTCCTGTATCACCTGCCGGCCTCCAGCACCGACCTCAGGTACCACACCTGTCCAGAGAAAGAGTTTCACTGTACTAGCTGTATATGTGACAAATAAATACCTTTACCTGTCCACTTCCTGTCTGGGCCTCAACCACTCTGATCACCGCTGATCAGACCTATTGATTGGGTTTTTGTTTTTCAGAGCCGACGTGTTCGTTCCTCTGGACGTTCAGCTCGCGTTCGGGACTCCGCATCATCCAATCAGCGCTCAGCGCTTCACCTCCTCTGATCGACGCCTCTCATTGGCCATGATGAGCTACGTGTCCAGCTTCGTCAGGACGGGGTGAGACACCTGCACAGGTGTAAGGACGGGTGGAGCCTAACCCGGGACTCAGTAGAACTCAGTAGAGTCCAGTAAGATCTAGTAGAACTCAGTAGAGCTCAGTAGAACTTAGTAGAGTCCAGTAGAGCTCAGTAAGATCTAGTAGAACTCAGTAGAGTCCAGTAAGATCTAGTAGAACTCAGTAGAGCTCAGTAGAACTTAGTAGAGTCCAGTAGAGCTCAGTAAGATCTAGTAGAACTCAGTAGAGCTCAGTAGAGTCCAGTAAGATCCAGTAGAACTTAGTGGAGCTCAGTAGAGTCCAGTAGAACTCAGTAGAGTCCAGTAGAACTCAGTGGAGCTCAGTAGAACTCAGTAGAGCTCAGTAAAGTCCAGTAGAGCTCAGTAAGATCTAGTAGACCTCAGTAGAGCTCAGTAGTTCTCAGTAGAGTCCAGTAAGATCCAGTAGAACTTAGTAGAGCTCAGTAGAGTCCAGTAGAAATCAGTGGAGCTCAGTAGAACTCAGTGGAGCTCAGTAGAATTCAATAGACCTCAGTAGAGTCCAGAAGAGCTCAGTAGAACTCAGTAGAGTCTAGTAGAACTCAGTAGAGCTCAGTAGAGTCCAGTAGAACTCAGTGGAGCTCAGTAAAGTCCAGTAGAGCTCAGTAGAACTCAGTAGAGTCCAGTAGAACTCAGTGGAGCTCAGTTGAGATAGGTAGAGTCCAGTAGAGCTCAGTAGAACTCAGTAGACCTCAGTAGAGATAAGTAGAGTCCATTAGAACTCAGTAGAGTCCAGTAGAACTCAGTAAAGTCCAGTAGAGTGCAGTTAAAGGGGGAGGAGTCTGGCTCAGGGAGGTTTGTGACGTCACCAGGTGAGATGATGAAGTTCATTTGTCGTGTTTTTTCCTCAGGAGCCCGAACCCGTCCCGTGTGTGGGAGGAGTCAGTTCTGCCGCGCTGGAGGCCGGTCCAGGCCTCCGAGGCCCTGCCCACCTACCTGCAGCTAAGCCCCGCCCCCGACCACCAGCAGGGCCTGAGTCAGAGACCCTGTTCCTTCTGGAGACACCTGGCCCCGACACTGACGGCTCTGACAGGTGAGACGGACGACTCTACTGGACTTTACTGGACTCTACTGGACCCTATTAGACCCTACTGGACTCTACTGGACCCTACTGGACTCTACTGGACTTTACTGGACTCTACTGGACCCTATTAGACCCTACTGGACTCTACTGGACCCTACTGGACTCTACTGGACTTTACTGGACTCTACTGGACCCTATTAGACCCTACTGGACTCTACTGGACCCTACTGGACTCTACTGGACTCTACTGGACTCTATTAGACCCTATTAGACCCTACTGGACTCTATTAGACCCTACTGGACTCTACCGGACCCTACTGGACTCTACTGGACCCTACTGGACCCTACTGGACTCTATTAGACCTTACTAGACTCTACTGGACCCTACTAGAATCTACTGGACCCTACTGGACTCCACTGGACTCTGCTGGACCCTACTGAACTCTACTGGACCCTATTAGACCCTACTGGACTCTACTGATCTCTACTGTGTCCTCTTGACCTGCTACTCTTTGTTTTACTTTACTACAGTAGAGTCTAGTGGAGTCCAGTAGAACTCAGTAGAAGTCGGTAGTTCTCAGTAGAGTCCAGTAAAACTTAGTAGAGTCCTGTGGAATTCAGTAGAGTCCAGTAGAACTCAATAGAGTCCAGTAGAGTCTAATAGAACTCAGTAGAGTCCAGTAGAACTCAGTAGAACTCAGCTCCCTCTGTTCTTCTCTCTGCAGGTGAGTCGGGGGCGGAGCCTGTCCTACCTGTGCTGAGCCCTGATTTGCCAGTGGCTGCAGCTTCCGGCCAATCACAGCCCGAGAAAGACGGCTACAGTTAATCACATGACATCACAGCTTCCTGTCTCCACTTTGATTCATTGATCCAGTTTGTATTGATCCAGTTTCCAATCATCAATAAAAGCATCTGAAACTCACCTGAGTCTGAGCTCGCTCTCTCAACTGAAACATGACATCATCAACACTTCGCTATGACATCATCGTTTCAGGTCTCTGACATCATCAGTGTTGATGTTTTATATTTTCTTCAGTGTCGTCATTTATATCAATAATAAATCAGAAAGAGGGCCACCCCTCTTCTTCCCCTCCTTATCAATGGAGAGGTGGTTGAGCGGGTAACCTCTTTTAAGTTCCTTGGAACTACCATCCATCAATCCCTATCATGGGAGCTCAACACCAGTCTCGTAATTAGTAAGTGCCATCAGCGACTCTACTTCCTGCGGCAGCTCAAAAAATTCAGGGTCAGCCGACCAGCCATGACCCATTTCTACAGGTCTACTATAGAGAGCATACTTACTTTCTCAATGCTTGTCTGGTATGGTCACACAACCTCACAGGACAAGGCGCGGCTGGAGAAAGTAGTGCGTCGAGCCTCTAGAACAGGGGTCTCAAACTCAAATGAGCTGGGGGCCACTGCTGGCACTGTCATCTCAGTGGAGGGCCACTAAAGTTTTCAAGACGAATATAAAAAAAAATCACAGATATTTCTGAAAACGGGGTTTATTTTCAAATATTG
This sequence comes from Trachurus trachurus, assembly GCF_905171665.1. Classification (NCBI taxonomy): domain Eukaryota; kingdom Metazoa; phylum Chordata; class Actinopteri; order Carangiformes; family Carangidae; genus Trachurus; species Trachurus trachurus. The sequence goes on from NC_139902.1 coordinate 33,538,797, forward strand.
TACGATAATTAGGGCTGTCAAACGATTAAAATTTGTAATCCTTTAATTTCCTGAGTTAATCACATAGTATTTTTCTTTTTTGCTTGAAATACCAGCAAGATGAATGGAAAGCATAAGAAACATCCAGATCTGGATGTTTCTTATGCTTTCCATGCTTTCCAAATACCATTTTCATGGTATTTGGTATTATCAGCTGTCAGAGAGAGAGAGCTGCCTCGTTTGGTGACAAGAAGAACAAGTTCTCTAGTGTAGGAACATGAGGAGAAAAAACATATGCAAGTTTTCTGCATCATAAGACCCCCCTCCCACACGCACACACACACCACCCCCCTCCACCCCTCCCTCCCTCCCTCCCTCCCTCACCAGGCTGAATGAACGGGAGATTGGGGGGGGGGGGGGAACTCGCTGGTCGAAGCGGCAGCTCTACGTCGCGCTGAACCGCAACAACGGTAACAACAGCAACAGCAACATGTTGCAGTGGATTATCAGTGTTTGTGAGACACCGGGACCACGGAGCAGAGCGACTCCTCACAGTACAAATGTACGACCGTCGGTGTGACGTGCAGAGCGCAGCAGGACGACTCCTCAGTCCATGAGTTTCATGTCTCAGACCGGATCATGTGAATCCAGCTGCAGAAATATCCGGAGGACGGGAGCGTCGTGCTAACCGTAGTAACTCACACACACAGACACGCACACACTGCCTACCTGTGATCACGTCTGGAGAAGGCAGCTTCTCTGTTTCCCCCAACTACGAGCGGCCCGAGGTTAGCGCATTAATTGCGCATAAAAAAAAATAGGGTCGTTAAAAGCATTTTGCATTAAGGCATTAACTTTGACAGCCTTTCCTACTTTTCACGTCAAGACACGGGCCAGATGTAGGGGGGCCGCGGGCCGGATGTGGCCCCCGGGCCGGGAGTTTGAGACCCCTGCTCTAGAACCATCGGCTGTAGTAACCTGCCTACACTCACATCACTTTACTCAACCAGACTCGTCAGAAAGGCTAACAAGATCATAGCAGACCACTCTCATCCGGCACATCATCTCTTTAATCTCCTCCCATCAGGCAGGAGATACAGAAGCATCAAAAGTAAAACATCACGCTTCAGAGACAGCACCTATCTCCAAGCCATCAGACTCATGAACTCACATTGACTTCACTATTGCACTTTGCACCATACTGTGTACACGATGTCGCTGGGTACTGTTCCCTGTCATTTGTAAATTGTATTGTATTTTGTAATTTATTCTGTCCCCCGCATGTGTTTTTCATGTGGGGTCGTGTCGTGTTGTATGTACTGGAGAGCAAACCAAGACAAATTCCTTGTCACTGGTTGACATGGCAATAAATTTTCTATGACTATGACTATGAAATCAAAATTTTACAGCCCAGAGGCAGATCGGAACAGTTTTACCTGAGTCAAAACCAAACTGAGTTTTCAGATCTTGCTCTAATCAGTTAAAATAGAAAAACATGAACGTTGTGTTTAGAGTTTTGCAAAAGGAATGACTGAGATCTGCAATTAGTGTTTTACCAGGTGAAGATAGATGATGGTTTTGTCAAAAGGATGTTTGATTCAGTGAAGGAGTTTAGAAAACTAAGCAACTGATTCACACAAGAGGAATTAGAGTTTTAGCAACAGAGAAAAACTAATATTCCTCATACAGGCTGTAAACTGATCAGCTGCAACTTGTTTCCGCCCTCTGACTGGATGCAGATAGCTTTTATTTTTTATTGGTGAAAACCGGACGTGTTTTTCAGGGTGGTGGCAGTTGACTTCAGCAGCAGCAGAGACTCAACACATCCTCCACCTGGAAAAGACAAACATGGCTCATCTTCAGCTTAGTAAGGTTTTTTACTGCTCAAAGTTATTTACAGGATTAAGATTTGTTTAATTTACTGTGATTCAATTTATAATAATTAAAATGTTTCTATTCTAAAGTTGAGCCACTCATTAGGTTGGGACTATGTTAGATGTGATGTTAAAATGTGCAGCACATGGCTGAGCGGTCAGACAGCAACGTCCCACACAGGCTGTGATCGTCAGGCAGGAGATCGTGGGTTTGATTCCAGACAGAGACCATGAGTTACTGTGTGTGTTGTCTGTTAAGACATTGTCTCCAACTGTTTCCTGTCATTCCTCAACTGTCCTATCTAATGAAGACCAGAACGCCCCAGATAAGAGTGTATAGAAATGTGTTAGAGATCAAATGAGTCATTAGTTGTGTGAGTTAGGCTATATGTTGTTTGTTGTGAGTCATCACTGTTCAGGTGTGAGTCTCAGACAAATCTCCCCAAATCTCTGGCAGAACTATCTCCAATTCTACAATTCTATCTCTGATCCAATCGCCGAAATGTAATCAGTTGTGCCCGCTGACCAAAGGGCAAATGTACAGCAGTAAAACTGCTGGGTTAAAAGTTAACCCAACTTGGGTTAATTTTTTATAATAATTTTGGTTTTACCCAGCAAAGGGTTCAGTCAATTATGTTGTTGGGTTAAAGCTACAAAGAATTATGTTGAAAAATACAACCCAAACTCTGGGTTGAAAATATACCTGCTTATACTGCTACTATTCTACATTTAATTAAATCTAAATTGTAATAAATTACTAAGAAATGACAAAACAACAAAAACACATATTCTTCCAACCTTCCTTTTATTTGAAAAACAAGAAACACCAAGTTGACTGCTTCAAGGCTGTCCATCAATAATGACAGAGGCAGGCTGATTCTCCTCATCAGCATTCTGTTGCTCAATTCTCCATGTTAGTGTTGATCTGAGAAAGACACTAAAAACAAAAACGAGATTCAAAAGTTAGGTTCAGCAGATATGATGTGAGACTGAGGTGTTCAGTAAACCTCTGTGATGAAGCCATGACATGCTAATTTCTAGGTGATGCTACTGGAACTACACACAGCACATTACCACATTGTCTACCCCTGTTTCCTGTCACACCTCAACTGTCCTAGTTTTTCAACCTTGGGGTCGGGACCCCACGTGGGGTCACCTGAAATATCTAGTAATTGATTTTTTTTTAAACCAATAATTATTCTTTTTAAAATTATGATTACAAATGCCACACACATTCTTAAACAACTGTATTCTATACTTCCACTTTCTCGAATATAAATCCAGTTCAAATAAAATGCAGGACAATAAAATATCTGAGCTGGCGCATCTTGACTGACTGCCGTGATGATCACGTGATTGCAGGGGTTGCCAGAAATGTTTGATGTCAAACTGGGGTCACAAGCCAAAAAAGGTTGGGAACCACTCCTACAGACCGAAGTGCAACAGATAAGAGTGTATTGAAATGTGTTAGAGATCAACATGGTGAGTTATTAGTAGGTAAAAAAAATTCCAGATGCAACAACCATCGTGGTCGAAGTGTTTTGTAGTTTTAGCTTCGACATCACTGAAAAGCAGTGGCGTGCACGGGGGGGGGGGGGGGGTTGAAAAACGCGTGCTAAAGTGCCCCCTGGGAGCCAAAACGCACGTTAAAGTGCCCTCTTGGGAGCCAAAACACGTGCTAAAGTGTCCTCATGGGGGCCAAAACGTGTGTTAAAGTGCCCTCTAGGAGCCAAAACGTGTGCTAAAGAGCCCTCTAGGAGCCACAACGTGTGCAAAAGTGCCCTCTAGGAGCTGAAACGCGTGCTTAAGTGCCCTCTTGGGAGCCAAAACGCGTGCTTAAGTGCCCTCTTGGGAGCCAAAACGCGTGCTTAAGTGCCCTCTAGGAGCCAAAACGTGTGCTAAAGTGCCCTCATGGTAGCCAAAACTTGCGCTAAAGTGCCCTCTAGAAGCCAAAACACATGTTAAAGTGCCCTCTTGGAAGCCAAAACACATGTTAAAGTGCCCTTGGAAGCCAAAACGTGTGCTAAAGTGCCCTCTAGGAGCATAAACGTGTGCTCAAGTGCCCTCATGGGGGCCAAAACGTGTGCTCAAGTGCCCTCTAGGAGCCACAACGTGTGCTTAAGTGCCCTCTTGGGAGCCAAAACGCGTGCTTAAGTGCCCTCTAGGAGCCAAAACGTGTGCTAAAGTGCCCTCATGGTAGCCAAAAGGTGTGCTAAAGTGCCCTCTAGGAGCCAAAACACATGTTAAAGTGCCCTCATGGAAGCCAAAAAGTGTGCTAAAGTGCCCTCTTGGGAGCCAAAACACCTGTTAAAACAGGCCACATCAACGTTTTTTAGTCTTAAGGTATTGATATTATAAAACAGGCCACATCAACGTTAAAAAAGGCCAAATTTTTTTCCCAAAACACGTGCTAAAGTGTCCTCATGAGGGCCAAAACGTGTGTTAAAGTGCCCTCTAGGAGCCAAAACGTGTGCTAAAGAGCCCTCTAGGAGCCACAACATGTGCAAAAGTGCCCTCTAGGAGCTGAAACGCGTGCTTAAGTGCCCTCTTGGGAGCCAAAACGCGTGCTTAAGTGCCCTCTTGGGAGCCAAAACGCGTGCTTAAGTGCCCTCTAGGAGCCAAAACGTGTGCTAAAGTGCCCTCATGGTAGCCAAAACGTGTGCTAAAGTGCCCTCTAGAAGCCAAAACACATGTTAAAGTGCCCTCTTGGAAGCCAAAACACATGTTAAAGTGCCCTTGGAAGCCAAAACGTGTGCTAAAGTGCCCTCTAGGAGCTAAAACGTGTGCTCAAGTGCCCTCATGGGTGCCCTCTTGGGAGCCAAACCACGAGTTAAAACAGGCCACATAAACTTTTTTTAGTCTTAAGGTATTGATATTATAAAACAGGCCAAATCAACGTTAAAACAGGCCAACTTTTTTTCGCCGCCGACCTGTGGTCGCCGGCCAAACACACCATGTCACTACAGTCTCACTCTTGTCATTTTCTGAAACTTGGCAGCCCTGAAAGTGCCCTCTAGGAGCCACATCTAGGAACCAAAACATGTGCTAAAGTGCCCTCTTGGGAGCCAAAATACGTGTTAAAGTGCCCCCTTGGAAGCCAAAATACGTGCTAAAGTGCTCTCTAGGAGCCAAAACATGTGCTAAAGTGCCCTCTTGGGGGCCAAAATACGTGTTAAAACAGGCCAAATCGAAGTTTTTTTAGTCTTAAGGTATCGATATTAAAACAGGCCAAATCGATGTTAAAAAAGGCCAAAAATGTTTTCGCTACAATCTCGCTCTTGTCATTTTCTGAAACTTGGCAGCCCTGAAAGTGCCCTCTAGGAGCCACATCTAGGAGCCAAAACATGTGCTAAAGTGGCCTCTTGGGAGCTAAAACACATGTTAAAGTGCCCTCAGGGAAGCCAAAACGCATGCTAAAGTGCCCTCTTCAGTGGCGAGGACGCGCTATCAGATGCCCTTTTTTTTCCTTTTCGCCCCTGCCCTTCAAAAAGTATGTGCACGCCACTGCTGAAAAGAGACTGATCCCCGACCAGACCCACGGGTTCAGGCCGAAAAAATATGCAAGTGACTCGGGTCAGGTCGGGCCTCAGGCTTCATTTTGTCCCGTCATAAAACACATTTCTTGTGTAAGTTAGGCTATATGTTGTTTGTTGTGAGTCATCACTGTTCAGGTGTGAGTCTCAGACAAATCTCCCACTCTGCATTTTGTGCCGCTTTGGCAGAACTATCTATCTCCAATTCTACAATTCTATCTCCGATCCAATCGCCGAAATGTAATCAGTTGTGCCCGCTGACCAAAGGGCAAATGTACAGCAGTAAAACTGCTCGGTTAAAAGTTAACCCAACTTGGGTTAATTTTTAACCCAACGGCTGGGTGCAAAAGGGGCCGAGCCAACGGTGGGTTAGTTTTACCCAGCACGTTGCGTTAAAAATTTGACTCAAAAATTCAGAAAATCAGAAATTTTTACCCAAAAACGGGTTCAATCAATTATGTTGTTAGGTTAAAGCTACCAAGAATTATGTTAAAAATACAACCCAAAGTCTGGGTTGAAAATATACCTACTTCTACTGCTACTAATCTACATTTAATTAAATCTAAATTGTAATAAATTACTAAGAAATAACAAAACAACAAAAACACATATTCTTCCAACCTTCCTTTTATTTGAAAAACAAGAAACACCAAGTTGACTGCTTCAAGCTGATTCTCCTCATCAGCATTCTGTTGCTCTTGTGAAATTCTCCATGTTAGTGTTGATCTGAGAAAAACACTAAAAACAAAAATGAGATTCAAAAGTTAAGTTCAGCAGATATGATGTGAGACTGAGGTGTTCAGTAAACCTCTGTGATGAAGCCATGACATGCTAATTTCTAAGTAATGCTACTGGAACTACACACAGCACATTAAAGGGATAGTTCACATCAAATTTCCCTCATGATCTCCTCCCCCTCATGTGGACTAAGGGCTGGAAGAAGTCCTCCGTGGCTTCTCTGAGTTACAGCGGGGCTCCGTGCAGCACTGCATGTCCATATGACGGTTGAGAACGGAGCTCACTTTTCTTCATCCAAAAAGACACCAAAAAACATCCAGATACCTCCATGGTGCTCGTCTGTAATGTCCCTCTGTAATGTCCCTCTTGAAGCCCCGACATGAGAAATTGTTCAGAAAAAATAACTTAATAAGTCTATCTACTAAGCTTGTTTGTAGCGGAAGCTCCCAGTGTTGCTCAATTACTTATTACTTATGTTGACAGAGATCAAAATTTCCCATAGGACATTTTCTAGTTTTAGATTACACTCTGTCTGTCAACAACAGTGGTCAATAATGAGTTTTTAAATTCTCCAACAGAGGCAGGAAATCCATCTGAACTCCGAATTGCACTTGTTGGGAAAACTGGAGTTGGGAAGAGCGCAGTGGGAAACACCATCTTAGGAAGACGAGCCTTTAAATCAACATTGTCTTCATCCTCAGTAACGTCAGAGTGTAAGAAGGAAACAGGAGCTGATGTTGGTCAAACAGTGGCTGTTGTTGATACTCCAGGTCTGTTTGACACAAAAAAACAAATGAATGAGGTGATAACAGAAGTCGGTAGAGCCGTCAACTTTGCTGCTCCTGGTCCTCATGTGTTCCTCATCGTGATCCAACCAGGCAGATTCACTGAAGAAGAAGAAGAAACAGTGAAGATCCTTCAGGAGATGTTTGGAAAAGCAGCAAGAAAGTACAGCATGGTCCTGTTCACCCATGGAGACGAGATAGAGAGGGAATACACCACCATAGAAACAGTGATCAGTGAGAGTAAACCTCTCCGTGACTTCATCAGCCAGTGTGGTGGAGGATACCACGTGTTCAACAACATAAACACAGAGAATGGAGTCCAAGTCACTGAGCTGCTGAAGAAGATCAACAGGATGGTTCAGATGAATGGAGGAAGATGCTTCCCCAATGAGATGTTCCAAGCTGCTGAGAGCGCCATCATAAAAGCAATGAAATGTCTACTGGCAAAAAATCCATTTATGGCTCCTAAGGAAGCAAGAAAAAGGGCAGAGGAAGACAATCCATTCAGTGCTTTAGGATTCGGTGCTGCTGGGGCTGTTGGTGGAGCTGTTGTTGGAACTGCAGCTGTTGTTGCCGGAGGTGTTGCTGCTGGAGCTGAGGCTGGAGCTGTACTAGGAAGTGCAGCAGGTCCAGCGGGAGCTGGAGTGGGAGCTGTAGCGGGAGCTGTAGTGGGAGTTGCAGCAGCATTAAAAAAATACAAGGGCTGTTCCATACAGTGATATTTAATGTCAAACAACCATTATATCATGTTCACAACTGGACAGTTTAATCTTTTTTTTTATCACTTGTTCTGGTTTTCATTGATTATGGACATTTTCATCATCATATCATTCATTATGTCATTAATATCCTCTGTAATTGATTCTGCTATAATATTCTTATTCTGCTATAATATTCTTTACCTTTGTACACTGGAGCGCTGTGAAGAAAGAATTTCCCACAAGGGATTAATAAAGTACATTCTATTCCAGGGGTGCCAAACTCAAATACGCAGCGGGCCAGAATTTAAAAAATGGTACAAGGTGAGGGTCACATGGTTGTTTATTGAGAACTTATTCAAATTACCTTTTTGCACATATTGAACCTAAAACTAATAAAGCTTGTAAGTTATTGCATATAAAACAACAATAATCATTAAATAAATAAATACAAAAATCAGTTGCATTCATTTCTAATGGCTCTATCTGCAGCTTTCCATAGTCATTTCTAATTAGGGATGCACATGATTAACCATTAACCAATATCAAGAACTTTGATTAATATCGATTAATATTTTTTTAACTTCTATGTGTGAACTTATGGGGGCTTGACGACACATGCAGACTTAGACATATGTGACAGTTATGCAGCGCAGTCCAGTGACAGACGGTCAGACGACAAACGTAAAGGGACGTCTGCATGTGCATCACCTGTAACAACGGTGCTGCTAAAAAAAAAAAAAAAAAAAAAAGTACGGTATACTGTGTTCTCCAGCGTTCCCCAGTGTTGACCTGCAGCTCCACAGAGGAGCTGTCGGAGGAACTCTGCTGTTCGGCTGCACTCGCGCTGTGTGCTGTTTGCTGTGTGTTTCACAATGGCAAGAAAAAAAAGCACATTGTTGATCACCCTCTCAATTGACAACAGAGGATCAGGTTGCTGGTGCTGATGAACAAGTGGGACAAGGATTCGCGCTCGCGGCCCCCTGATAGATGTGCAATGGCAGTGCATTGTGGGATTTGTAGTTTTAGTGGTATGTGCAACATACCGCCAGGCCATAATTAGATATTATCATAATTGTGTCCAAAGATAATTGGACATAATTAAGCACTCGCGGGCCACATAAAATGACGTGACGGGCCCCATCTGGCCCGGGGGCCTTGGGTTTGACACATGTCTTCTATTCTATTCTATTCTATTCTATTCTATTCTATTCTATTCTATTCAGAGCTGTAACAGACTGACTGTAGCAGTCTGATGGATCAAACATGTGATGTATCTGTGTTCAACGTGTTAATAAACACAAATGTTTAAAACCAGTTGTCTCTCCGGTTAAACATGTTAATAAAAACAAATGTTTACAACCAGCTGTGTCTCCAGAACCTAATTGTTCAACACATGGAAACATGAGACAGGAACATGTTGTAGTGTCTCTCTGATGTGTTGACAGCTCTGAGTCCTGGAGCTCAGGTGTTTCCTCTCTGTCTCCAGCCTAATGACCTGTGTTGTTTCCAGGGTGTAGCTCTGACCTGAGGGTGGTGCTGGTGGGTCGGAGGGGAGTAGGGAAGAGCTCAGCAGGAAACACCATACTGAATCAGGAGAGAGTGGGGAAGAGCTCAGCAGGAAACACCATACTGAAGAGCAAGGCGTTCGACTGTAGGCTCAGTGCTTCACCTGTGACACTGAGCTGTGAGAAGAGAGGAGGTGAGGTTGGTGGTCGTAGAGTCTCTGTGGTGGACACCCCCGGTCTCTCCAGCTCTGAGCTGGACCAGGACCAGGTGAAGGCTCAGCTGGAGGAAGCTCTGAAGCTGAGCTCTCCAGGTCCTCATGTCTTCCTCCTCACCATCCAGCTGGGAAGATTCACTGAACAGGAGCAGAAAGGTCTGGAAGCTCTGGAGAACATGCTGAGTCCTGATGTCTCTAAACACACCATGGTGCTGTTCACCTACGGAGACAAACTGGAAGAGAACGGCATCGACCTGGACCAGTTCATCAGTAAAGACAAGAACCTGCAAAAGCTTCTGAAGAAGTGTAGTGGTCAGTACCAGGTGTTCAACAACAGAAAGATGGAGGACAGAGATCAGGTCCAACAGCTGCTGGACAAGATAGATTCAGTCTCTGAGGGAGGATGTCAGGTTTATGAAAAGAAAACACCTCAGCCAGTGAGTCTGAAGACCAGAGCTAAAAGGATGATTTACCAAAGTTACAGATGGACATTTAACAGCATCAGTTACAAAAAACTGATTGCAATTCTGGGTCTGGTTTGGATTCTGAATGAGATTAGGAAATCTTCATTTGGATCTAGAGACAGATCAGAGTTAGCTGAGGGGAAAATAAATACATCTGTTGGGATCTGATCATGTCTGTGTAAATTCTCATTTGTCCAGGTCAAAGGCATCAATTGAATCAAGATGACTGGACTTAGTTTTTTGTCTTGAAGATGTTTTGCAGTTTATCCAAGTGGGTTCATCAGTTAGTGTAGACTAGACCGGCTAGTCTGGTTTAGAGATCATATCGTACCTACCCACCATTTTGAATAAATCTGCTACAAATGTAATCGATCACTAATCCTACAATAATATTCATGTGGTCATAGACCTACACAGACATGTTGAGGGGCTCTGACTATAACCTGAAAACCAGACAACCTCCATCCAATCAGCATCAACCTGATGTAAAATGTGGTTGTTTAAATGTTTCAGTTGTTTCAACGTCTGAAGATGAATAAAAGTTTGAAAATGACTGGGTCTAAGTTCTTCTAGAGCTCAGATGATGAAGCTCCTAGTTGACGAGGAGTGTAACTATGGAAACAAGGGGTGTGGTTGGGGTTGGGAGGGCTACTTTAAAAGTCTAATACAAGTACAAGTTACCTGTTAAAAAATGTAATCAGAAACTTACTCTCAGTATCACAAAATTAAAGTAATGTACCCGATTACTTTTGGATTACCTCAATACATAACATGCAGATCAAGAGTGTCATACAGCCAGCATTCATCAGTCTATGTAGACTAGATCACTCCAAACAGGAAGTCAAACACACTGAGCATCCGGTAAATTTCAAACAAAACACAATGGGTAAAGTCTAGATTTCATACAAAATCATTGCTTTAGTCAACATTAGTAACAGAACATAACAGGATGTGGATTTGAACATAACAGGATACAGTTAATGTAAATTTGTATTTGTATTTGTTGAGGGAAAAAGGTATTTGTATTTGTATTCAAATAAAATTCAAAGTAGGTGTAAAAATACTTTTTTTTTTAGTTACCCTTCTAATGGGCTTTATGCACAGCTCCACTACTTCCTGAAATAAGCCAGCTCATTTATTTCCTGTTTTACATTATTGGACCAACTGATTAATCCAGGTGTGCCTGACCATTGTTGTGAGGTCAGACACACCTGGATTAAGCTTGGTCCAATAATGTAAGACAGGAAATAAATGAGCTGTCTTATTTCAGGAAGTAGTGGAGCTGTGCATAAAGCCCATTCAGGATAAGTAAGTGTAAAAATAAGTATTATTTAAATAGCCATTATAATAATTATAGATGTAATGCAATATTGGTTGATGTTCATAAATCCAGCAATAAACGTGTAAGGAGGAACATCATTGAAAAGAAAATAACATTCTAACAGCAGACATTACCTCATTAATGCTTAAACCAACAACTAATAAATAGCTACCATTGTGAACATTGTGAACATTATGAACCCCACCACCCATCCTTGTTGGAGGACGCTGAACAGACAGAATATAGAGTAGAGTGAACTTTACTGATCCAGAAAGGAAATTCCAACATGGAGCTGAGTTAAGGTGGAAATCCTGCGGAGTTCTAGCTAACTTCTGAAGAGGCAGAATAAAAGGGGATCATCCCTATGTTCCCCTCTGTGTCCAGACTGGGGGACATAGAACCCTTTTTTAGAAAAAGGGTCCTATGTTCCCCACTTTTCCCCAAAAGGACCCGGGGAACATGCAATTTTTGTACCCATATACCTGGAAGTGGAGTTGGAGGTGACTTGGCATATTTTGCCTATTTTTGAGTGAGAAGTTGAGTTGTGACTTTGAGTGAGAAGTGTAGGCTAATTGTCCCATTGGTTGGGTTTAGGCAATGAAGAAAGGAGTTGGTTAAGTTTAGTAAAAAGACCAGGTAGAGGCTAGACAGGCCAGATAGATAGAGTCCAGATAACTAGAGAGAGTCCATCGACCTATGTGTCTGGGCCCCTTTTAAAAGCTCTTGAGCTCTTGGTGACTTCAACACAGTAATAGACCCATCAGTAGATAGATCCAACACTCCCAGCATCAAACGCACCTGGCAATCCACAGAAACAATAATCCAGTTCATGAGAGATTTTGGTCTTGGCGATAGTTGGCGTCTACAACATCCTACTACAAGAGACTATACTTTTTTTTCACCAGTCCATCACTCATACTCACGCATCGATTTCTTCCTCACCAGTAACTCAATCATCCCAAATATTTCTGATCACCTGATCCACCCCATCATCATCAGTGACCATGCCCCTGTATCATTTAACTGGCACCCACCTAGTCCACACAAACCAGTCACCAGATGGCGCTTTAACATATCCCTCCTGAAAGACCCTGAATTTATCAACCTTATCAAAAGGGAGTGGGCATCCTTCCTGGAGACGAACGATTCCCCAGAGTCATCACCAACCCTTATATGGGAAACAGGTAAAGCTGTACTAAGAGGACTAATCATCTCTCACTCTGCTTATAAGAAAAAGAAAGAAACCATACAAGAATTAGAATTAAAACAAAACATTAAACAACTTGAAACCATCAATGCCACTAATCCATCTGAAGAAAATGAGAAGAAATTAAGACAATATAAATTACAAATAAATGAAATCTTGAACAAGAAAACAAACTTTGTAATCAGTAGACTCCGGCAAGAAAACTTTCATCACAACAACAAATCTGGCAAATACCTGGCAAATCAAATAAAACGAAATAGGGAAAAATCAGCAATCACCACTATCATCAACTCAGCAGGGAAGCCAACAAATTCACCGGATGAAATAAATCAAACATTCAGAGATTTTTATATCAACCTGTACTCCTCAGACAATGTCGCAAAGGAAGATGACATCAGTTCCTTTCTTTCCAACCTAGATATACCCCAACTCTCCAAAGAACAAAAACAGATATTAGACACTCCCCTAACAAGTGAAGAAATCCACTCCGCCCTCGATAGAATGCCCAATAATAAAGCACCGGGTCCTGATGGCTTCCCTGCTGAATTTTATAAACATTTCTGGTCCACCTTAGCCCCACTTTTCCACAGAATGATAACTGAAACTCAGCAAAACTCCAAATTTTCACCTAACATGAATACAGCATCAATCATACTTCTCCTCAAACCCAATAAAGACCCCACACTGCCCTCAAGCTACCGCCCCATCTCACTCCTTAATGTTGATATAAAAATCATTAGTAAAGCACTCTCCCATAGATTAGAAGAAATAATTCCATCCATTATTCACCCGGACCAAACAGGATTTATCAAAGGAAGGAATTCATTTAACAACACACGCAGACTCTTCAATCTAATGCACCATTCTGCCTCACCTCACCATAAAACCATTATAGCTACCTTAGATGCAGAGAAAGCCTTCGACAGAGTAAACTGGTCATTCCTCATCAAAACCCTCCATAGATTTGGCTTTGGGGAATCGTTCATTAACTGGGTCAAAACACTGTACACTTCACCTACAGCCACAGTCATCACTAACGGACACACTTCACAAAACTTCACACTGCACAGGGGGACCAGACAAGGATGCCCACTCTCCCCCCTTTTGTTCACCATTTTCATAGAACCCTTAGCAGCAGCAATTCGCCAAAACCCCCTCATAACTGGAATCCAAACGCCCAATATGCACCATAAAATCAGTCTTTATGCAGATGATATATTACTCTTTATTCAGAATCCGCAACCATCACTACAAGAAGTAATCAAAGTCATCAACTCATTTTCTTATATCTCAGACTATTCTATTAATTGGAACAAATCCTCCATACTCCCACTAAACTCCAACAGTGAGGATGTGGCAGCCCATACATTACCCATTCCCTTCTGCACAAGTCACATCACCTATCTAGGGATCCACATTTCCCCCAGGCTGTCAGAGTTGATTAATCTTAATTTCACTCCTCTACTCAAAACAATAAACGATGACCTCCAGCGATGGATGAACCTCCCACTATCCATATTAGGCAGAATAGCAACAGTTAAAATGACAATTCTACCCAAAATTAACTACCTCCTCTCAATGATCCCGACTCACCCATCTCCCACCTGGTTTAATTCCCTTGATGCATCCATCAATAAGTTTTACTGGAAAAATAAACCCCCAAGAATCAAACTGGCCACCCTTCAGAAAACAAAAATACTAGGCGGACTCAATGCACCAAATTTTCACTACTATTCACTTTCAAATCAACTCCGCTATATCTACAAATGGACTCACCCCATCCAGTCAGATAATACTTGGTTAGATATAGAACAAGCAGTTAGTAAGGACATCAAACTTTCAGATCTACCATTTCTCAGTCAGTCTGTTAAAAAACACCCCTGTTTCCAAAATCCTACAATATCATCCACTCTGACAGCCTGGTGGAAATTTCACAATATCACTAACTCCACCTTGGCACCCTCACTCTTCACCCCAATTTGGCACAACCCGGACTTCACCAGCAACAAACAATCACTATATTTCAGCACATGGATAGATAAAGGAATCACTCACCTCAAACACATCTTCAACAATAACACTCTGGCTCCATTTCCTCTCCTAGTTCAGAACTTCGGCATCGGGAGCCAACAATTTCTACAATATCTACAGATTTCATCATCTATTAACTCAAAAATGAAAAAAAGAAAAATAAATTTAGACCTTCCTCCTTCAACCTCTACATTCATCAACATATCCTCCTCAAAAAAACTCCTTTCAAAAATATACAAATTATTACTACAATCCGATACAACACTCTCCATACCCTCAATTAAATGGGAATCAGATCTCTCCATTGCTCCCGATGCCGACTTCTGGTCTCAAATCTGTCAAAACATTTATTTTATGACAAAAAACACCAACCTACAGCTTATACAATACAAAATTATCCATAGAGCTCATTTAACCGGACAGAAAATGCAAAAAATGGGCTTCTCTTCTGGTACCTGTTCACACTGCACACAAATCTGCACAGACACTTACATCCACGCAACCTGGCACTGCACACCTGTCCAACACTTCTGGGAAAACATTATAGACAACCTATCACAAATTATGGGCTGCCACATCCCTTTATCCCCCTCCCTCTGTTTGTTAGGTGATTTATCTGCATTAAATCTGGACAATAAACACGGTCGTTTACTTCTCGTGGCGCTAACTATCGCCAAAAAAACCATCCTCATGAACTGGAAATCACGGAAGTCCATTCATATTACACACTGGAAAAATCAGATCATTGATTATATCGCCCTGGAAAATACAAACTCCTCTGACAATAATCAGGTCACCTGGGAACCATTCATCACTTTCTTACAATCATGACCCACAAAAGATAATATTAAATCATCCACCTTAGCTGTTTTCTGCCCCTCTCTTTGCCTGGGCACCAAAATACACCACACACCATACACCTCACTAAACACCTTAATGAGGTAATTTTTTATTTATTTATTTATTTTTTGTTTTTGTTTGTTTGTTTATTTGGTGGTTCATTACAATTTTTTTATTCTATTTTCTTCTCGTTATTAGGGCCACGGGCAATCGCACCGGGCACTGGTCCCAACAGCTATGAAATAGCTGCAGGGACCAGTGCCCGGGCGAAGCCCGGGCACTACTGTTATTGTGTGGATTTTTTCTTCTTATTATTAGGGCCACGGGCAATCGCACCGGGCACTGGTCCCAACAGCTATGAAATAGCTGCAGGGACCAGTGCCCGGGCGAAGCCCGGGCACTACTGTTATTGTGTGGATTTTTTCCTAGTTATTCTCCTTCCTCTTCCGGACGATTTTCGATTCGCTACTAGTCCTGCAACTCGAAGAGGCCAAATTATATATCAAAACGTGCGGTCTGATCGGGATCGGTATGCTATTACTTTTTTCAACAGTGTACGAATTTTTCGCGACGTAAGTCGCGAAAAACTGCGCAAAATTTTGCATGTAAGTCAATGGGACGGGCGGGAAAAAAAGAGCGAAAAAGACCAATCATTGGAGTTTAACAAACGTCTACTGCTCAGGCATACTTTCACCTAGAGACTCCATTTAAACTTTAAACAGTAGACACAAGTCTTGTGTATTGTCGTATTACTCCACGTTTTGATCGGTCATATAGTTTTTGATCAATCCCTGTTCAATGACCATGATCATTTTTGGAGAAATTATGAGATTATAATGGGTGTGTATTGCACGGAATGTTCGTGTAAGAGTGCGTGACATCGTCGGTTAGAGTGGGAGAGATGCCAGAAAAACTCCAGATTTTTTCTCTTTCCAAACTCGGCCCGGCCACAATTTACACTCTACACACATAATTTTTTCAGAATTTGTAAGACAAACTTGTCCTGTCACTCATCATCTGCTCAAAATATCAGAGAGACTTACAGAATTTAAACTCTGAGCCTCTAAGTGCGGCCACGTCTGTCTCTGCTCCTCATTGAGTCCAATACAAATATTTTCTGAGAGAAGCAGAACGGCCTGATGTTTTAAAACTGCCAGCGTCGCCAAAATATTTACTGTAGAAACACCAAATCGTACCAAAATTTTCAGTAAGTCCTTAGAGCAACGTTGATCTGTGTTTTGTTCTGATAGGAGTTACCGTTTTGTCATGCTAAGCCTAAATGTGAGACCGATGCAGAGGCAGAAAATGGCTCTTTTTCTCCACGTTTCTGTCTGTCTCAGCCTGCGGGGGCCCCTATCGCCATGGTAACCACCTGGAGTTGCTGTGGTAACCAGGCCAGAGCTTGTTAACTTCATAAACAATCCACCTGGCGCTCGTTTAAATGTTTATAAACAGAGACACAGCTAAATCAGACTGACACAGGATGCAGCTACTAACTAACTATGTGTCAAGTCAGTCACACACACACACACAGACTCTAGAGCCAGCTTCATGTGATTACAGTTACACACACATCAAAACACACAGGTAACATACAAATGCGCGCGGAAGCGCGCACTCCTCTCCCACACTCTAACACACACAGGTAACTTCATGTGAGACACACACACACACACACACACACACACACACACACACACACACACACACACACACACACACACACACACACACACACACACACACACACATAATGTGATTACAGCTCCTCCATATCAGTGCTTATAGAAAGATGATCATGTGTCTGTCTGTTCAGCTCTGTCTTGACCTTAAGATCGTGGGTTTGATTCCCATGTTGACAGAGATGGCACAACCCGCAGTAGCTCCCGTGGCCCATTCAAAATTTCCCGAGAGGAAATTTTCTAGTTAGTGTGAATGCTGAAGGCATTCACACTATTGTTATTCAAATCTTTATTCTCTTTTATTAGTGTGACTGCTGAAGCAGTCACACTATTGTTCTTCTGTTTGGCCATTTTCTTCCGCCTTTTTACGGTCTTCTTCTAGTCCTTCATACTTTGTGCTATTTCAACAATTCATATATCAAAACATGCAGCTTTTTTTGAACTTTATTGGCATTACTTTTCTCTTTTTAACTATTTATACTTTTTCAAATATTTAACTTTTTAGATGTTGACAGTGTGCAGATCATTAACAGACAACAGTCTTCTTCACAACTCCACTGTAGTGTAGGGGTTAGGGTGGCTGCTTGCCAACCCTAAGGTCACTGGTTCGAATCCAAGGGAAGAACTCTTGTTATGTTATGTTGAATTCTGCTCTCCTCCCCCGCCTTCAATTGGTTACAGGTGTTTGTTATCTCCTTGATTACTCATACCAGTTTGCAGCACATCATCACATTACTATGAATGACAACAGTCTTGAAAGCAGTGTGCTCTCTGTAGCCGAGTGGCAGAGTAAAGGTTTAGTGATCATATGGTCATGGGTTAGATTCCTGCCTTAGTCATTTCACATCATTGCTTGACTTTTGATTCCAATTATTCAGCTGTCATTGGACAGTCTTTGATTCCTCATAGTATAAAGCTCATTGTATCAAAGGTTTTCTTTACCCCTCACATACTGTCTCTGTCTGTAGCCTAGTGGTTAGCTTGCTGGTCTGGAGACCTGAAGGTTTGCTGGTTCAAATCTTGCCTCAACAACAATTATAGTGAATTATTTTCCCAGTTGTCCTCTGTTGACTTCTGATAACTTGCTTCATGTTGAAACTGCTGCTCTCAGCCTGAAATTCACAGAAATTTTCATTCTAAGTCATTCAAGCTTGACTCTCAAGCTTTCTTGATGTTAACTGTGTGTGCACCGTGGCCTAGAGGCAGAGTGGAAGTCTAATGACCATGAGGTTGTGGGTTCGATTCCGACCTTGGTCAAACATTTGTATGGTGATCACTGCTTGCACTATTTGCTAATTCTGCAACAGCGTTCAGTTGCTACCAGCAGTCACACCATTTCCATTCTTGGAAATGCTTTTTCTAGTTTTTATTCTTACTACTTTCCGCCTTTTTACGGTTTTAAACTAGTCCTTCATACTTTGTGCGATTTCAACAATTCATATATCAAAACGTGCAGCTTTTTTTGAACTTTATCGGCATTACTTTTCTCTTTTTAACTATTTATACTTTTTAAAATATTTAACTTTTTCTGCAAATTTTTTCCCATAGGAATGCATTGAAAACGTCTTCAAACTTTTAAAATCTTCTTACTACTTTGAACCTCTAAAGCTTCAGCATACTTTCTCCCACAGACTCCATTTGACTTTTAAACTGTAGACAAACTTTTAATCTATTCACATATTACTCAGCTTATGGATATCTTCAACAGTTTCTGATATGTGGCCTTTTTAAAATCATTAAAATATTTGACAAAATCCAACTTTATAATGGTTGTGTATTGCGCTTAACGAGCAGGGCTTAGAGTGAGTGACATCATCGTTAGAGTGAGAGGTATCGAAAAAACATTCAGGATTTTTTCTGGATAAATTGCCAGCACGGCCACAAATTAAACTCTAGACACATGATTTCCTCACCGGTTTGTACCACACTTGTCGTCTCTCATTTGATGTGCTCAAAACAGCAGACAGACTTACAGAATTGTCTCTATGAGCCTAATTGTGCAGCTAGACCCGCTCCAGTGGCTCATCCACTTCAATATAAAAGTAGGAGCTGATTTTTTTAGAAAAGCAGAAATGTCCCCCTTTTCTACCTTGCGACCCTGAGAAAAGTTTTTGCCCTACAAACATTTAATGCACATCAATGTGCTCAGGAAGGTCTCCTTGCCCCAGTAGTCATGGCCACATTCTGATAAAAGGTACGGTTCTCTTTTACTGGGCTGTTTTGGGAAGCTGCACAGAGGTCAAATCTCTCTGCTCTGCTCTGCTCTGTGTGCAGTTGGTCCAGCTGTTGGGGCCAGCTCGTTATCAACGTCTATAAATAGAACAGTGCAGGTGCAGCCTGGCCGCTCGTTAAGATGTTTTTAAACACAGCCCCACACAGACACATGATAAACCAGACTGACAGAGGATGTCCACGCACAAACACAGGCATCACACTCACACAGACAGACACACACAGACACTCACACACAGTCACACATGCACGCATACACAAACAGACACAACACACAAACACAACACTGTTCCACACAGTCAAATGTAAGCAGTTAAAAGTCACCATGGTAACTTCTGAGGGCAGGCTGCCACACAGGTGTAATCAATCAGATCATTAGGGAGGGAGGAGTTTTGTGGCGCTTATCAACAGTTTTACTTTCTGCACATGTAGGCTACACGCAGACAGAGAGACCGTCAGACTCACACACCCAGACACACACACACACACACACACACACACACAGGTTTTCAGCTCAAATTCATCAGTCTCTCAATGATTTTATACTTTTGATGTAAACATCTCCAACAATTTATATTTTTCTCATGAATTTAAGTTCAGACGTTTAGTCTTTCCAACTCTATTAATAGTAGTATAATTACAGGTGGAGCCTAGGACATAGGATGCAGCTTTTAACATGTGTCCTATCTATCTATCTATCTATCTATCTATCTATCTATCTATCTATCTATCTATCTATCTATCTATCTATCTATCTATCTATCTATCTATCTATCTATCTATCTATCTATCTATCTATCTATCTATCTATCTATCTATACCCCTCCCTATTTTTTAACCCCTCTGTCTCCTTTCTTTCTTTCTTTCTTTCTTTCTTTCTTTCTTTCTTTCTTTCTTTCTTTCTTTCTTCTACTCCTTCATTTGTATTTTACGTAAATTTTTCTATCCTTCCCTCTCTATCCATCCATCCATCTACCTCTTTCTATCTATCATCCCCCTCTCTCTTTTTCTTCTTTCTTTCTTTCTTTCTTTCTTTCTTTCTTTCTTTCTTTCTTTCTTTCTTTCTTTCTTTCTTTCTTTCTTTCTTTCTTTCTTTCACTCCATTTCTGTCTTTTTACTTCTTTGTTTGTTTGATTGTTTCTTTCTTTCTTTCTATTCCTTTTCTCTTCCTTTGTTTTTACTCCATTTCTTTCTTTCTTTCTTTCTTTCTTTCTTTCTTTCACTCCATTTCTGTCTTTTTACTTCTTTGTTTGTTTGATTGTTTCTTTCTTTCTTTCTACTCCTTTTCTCTTCCTTTGTTTTTACTCCATTTCTTTCTTTCTTTCTTTCTTTCTTTCTTTCTTTCTTTCTTTCTTTCTTTCTTTCTTTCTTTCACTCCATTTCTGTCTTTTTACTTCTTTGTTTGTTTGATTCTTTCTTTCTTTCTTTCTGTCCTTTTTCTCTCTCTCTTGTTTCTTTCTTTCTTTCTTTCTTTCTGTCCTTTTCTTTTTTCTCTCTTGTTTCAATCTTTCTTTCTTTCTTTCTTTCTTTCTTCAGCTCATTCAGCATTGCTTTCAGCATTCACACCATTTCCATTCTTGGAAATGCTTTTTCTAGTTATTTTTCATCTTCCGGACGATTTTCGATTCGCTACTAGTCCTGCAACTCAAAGAGTTGCAGGCCAAATTATATATCAAAACGTGCGGCTTGATCGGGATCGGGGTGCAATTACTTTTCTCATCAGTTTACGAATTTTTCGCGACGTAAGTCGCGAAAAACTACGCAAAATTTTGCATGTAAGTCAATGGGACGGGCGAAAAAAAAGAGCGAAAAAGACCAATCATTGGAGTTTAACAAACGTCTACTGCTCAGGCATACTTTCACCTAGAGACTCCATTTAAACTTTAAACAGTAGACACAAGTCTTGTGTATTGTCGTATTACTCCACGTTTTGATAGGTCATATAGTTTTTGATCAATCCCTGATCAATGACCATGATCATTTTTGGAGAAATTATGAGATTATAATGGGTGTGTATTGCACGGAATGTTCGTGTCAGAGTGGGTGACATCATCGGTTAGAGTGGGAGAGATGCCAGAAAAACTCCAGATTTTTTCTCTATCCAAACTCGCACGGCCACAGTTTACACTCTACACACATAATTTTCAGAATTTTCTAGACGAGCTCTGTCCTCGATCTCTTAATCTGCTCAAAATATCAGAGTGACTTACAGAATTTAAACTCTGAGCCTCTAAGTGCGGCCACGTCTGTCTCTGCTCCTCATTGAGTCCAATACAAATATTTTCTGAGAGAAGCAGAACGGCCTGATGTTTTAAAACTGCCAGCGTCGCCAAAATATTTACTGTAGAAACACAAAATCGTACCAAAAGTTTCAGTAAGTCCTTAGAGCAACGTTGATCTGTGTTTTGTTCTGATAGGAGTTACCGTTTTCTCACCCTAAGCCTAATTGTGAGACCGGTTTAGAGGCAGAAAATGGCTCTTTTTCTCCACGTTTCTGTCTGTCTCAGCCTGCGGGGGCCCCTATCG
This sequence comes from Trachurus trachurus, assembly GCF_905171665.1. Lineage (NCBI taxonomy): Eukaryota > Metazoa > Chordata > Actinopteri > Carangiformes > Carangidae > Trachurus > Trachurus trachurus. The sequence goes on from NC_139902.1 coordinate 33,560,430, forward strand.
CCGTGGTAACCTCTTTGATCCTCAGGCCAGAGCTCGTTAACTTCATAAACAATCCACCTGGCGCTCGTTTAAATGTTTATAAACACAGACACAGCTAAATCAGACTGACACAGGATGCAGCTACTAACTAACTATGTGTCAAGTCAGTCACACACACACACACAGACTCTAGAGCCAGCTTCATGTGATTACAGTCACACACACACACACACACACACACACACACACACACACACACACACACACACACACACACACACACACACACACACACACACACACACACCTTCATGTGATTAAAACACAGTTAACGTGCAACAGAATTTAAACTTAAACCATGATTTAATCTGGTTTTAAAGTTAAACCTTGTTGGTGTCAAATGCGTCAAATGCCTCTCGTGGGAGCAGCTGATAGAGTCCCCCCCAGCTGAAAGCAGCCCACCCCACCAGCCAGAGGGTCCAGGACCATAGGGACTGCAGTGGAGGAAGGCTGCCTTAACACCCTGCACAATGGCACCCAGTACACAGAAGTTAGACAGGACCAGTCAGCCCATCACCTGGTCCGTTCAACAAATCAGTTTATGCTACTGTGATTTATGTAGCCTAGTTAAATACTACAGTAATCATCATAGTGTATTGGCAGGAAAGACCATTTAAATCTGTATCAAATATCGATTAATGAATTAATCGATAATTTGCATGTTGGTCTTGGTTAAGTACCACCTTGAAAAAAAAAACAATGTTTTGTTGCTTAAGCTATTCAGTCATTCAATGGTATACTAAAATCCATGTGAAAAAAATGCTTCTCACTGTTCTCAGGTCAAATATTTATATGCGATTAAAATGCAATTAATTGCGATTAATTAATTACGAAGCCTCTAATTAATTCGATTAATTGTTTTAATTGAGTCCTGGCCCTATTACACAAGATAAACACACACACACACACACACACACACACACACACACACACACACACACACACACACACACACACACACAGTTAACCTAATGTGATTACAGCTCCTCCATATCAGTGCTTATAGAAAGATGATCATGTGTCTGTCTGATCAGCTCTGTCTTGACCTTAAGATCGTGGGTTTGATTCCAGTTGTTGACAGAGATGGTAAAATCGGCAGTAGCCGTGGCCCATTCAAAATTTCCCGAGAGGAAATTTTCTAGTTATTATTATCATTGTTATTATCATTGTTATTATTATTATTATTATTATTATTATTATTATTATTATTATTATTATTATTATTATTATTATTATTATTATATACTTATTTATATATATACTTTAAGGGAAAGGGAAAGAAAAAAAAAAAAATAATTAATGAATTTATTTCTGTTTGTTTGTTTCTCATACACACCACCACTACCGTTCTCATCATAATTAACACTACCATCTATTGCCATGTTGTCATTATTGCAGTTGCTATTCTTCTTATTATAAATTATTTCTTTTTCTCTTCCTTTCTGTTTTTTTTTTTTTTGGAGGAGGAGGGGGAAGGATAACAGACCACACTATCACTATTACTATAATAACTCCCTTTAAACTTAATCTATTAATATTAACATTACTCGGGCCCCTGCTGGGCCAAGCATGGGGGATCTTGGCCTGTCGTCTCCTTGCCCCTCCCGGCCTCCCCCCGCCTCTCTGCCCCGGACCATTCCCGGGTGGCTCATCAGCTTTTTTAACGCACATCACACTAGCTTAGGTAAAGGAAAGGGGACACTTCATAACACCCCCTTTCCCTGGTTTTAATGCACAACATACACATTTCTTAAAATAATTAATTAATTAAAAGGAAAAAAAAAATAATAATAATAATAATAATAATAGAATATGAAATTGCAGACACAGTTAGATATAGGGTAGGGTGTTGGGCCGCACGCAGTCCGGGGCACACGGGGTGGGGGTGGGGGGTTCTTGAGGTGTTGGGGGGGCGGCGGGCCGGTCCCCTGCGGGTCAGTAGGGACCCGAGGTGTACTATAAATTCTATACAATAATTTCTGGGATCCCCCTCCTCATCCATCCACTCTCCATACTGTTGTGATCCCGTTGCGTTTTTGTTTTGTTTTTTTCCTGTTTCTCTCCCCATTTATTTATTTTTATTTATTTGTTATTGTTATTTGTATTTATTTGTTTATTTTTCTACCTACCAACCTTTTCATCTCTGTCTCTTCTCATAATAGTGTTTTTGGCATATTTCGCAATTTTGTCTACCCATTTCTATGTTTATTTATTCATTTATTTTCTGTCTTTATTAAAGGCCACTAGTCATACCCCCCCCCCCCCCCCCCCCACACACACACACACACACAAACACAAAACCACAAACTGTAGTTGTTGTTATTTGCTGTTGTTTACACCTTGTTTTGTTTGTTGTCTGTCCTGTATTGTCCTGTATTGTAAAAAAAAAAAAAAAAAAAAAAAAAAAAAAAAAAAAAAAAGCTCTTGAGCTTCTCAGGGTGTCCCATTTCACGTATGAAATTACTTAATATTTTAATGATTTTAATACCTTTTCTATATATGTGAATAAAGATGATGATGATGATGATGATGATGATGATGATGATGATGATGATGATGACCAGCAACAGTGGGGAACATAGGACCCTTTTTTTTAAAAAAAGGTCCTATGTTCCCCAGTATGTATTGCAACCGGGGAACATAGGACCCTTTTTGGTAAAAACGGGGAACACAGGACCCATTTTCAAAAAGAGGGTCCTAGAACCCGGGGAACATAGGACCAGGGGAACATAGGTACGCTCCTGAATAAAAGCGTTCCCTTTATGTCTTTTCAAATTAGTTAGTTACTACAGACAAATCCCTCCACATAAAAGCTGCCACTGATCACTCGCTCTCATCAATCTTTTAAGGAAGATGCCTGTGCCCTTTATCATTTTCCATGGTCAGTGTCAAGATTAAAATTATAATCAATCAATAATCAACTCTATGTGGTGGTAAATCAGAAGTCTTAGCAGAATAAGAAACACAATAAACTCTCACAATGAAAAGAAATATATTTTCTCTTACCCAGTAGTGAAAGTTCAACTCTGTACAATAAACATCTCAGTGTTTTGTGTAACAGTCAGTCAGTGGATGCAGAATAAACAGAACAGGCATTAGCTCCTGAAATAGTGAAATTGATAACCATAACAAACAGGTGTGCAGTTACAGTGCAGTCTTCAGTGAAGTTCACAGCATCGCCCTCTGGTGGTTGGAGGTTTAAACACACGACACTGAGCCATTGATTCAGTTTGTTTTTCTCTCCTTAACATCAAACATCTGGACATATGGAGCCAGATCCCTGACATTAAAATGTGGCCTTGTAATAAAAACGTCTGCCACTGAAAGTTTTGACAGTGTAAAATAACAGACAACTATTTATTACAATGCCAAATGTTAATGTCAGTGATCTGGCTCCATCTAGTGGCCACAGCTGGATGTCGTCAGGTGAAACAGGAAACTGATTTAAACTGACTGAGCTCTGCAGCAGTGAAGTGACCACAGAGTGGAGCTCTGAGCTCACACCTGCATCAGGTGCTGTGAGGGTGAGCCAGCCTCCCCCCTCCCTCTCCTTCCTCCCCCCTTCCCTCCACCTGTGCAGGTGTATAAAGGAGCCTTTCTCTGGAGGAATCAGACTCCAGCAGCCGCTCACACTGAGATCTTTGTCACAAACCGTTGGATTTCCCTGCAGAAAGATGGAGACGCTGCTCGTTCTCTTCTTCGTCCTCGGCTTCACCGGCACAGGTAAGAAACTCTGGACTCACCTGGACTCACCTGGTCTAACCTGGACACTCTGATATTAGTTTGTTTCACTGAGGACCCAAACAGAGCAAGGTCAGAGTCTGGAGGACGGAGACGCCTGAGGACGGTTCAGGTGTAAAAACCTGATTTAGATTTAGACTTAAAACTATTGATTGATTGATTGATTGATTGATTGATTGATTGATTGATTGATTGATTGATTGATTGATTGATTGATTGATTGACTAACTAGGGGAGTTTGGTGGTGAAGTGGTTAGAGCCTAAAGCAGTGATCATAGTTGGACTGAGACAATCTGTCTTGTCTCTGCTTCTTGTCTCTCTCTGTCAAAATAAAAGCATAAAATGTACAAAAAAATACTTTTAACAGATCAGCTGATCGATTGATTAATGATCGATTGTTCAGGCTCAAAAACCAGAACCCAGAGCAGTTATTTACGTTTTTTTTAAAACCCAAACACATCCATCATATTATAGCTACAAATCATGATCAATATTCTCGATTGATCAACCTGCTGCTTTTTTAACAAACTGAACAAGCCAATCGATCGATCAGTGATCAAACCTTTACCTTCACTTCCTGTCACGTACTTTCTTCTTCCTCTTTAGTGTCTTCCACCACCACCCATGTTGCCATGACAACCTTGTCACTGTCGGTCACCGGGACAACCGACCACACCAGAGCCCCTGCGACGGTAAACAGTACCTCCACATCTGGGCCCAGTAACTCCACATCTGGACCCGGTACCTCCACATCTGGGCCCAGTAACTCCACATCTGGGCCCAGTACCTCCACATCTGGACCCAGTAACTCCACATCTGGACCCGGTACCTCCACATCTGGGCCCAGTAACTCCACATCTGGACCCGGTACCTCCACACCTGGGCCCAGTACCTCCACATCTGGACCCAGTAACTCCACATCTGGGCCCAGTAACTCCACATCTGGACCCGGTACCTCCGCATCTGGACCCGGTAACTCCACATCTGGGCCCAGTAACTCCACATCTGGACCCGGTACCTCCACATCTGGGCCCAGTAACTCCACATCTGGGCCCAGTAACTCCACATCTGGACCCGGTACCTCCGCATCTGGGCCCGGTAACTCCACATCTGGACCCGGTACCTCCACATCTGGACCCGGTACCTCCACATCTGGACCCGGTACCTCCACATCTGGGCCCGGTAACTCCACATCTGGGCCCGGTATCTCCACATCTGGGCCCGGTAACTCCACATCTGGGCCCGGTACCTCCACATCTGGACCCGGTACCTCCACACCTGGGCCCAGTACCTCCACATCTGGGCCAAGTAACTCCACATCTGGACCCGGTAACTCCACATCTGGGTCCAGTAACTCCACATCTGGATCCGGTACCTCCACATCTGGACCCGGTACCTCCACATCTGGGCCCAGTAAGGACGGGTGGAGCCTAACCCGGAACTCAGTAGAGTCCAGTAGTACTCAGTAGAGTCCAGTAAGATCTAGTAGAACTCAGTAGAGCTCAGTAGAACTCAGTAAAGTCCAGTGGAGCTCAGTAGAGCTAAGTAGAGTGCAGTAGAGCTCAGTAAAGTCCAGTAGAACTCAGTAGAGCTCAGTAGAACTCAGTAGAGTCCAGTTAAAGGGGGAGGAGTCTGGCCCAGGGAGGTTTGTGACGCCACCATGTGAAATGATGAAGTTCATTTGTCGTGTTTTTTCCTCAGGAGCCCGAACCCGTCCCGTGTGTGGGAGGAGTCAGTTCTGCCGCGCTGGCAGCCGGTCCGGGCCTCCGAGGCCCCGCCCACCTACCTGCAGCTAAGCCCCGCCCTCGTCCACCAGCAGGGCCTGAGTCAGAGACCCTGTTCCTTCTGGAGACACCTGGCCCCGACACTGACCGCTCTGACAGGTGAGACGGACTGGACTCTACTGGACTTTACTGGACTCTACTGGACCCTATTAGACCCTACTGGACCCTACTAGACCCTACTGGACTCTACCGGACCCTATTAGACCCTACTGGACCCTACTGTACTCTATTAGACCCTACTGGACTCCACTGGACCCTACTGGACCCTACTGGACCCTACTGTACTCTATTAGACCCTACTAGACTCTACTGGACCCTACTGGACCCTACTAGACTCTACTGGACCCTACTGGACCCTACTGGACTCTATTAGACCCTACTGGACCCTACTGGGCCCTACTGGACTCTATTAGACCCTACTGGACCCTATTAGACTCTACTGGACCCTACTGGACTCTATTAGGCCCTACTGGACTCTACTGGACTCTATTAGACCCTACTGGACCCAACTGGACCCTACTGGACTCTACTGGACCCTACTGGACCCTACTGGACTCTATTAGACCCTACTGGACCCTACTGGACTCTACTGGACTCTATTAGACCCTACTGGACCGAACTGGACTCCACTGGACTCTACTGGGCTCTACCGGACCCTACTGGACCCTACTGGACTCTACTGGACCCTACTGGACTCTATTAGACGCTACTGGACTCTATTAGACCCTACTGGACTCTACTGATCTCTACTGTGTCCTCTTGACCTGCTACTCGTTGTTTTACTTTACTACAGTAGAGTCTAGTGGAGTCCAGTAGAACTCAGTAGATGTCAGTAGTTCTCTGTAGAGTCCAGTAAAACTCACTAGAGTCCAGTAAAACTCACTAGAGTCCAGTAGAACTCACTAGAGTCCAGTAGAACTCACTAGAGTCCCGTAGAACTCACTAGAGTCCAGTAGAAGTCAGTAGAGTCCAGTAGAAGTCAGTAGAGTCCAGTAGAACTCACTAGAGTCCCGTAGAACTCACTAGAGTCCAGTAGAAATCAGTAGAGTCCAGTAGAACTCAATAGAACTCAGCTTCCTCTGTTCTTCTCTCTGCAGGTGAGTCGGGGGCGGAGCCTGTCCTACCTGTGCTGAGCCCTGATTTGCCACTGGCTGCAGCTTCCGGCCAATCACAGCCCGAGAAAGACGGCTACAGTTAATCACATGACATCACAGCTTCCTGTCTCCACTTTGATTCATTGATCCAGTTTGTATTGATCCAGTTTCCAATCATCAATAAAAGCATCTGAAACTCACCTGAGTCTGAGCTCGCTCTCTCAACTGAAACATGACATCATCAACACTTGGCTATGACATCATCGTTTCAGGCCGCTGAGTGTTGATATTTGATACTTTCTTCAGTGTCGTCATTTTTATCAATAAGAAATCATAATTTCCCAGCCCAGAGGCATGATGGGAGTTAGCAGTTACAATCACCTGATGCTGTTGCCCAAGCACACGGCGGCGCCACACAGCCGCCATCTTGATCAGATCAGACTGGGGCAGATCATAAAGTAGGGAAAGTTGAACTGAATGTATGAATGACTTTACTGCAGAACAGTGACAAGACAAACATGGCACATAAAATAAAAAGAGGAGCAAAGCAATATATTAAGCGGCAATATATATTTAAGCATCAAATATGTTCAATCAAACCCACATAGTTTGAAACAATGTTCAAAACACACACAGCTAGTGTCACAACTAAGCATATAAAGTCTGCTAGCTGAATGCTAACGTATAATGTAAAACCTCATAGACCGGCTAACAGAAATTAGCATCGCTGTCACCATTTCACAGCAACCGAGCCATGTAATAGCAGTAAAGCTTCTAAAAACTGTTTTAATTCTGGCTTTAGCGCTGTTAACATGTCACCGTTTAATCCAGAGTTTATAACGCTCGTTTTGGGAGAAGTGCAGAGTCTGTTGAAGCCGCGACCGGGGACCGTGGCAGCGGCTGTCACAAGGGCAGTAGCCCGGTCTACTCAGCTGATCTGCCGGGGCAGAGCTCCGTCCTCATCCCAGGGGATCCTGCACGCTTTTAGCGGTTTACCGCTGGCTGGTTAAATTCTTTTTAGGAGATTAGTGTTGGTCTCATTGATGAAAATTAACAACTGTGGCAGTGGCATTAGTTTGTTTGAATGAAAAGTGAGCAGGGCTGCCTCTGGGCTACGTACTGAAATCACCACATTTACGTAAATAAATAATGATGAACTGATCGGTTCATCGATCAGTCTGGTATCCGCGGGTCATTCCGCCATACCGCCACTCCGACATTGACGTCTAATTGTCGTAATGGCGGCACTTCCATTAATTGAAAACGTCCCACCACTCAGACAATTTTTGTTTCCATTGTCGGAATGGCGGTACTTTCCTTTTTTGGAAACGTCCCGCCATTCCGACATAAGGTCATTAAATGTGTAGGTTAATAATGATCACCGCCTCCCTGCCTGCCCATCTCTCTCCTCTAACAGCACTTTGACTCTGGTCAACGCCCTTGTCACATCCCATCTGGACTATAAAATGCATTATTATTATTATTATTATTATTATTATTATTATTATTGGCGCTGTGCTACTTAGTTTGCAGCTGTGGTCGAGAGAGCTAGAGAGTTAATGGAGAGAGGGACCGCTACGCCGGTGAATCAGATCAGTGATGTTGTTTTTTATTGTATCACATGGTTACAGTACGTTCAACAGAATCAGTGGTTCTCATGGGGGTCCTGGACCCCTGCATATTTTTGATCTCTCCTGTAGCCTGGCCGGGTCTGGCTCCAAGTTTAATTATAGACAATTTGATCTGCAGACGCACAGAGGCATGCGTAAAACACATATTTTGACTACTTCGTGCTGTTGCTATTTTTTTTAAAGTTACCTTTCGTTTCCTTTGGATTTGTGTGCGTATTATGGAGCCGTCCTGGTCCATGTTTGTAAGCCTTTTTACCAGGAGTAAATTCCCAAAAGTTGCAACAACTTGTAGTGATCCACTGGGTTTTGCCTGGCCAGCTGGGGTAGTTGATTTGCAGGTTTGCTCCCCAGGTTTTATTCATTGTGTATTAGGCCAGGGAAATGATCAATTATCCTTGTGGTTTGCGCACTGGGACGTGCGGACCTTTAATGAATGAATGAATGTTTCTTTTTTGCTGTAAGTTGTGTGCGTAATGCGTAAAAGTGCATTAGTGGGACCGAGGGTTTAAATGGAGAAGTGACGTGGTGAGAGGGGAGGAGAGGCGGCATAGTGGATTATTTTTCCCTGTGGATTACCCTGTGGATCATAAAGGCCCGTTTGGACACCGCACGGCCCGTTTTCAGCCAAGCGGGACGAGGGAGAGGACTGGTGGTCACCTCGGCGGAGCCGCGGCGTCTCTCCCGTGTGGACAGCAGGACAAACAAACTCTCTCTCACTCACCCTCACCACGCACCAACACACACACACACATACGCACGGCGCTCGCGCACGCACGCACACACACACACACACACACACACACACACACACACACACACACACACACACACACACACACACACACACATTGACTGTGAGCTCGCGCACCCCCGCACACACACATACACGCCGGCACGGACAGTGACAGTGCGCTCGCGCACCCACACACACACTAATTCCCACTCGGACTTAATGGACAGCGGGAGGGGGGAGGGCTTTCGGGTTCTGTTGATCTGTGTGTAATTGTTTATTATATGCCGCCTGTGATGGGCACGTTTTGAGTTCAGTGAAATACAGAGACTCAGACTAAGTAGCGACTTTGATTATTGCTTCCCTGGACGCACCAGTAGCCGAGCCTAGATCCGCCTGCAGCAGTTGTGCCAGTTCCTCTTATATCCTTATTGTAAGGGAAATTGTTACAAACTGACATCGGAGTGTGTGATTGTACATGGCGAGACTTTGTGTTTGTTTATTTATTAAGCTTCCACTGACTGTATCACATCTGAACACATGTCTTAAAACATGAAAAAAAAAAAAAAAAAAAACATACACACGCCGCTCGGAGTAACGCACATTTCCTTATGGAAATTAAAGCCTTGTCGGAATGGCGGGACGAAACTGTCGGAATGGCAGGACGTTTGCATGTCGGAATGGTGGTATGTCTGAATGGTGACATGTCTGAATAGTAGAATGTCGGAGTGGCAGCATGTCGGAATGGCAGCATGTAACCGATCAGTCTAATAAATGTTATTTTGTTAAGTCAACATGGTTACTGTACATGGCAAAGATTATTACCACTTTATGACTTAAAATTGGTCTCTATTTCTATGAGAGTCCTATCGCCACTCTGTTATATCAATCTCTCTGGTCGGCAGTCGGGGCGGTGTGTTTCACTGTTTCCTTTCTCCCGACGAGAGGCGAAAGACTCGTTGGTCAAAGGCCATCGATGTCGGGTCGTGTCGGGGCGGTGAGTTCCTGGCTTAAGGGCAGAGGATGTTGTAAAGCCCTTGGAGTCAAACTGTTTGCCAGAGAGTTGAGGGAGTTGGAAAGAGTGTTGTTTAGGCTGTCAAACACAGCCTGAATTATTGTAAACTATATCCTCCTGACTAATTTGTCCTCCACAGAGGACATTTATAAAATAAACCTGAATATCTCCCACCCACTGCATACTACTGAATGAACTCCTTTTGCTCTCTACAGAGGACATTTAGGGCTTTTCAATGATACCAAATGCAGGCGCGCTGGAAGTTGATTTCAGTGGGGGGGGCTGGGGGCTGCTACCTGAATGCATAACGTAGGCTACGCAGCGGGGGGGGGGGGGGGGGGTTACTGACTGGGGTTTCTATTGTAGCCGAGCGTTCTGGATTCGCATACTGTATTGATATAGAAAATCAATAAACGGGACAGGAGACGAAATAGCGTGTCCAGTAGCAACTCTGCTTCACTTTATTCCTCCAGACCAAGAGACACCTACACAACACTAGGGCTGTCAATCTTCCCCCCAAATCAGGTTCGAATTTCTAACCCCTTTCATGTTAAATATATAGGCTATATTTTTCGGGGCACACTTTCCTGATCCACCATGTCAGATATTAATACCTACATGAAAGGAGGCTCCCACATGCTTGAGCCTAAACTGCTGAATAATAAGTCATGTCCTGTTATTTTAAGCCTTTGAATATATTTCATCCTACAAGTCAGGGTCCTGAAATATGTGTTTCTCTTAATAAACATTACACATCTCGGGGTTTGCAGATAGGCCTATCACACACACACACACACACGCACGCACACCTGCTGCTGTGTTATCTCTCCCTCCTCTGCCTCCGGGCTGGGCTGCCTGGCTGTTTGGGCTCCCTGTCTGCATGGACCCCTACGGGCTTTGAGTTCTCAACGGGCCAGAGCGGCTCAACCAACCCGACTGGACGCGCCAGTTCGAGCCCGGTTCAGCCCAAGAATGTAGAAATGACACAGTCAGTCAGGTCGGGGCCATCAGGTTGTGCCTCGCGCTTCTTCTTCTTCTTTTTTTCCACGGCATCGTTTCCGAGCAGATGGTGAGACGGCTGGGCGCTGTGCAGCCCGAGTATACAGGACTCTCGTGTGTGGGTGAGAGGGGCAGGGAGACCAGGCTTGAGCGCAGCAGAACTCAGACGTATCAGGGGCAGGGCCACGTTCCAGAGTGCAGCCGCTCAGGTTGCAGCGGCGACACGATTCACCTAATTAACCGTTTTTTAGAACCATTATTTAATCAGCACCATTTAAGATACTCAGGCACGGGTGGCGGGTGCTTTGACAGGTGGGGCTGCAGCCCCGGCAGCACCCCCCTTCCCGCGCGTATGACCAAATGTGAAGGGGATGGGGCTTTGGTACCTTTCTCTTCCTGATTCAGGAAAATGGCGTCCGTCATTTTATGGGAAGTGGATAAGTATGTGCATAAAGTTTGTTATTGAGCCAATATTGGCTTGAAATGTTGTTGGCATATTTTATATAAGTCTCTTAACAACACATTAAAACACTGTCTGAATTATTTTAACTGTATTTTAGCATAGTATTTAAGTGTTTAAAAAATGTCCTCTGTAGTGGACATTTGTAGTTATTTCCTCCAATTTGGTCTGCTTTTTTTAAATGACAAGAAAGGGAGTCATTCTCAGAAGCAGGGATAGTTTACTGCAAATTGTTGATGGAAACTCAGATATTGAGTTGTCTGATGAAGCAGATCAAGATGCAGTGTTTGGGGCACAAGCAGAGGAAGATGATTCAGAGCTCTGAGGATGAAATTCAGGCAGGGCAAGCAGATGCAGAGGAGTCAGATCAAGCAGAACAGTTCACATCTAAGTCCAGTCAGTGTCCACTGTGGAGCAAGAATACAAAGTACACCTTCCACATTCTTGACCTGGCAATCACCAACACATGACTTCAGTATAAGAGTGACTGCTAGTTTCTGGAGGAAGAAACCACTGAAGTTCCTTGACTTCAAACTGCTTCTTGGTGAGTAGTTACTTACTCGGGCCCTAACTTGAATCATGACTGACAGCGAAGATGACTACACTCCCCCATGTCAAAAGTGAAAACCACAACCAAATGCAGCTCTGAGACACTATAGCGACATCATCCAGAGATGGTGGACGAAACACATGCATCAAGGTGTCACAGATCCGGCTGCAACAGCTAAACATACTGTATGTGATGTGCACGAAGTGCAAGGTATTCCTTTGTATTTCGTAAAAGGGGGATTGCTTTTTGAAGTATCATACCAATTAACCACAACAAAGCAAAACAAAACAAAACAAAAGTGATGATGCACAGTTATGTGGATGTTAAACTCATTCTTGTGTTGGCTTTTTGGTATTTTCTATGGGACAAACTGGTTGCCATCAAGGTTCAGTTTCACATGTATGGCGTTCCGATGTCCACTGTAGTGGACACATGATATCTTAAAATTAAAAAATTATTATTATTTTTTTTTTTCAATATACTAATTACCTTACAAAGATTGGGGAATTAAAAAAATAAGTGATTGGACAATATTTTTTTCCCTGGTAGTCAGGAGGATATGACAGCTTCAAAATTATGTTACTGTTTCTTATTTAACCAGGCAGAATCAATTAAGAACAAGTTCTTATTTACAATGATGGCCTGACAAGAGGAATAAGCTTCTTGAGGGGGAGGGGGAGGGGGGCTGTGAGGGAGAGAAGATTAGAAGATTAGATTAGAAGATAGGTTAAAAGACAATAGCAAATATGCACAACTACACAAACATTCAGCAGAAAACAAGGCATAAAAGTTAAGCCGGTGCATATTCTCATTTGTCCAGGTCATAGTATTTCAAAGGAGGTTAAATGGAAAGCAACTGGACTTAGTTATTTGTCTAGGAAGACGTTTCACCTTCATCCAAGAGGCTTCATCAGTTCATGTAAAGTTAATAACAAGGATATTCAAGCATAAAAAGACAAGATTTTTACAAGCATAAAAAGAGTGAATGTCTGTTACAGATATTACAGGATTCTTTAGAGAGCAGTGTGTCACAGAAAGTGGCCTAGGCCGACAGCGGCAGGTATGGGCATGCAACAAGCAGAAAAACTGAGGAAAAAGGGTTAAATAGTTAAATAGTAGGGAAGCAGCTGCAAGAATCTGTAAAAAGGTGTGAGATGGCGTCTTTAAAGGCCAGGATGGACCGCAGGATGGACCGCACCCTGTTATGTTGAAATCCAAATCAAACCCTCTCCTCTCCTCTCCTCTCCTCTCCTCTCCTCTCCTCTCCTCCTGTCCTCTCTTCTCCTCTCCTCTCCTCTCCTCTCCTCTCCTCTCCTCTCCTCTCCTCTCCTCTCCTCTCCTCCTCTCCTCTCTCCTCTCCTCTCATCCTCTCACCTCATCCCCCTCTCCTCTCCTCTCCTCCTGTCCTCTCTCCTCTCCTCTCATCCTCTCACCTCATCCCCCTCTCCTCTCCTCTCATCCTCTCACCTCATCCCCCTCTCCTCTCCTCTCTTCTCCTCTCATCCTCTCACCTCATCCCCCTCTCCTCTCCTCTCCTCTCCTCCTCTCACCTCATCCCCCTCTCCTCTCCTGTCCTCCTCTCCTCTCCTCCTGTCCTCTCTCCTCTCCTCTCATCCTCTCACCTCATCCCCCTCTCCTCTCCTCATCCCCCTCTCCTCTCATCCTCTCACCTCATCCCCCTCTCCTCTCCTCTCCTCTCCTCTCCTCTCCTCTCCTCTCCTCTCCTCTCCTCTCCTCTCCTCTCCTCTCCTCTCCCCTCCATTCCTCTCCTTTTAAAGTGTTTATGGAGTTTTTCCTCAGTGGATGTGAGGGTCTAAGGAATGTTGTTATGATACCATGTAAAGCCCATGGAGACAAACTGTTTGCCAGAGAGTTGAGGGAGTTGGAGAGTGTTGTTTAGGCTGTCAAACACAGCCTGAATGATTGTAAACTATATAACAGCTTCAAAATTATGTTACTGTAACTGCACCCTGTTATGTTGAAATCCAAATCAAACTCTCTCCTCTCCTCTCCTCTCCCCTCCATTCCTCTCCTTTTAAAGTGTTTATGGAGTTTTTTCTCAGTGGATGTGAGGGTCTAAGGAATGTTGTTATGATACCATGTAAAGCCCATGGAGACTGTCAAACACAGCCTGCATTACAGTTTTTCTCGATTGCTAAGACACATTTCTCAAAAGCTTCTCTCCTTTTCTCTAAACTGTGAACACAAACCCCAATTTTCAAGCTACATTCACAAAACCTCAGACTCTTCTTGCAAAACCAAACGTTCACCTCAAAACAGTTCAATCTGTTCTCAAAACTGAACTTTGTTGTCAAATCAAAATTAAAAACACTACTGAGCAGTCACTAAACACGACATAGACAAATAGAAAACACAAAGCTCAGCACATGAAGCTGTAGAAATAAATGTTTATCGTTCACTGTAGCTAAATGCATGTTGCAAAACAAAAAACCTGTGCATTTACACTGTAGCACTTCTCTCCTTCCCTTTCTTTCACCCTCCTCCTTACCTCTCCACATCCATTTCATCCCCTTTTCCTTCCTTCTTCTTTTTTCTTCCCAGTTCATCCCTCTCTCCCTCCCTCATCCTTTCTTCCTTCACCCTGTCGTCTCTCATCTTCTCCACTTGCAAAACAAAAAACCTGTGCATTTAGCACTTGTACATAGTAAAAAAAAAAAGAAGTACAAAAACCAGAAATCCTGTGCATTTACACGTAGCACTTGTACAGTACAAAGACAAACAGAAATCTTGTGCATTTAGCACTTGTATACAGTAAGCCTACGTAAAAAAAAAAGTACAAAAATATAGAAATGAGAAGTGCATCACTCAGCCACAGCATCATTTCTCTGTACTGGGTCAGGCCACAGGACTTCATCCTGAACTAGCTACAGTATATGTGCCCTCACATCACTGGACACAAGTGTGATCAATTTTGAGTTGTTGTGTTCAACCGGTGAAACTTGTGCTTTAGTTGTGTTTGACTTTTGCCACCTGTGCTCAGCATTATGCAACACAGGTGCATCACAATGAAAATGTGTTGGTAAGATGTGTCTAAACAGGTGAAAAGTGCTGATGGTTTTGCCAAAAGAGACTGGTTCAATCAGTGGGTTCAGGCAACTGAGAATTTGGTTCAGACAACAGGGTTTAGTGTTTTAGCAATTGAGAAAAACTATATTGTAAACCATGTGACAGCTGTCGAAATATGTTACTGTGACCGCTCCTTGTTATGTTGAAATCCAAATCCTGTTATATTCTGTTATCTAACGGCTTCTGCTGAATGTTCTCTTTGGGGTGTATTGCAGTAGGACAGCTGGAGAGAGAATGGGGAGTGAGAGAGAAAGACTCGTTGGTCAAATAGTCCAGTAATTTTAGGCCAAAAAAGGGGTCAACGTTAAACAAATTGCAACAGAAGCAAACTCAACTGATTTTGTATCCTCAGCATGTCCTGAGTGAGGGAAAAAAAGCCCCAAAGAATCCCATTAGGGGAAAGTTTCGAAAAACACCCAAACATATCCCATTTATACGCATATAAAAAAAAAATCTCACGTGAATAGGGTAAAAATGTTAACCTTTAGATATCTCCATGAAAATGACTGAGTTGATTACTTACATTAAGACAAACAAAAAATGTATTGACCCCTTGCAGCTACGTCACAATTAGAACGTTACGCGAGAGGCGACGCCATGACGGACGGCAGAAAGTGCTCAGTGATAATGTACTGCTCCATGGACTGTATGGGTGCCGTCCAACAATGTGGCTCGATCACTTCACACTACAACCTTGCAGCATTATCAGTTATTTTAAATAGAATATCTACACACCCGTTGCAATAATCCGTTTGTTTTTTTGTTATTCACCGTAGAATATCTCAGTTTTCTGTGCTTTTTCCACTGCTAAGGAGCCATAACGTCAGTCAGTGCCACACTCCCCATACAGCAGCTGCTGCTGTCTTTGCTGCTGCTAACTACAGTTAACAGACCTGGAAAGTAAAACCTGGTCCGACCCGTGGGTGTTGAAGACCTGACCCGACGTCTGTATAATTAGTGATCATTCTCTGATTAAACCCGGCTGAAAAATAAAAGAAAACAGGAAGCCGTCTTCGTTGTAATCGCCGCGGTGGAAAAGCAAAGAACCGGTGCTAGTCAGGCTCTGGCTCCGTACCAGCACTGGAACCAGCTCAGTGGAAAAGGAGGGGAAACCCTACAACCACGGTATGTCATAAAACTATAACGCGCCCAATGTTACATTGACGTTCACTGTTCTTTTGCCGTCCATCATGGCGTCCGGAGCTACCGCGAGTGGAACGTGACGTCACGTGCAAGGGGTCAATTACAAGTTTTTTGAAATTCTTTGTTAACACGAGCAAATTTGCATAAATTTGCATACATTCCACCGTTTTGACGGCACATGTATATATGAAGTTGCTGTGGTGGTACCGGCATGAAAACTGGAATGAGTTGACTCCATCGGTCAACCGACAAGTTGACCACTTTAAATTTCAAGATGACTGCAATTTTTCAAGACA